>NW_027327458.1:0-304228 GCF_047675955.1 Chlorocebus sabaeus | reverse complement strand
GTGAAAAAGGGAATATCTTCCGTTAAAAACTGGAAAGAAGCATTCTGAGAAACTGCTTTGTGTTCTGTTAATTCATCTCACAGAGTTACAGCTTTCCCCTCAAGAAATCTTTCGCTAAGACTGTTCATGTGGATTTTGGAAAATGATATTTAGTAGCCAATAGAGGGCTACGGTGAAAAAGGAAATATCTTCCGTTAAAAAGTGGATAGAAGCTTTCTTAGAGACTGCTTTGTGTTCTGCTAATTCATCTCACAGAATTACAGCTTTCTACTCATGAAGTCTTTGGCTAAGACTGTTCCTGCGGGATTTGCAAAGTGATATTTGGAAGCCCATAGAGGGCTATGGTGAAAAAGGACATATCTTCCGTTAAAAACTGGATAGAAACTTTCTAAGAAACTGCTTTGTGTTCTGTTAATTCATCTCACAGAGTTACAGCTTTCCGCTAAATAAGAATTTCGCTAAGACTGTTATTGTGGAATTTGCAAAGTGATATTTGGAAGCCCATAGAGGGCTATGGTGAAAAAGGAAATAACTTCCGTTAAAAACTGGAAAGAGGCATTCTGAGAAACTCCTTTGTGTTCTCTTAATTCATCTCACAGAGTTACACCTTTCCTCTCAAGAAGCCTTTCCTTAAGACAGTTTTTGTGGAAATTGCAAAGGGATACTTAGAAGCCCATAGAGGGCTACGGTGAAAAAAGAAATATCCTAAGACAAAAACTGAAAAGAATCTGTCTTCGATACTACTTTGTGCTCTGTTAATTCATGTCACAGAGTTAGAGCTTTCCCCTACAGAAGACTTTCGCTAAGACTGTTCTTGTGGAATTTCCAAAGTGATATTTGGAATCCCATAGAGTACTATGGTGAAAAAGGAAATATCTTCCGCTAAAAACTGGAAAGAAGCTTTCTGAGAAACTGGTTTGTGTTCTGTTAATTCATCTCACACAGTTACAGCTTTCCCCTCAAGAAGCCTTTCCCTAAGACTGTTCTTGTGGAACTTGCAGAGTGATATTTGGAAGCCCATACAGGGCTATGGTGAAAAAGGAAATATCTTCAGTTAAAAACTGTATAGAAGTTTTCTGAGAAACTGTTTCGTGTACTGTTAATTCACCTCACAGAGTTGCAGCTTTTCCCTCAAGAAACCTTTCGCTAAGACTGTTCTTGTGGAATTTGCTAAGTGATATTTGGAAGCCCATAGAGGCCTATGGTGAAAAAGGAAATATCTTCCGTTAAAAACTGGAGGGAAGCTTTCTGAGAAACTGCTTTGTGTTCTGTTAATTCATCTCACAGAGTTACAGCTTTCCCCTCAAGAAGCCTTTCCCTAAGACTGTTCTTGTGGAACTTGCAGAGTGATATTTGGAAGCCCATACAGGGCAATGGTGAAAAAGGAAATATCTTCAGTTAAAAACTGTATAGAAGTTTTCTGAGAAACTGTTTCGTGTACTGTTAATTCACCTCACAGCGTTGCAGCTTTTCCCTCAAGAAACCTTTCGCTAAGACTGTTCTTGTGGAATTTGCTAAGTGATATTTGGAAGCCCATAGAGGCCTATGGTGAAAAAGGAAATATCTTCCGTTAAAAACTGGAGGGAAGCTTTCTGAGAAACTGCTTTGTGTTCTGTTAATTCATCTCACAGAGTTACAGCTTTCCCCTCCAGAAGCCTTTCGCTAGACAGTTCTTGTGGAATGTGCGAAGTGATATTTGAAAGTCCATAGAGGGCTCTGGTGAAAAAGGAAATATCTTCAGTTAAAAACTGGAAAGAAGATTTCTGAGAAACTGCTTTGTGTTCTGTTATTTCATCTCACAGATTTACTGCTTTCCCCTCAAGAAGCCTTTCGTTAAGTCTTTTCTTGTGGAATTTGCAAAGTGATATTTGTAAGCCCATAGAGGGCTTTGGTGAAAAAGGAAATATCTTCAGTTAAAAACTGGAAAGAAGCTGTCTAAGAAACTGCTATGAGTTCTGTTAATTCATCTCACAGAGTTACAGCATTACCCTCAAGAAGTCTTTCACAAAGACTGTTCTTGTGGAATTTGGAAAGTGATATCTGGAAGCTCATAGAGGGCTATGCTGAAAAAGGAAATATCTTCCGTTAAAAACAGGAAAGATGCTCTCTGAGAAATTGCTTTGTGTCCCGTTATTTCATCTCAGAGTTACAGCTTTCCCCTCAAGAAGTCTTTCGCTAAGACTGTTCTTGTGGAATATGAAAAGTGATATTTGGAAGACTTTAGAGGGCAAAGGTGAAAAAGGAAATATCTTCCGTAAAAAACTGGAAAGAAGCTTTCTGAGAAACTGCATTGTGTTCTGTGAATTCATCTCACAGAATTACAGCTTTCCCTTCAAGAAGCCCTTCGCTAAGGCTGTTCTTGTTGAATTTGGAAGGTGATATTTGGAAGCCCATAGAGGCCTATGGTGAAAAATGAAATATCTCCAGTTAAAAACTGGAATGAAGCTTTCTGAGAAACTGCTTTGTGTTCTGTTAGTCCATCTCACAGAGTTAGAACTTTCCCCTCAAGAAGCCTTTCTCTAAGACTGTTCTTGTTGAATTTGCAAAGTGATATTTGGAAGCCCCTAGAGGGCTATGGTGAAAAAGGAAATATCTTCAGTTAAAAACTGGAAAGAAACTTCTGAGAAACTGCTTTGTGTTCTGTTAATTCATCTCCCAGCGTTACTGCTTTCCCCTCAAGAAGCCTTTCGGTAAGACTGTTCTTGTGGAATTTACAAACTGATATTTGGAAGCCCTTAGAGGGCTAGGGTGAAAAAGGAAATATCTTCCTTTAAAAACTGGAAAGAAGCTGTCTGAGAAACTGCTTTGTGTTCTGTTGATTCACCTAACAGAGTTACAGCTTTCCCTTCAAGAAGCCGTTCGCTAAGGCTGTTCTTGTGGAATTTACAAAGTGATATTTGGAAGCCCATAGAGGGCTATGGGGAAAAAGGAAATATCTTCAGCTAAAAACTGAAAAGAAGCTTTCTGAGAAACTGCTTTGTGTCCTCTTAATTCATGTTACAGTGTTACAGCTTTCCCCTCAAGAAGCCTTTCGCTAAGACAGTTCTTGTGGATTTTGCAAAGTGATATTTGGAAGCCCATAGAGGGCTATGTTGAAAAAGGAAATATCTTCCGATAAAAACTGGAAAAAAGATTTCTGAGAAACTACTTTTTGTTCTGTTAATTCATCTCAGAGAGTTACAGCTTTCCCTTCAAGAAGTCTTTCGCTAAGTCTGTTACTGTGTAATTGGCAAAGTGATATTTGGAAGCCTTTAGAGGGCTATGGTGAAGAAGCAAATATCTTCCGTTAAAAACTGGAAAGAATCTTTCTGAGAAACTGCTTTGTGTTCTGTTAATTCATCTCACAGAGTTACAGCTTTACCTCAACAAGCCTTTCGCTACGGCTGTTTTTGTGGAGTTTGGAAAGTGATATTTGGAAGCCCATAGGGGGCTATGGTGAGAAAGGAAATATCTTCAGTTAAAAACTGGAAAGAAGCTCTCTGAGAAACTGCTTTGTGTTCTGTTAATTCATCTCACCGAGTTACAGCTTTCCCCTCAAGAAGCCTTTCGCTAAGACTCTTCTTGTGGAATTTGAAAAGTGATATTTTGAAACCCATAGAAGGCTATGGTGAAAAAGGAAATATCTTCCATTGAAAAGTGGAAAGAAGCTTTCTGAGAAACTGCATTGTGTTCTGTTAATTCATCTCACATAATTACAGCTTTCCCTTCAAGAAGCCCTTCGCTAAGGCTGTTCTTGTTGAATTTGGAAGGTGATATTTGGAAGCCCATAGAGGCCTATGGTGAAAAATGAAATATCTCCAGTTAAAAACTGGAATGAAGCTTTCTGAGAAACTGCTTTGTGTTCTGTTAGTCCATCTCACAGAGTTAGAACTTTCCCCTCAAGAAGCCTTTCTCTAAGACTGTTCTTGTTGAATTTGCAAAGTGATATTTGGAAGCCCCTAGAGGGCTATGGTGAAAAAGGAAATATCTTCAGTTAAAAACTGGAAAGAAACTTCTGAGAAACTGCTTTGTGTTCTGTTAATTCATCTCCCAGCGTTACTGCTTTCCCCTCAAGAAGCCTTTCGGTAAGACTGTTCTTGTGGAATTTACAAACTGATATTTGGAAGCCCTTAGAGGGCTAGGGTGAAAAAGGAAATATCTTCCTTTAAAAACTGGAAAGAAGCTGTCTGAGAAACTGCTTTGTGTTCTGTTGATTCACCTAACAGAGTTACAGCTTTCCCTTCAAGAAGCCGTTCGCTAAGGCTGTTCTTGTGGAATTTACAAAGTGATATTTGGAAGCCCATAGAGGGCTATGGGGAAAAAGGAAATATCTTCAGCTAAAAACTGAAAAGAAGCTTTCTGAGAAACTGCTTTGTGTCCTCTTAATTCATGTTACAGTGTTACAGCTTTCCCCTCAAGAAGCCTTTCGCTAAGACTGTTCATGTGGAATTTGGAATGTGATAAATAGAACCCCTAGAGGGCTTTGGTGAAAAAGGGAATATCTTCCGTTAAAAACTGGAAAGAAGCATTCTGAGAAACTGCTTTGTGTTCTGTTAATTCATCTCACAGAGTTACAGCTTTCCCCTCAAGAAATCTTTCGCTAAGACTGTTCATGTGGATTTTGGAAAATGATATTTAGTAGCCAATAGAGGGCTACGGTGAAAAAGGAAATATCTTCCGTTAAAAAGTGGATAGAAGCTTTCTTAGAGACTGCTTTGTGTTCTGCTAATTCATCTCACAGAATTACAGCTTTCTACTCATGAAGTCTTTGGCTAAGACTGTTCCTGCGGGATTTGCAAAGTGATATTTGGAAGCCCATAGAGGGCTATGGTGAAAAAGGACATATCTTCCGTTAAAAACTGGATAGAAACTTTCTAAGAAACTGCTTTGTGTTCTGTTAATTCATCTCACAGAGTTACAGCTTTCCGCTAAATAAGAATTTCGCTAAGACTGTTATTGTGGAATTTGCAAAGTGATATTTGGAAGCCCATAGAGGGCTATGGTGAAAAAGGAAATAACTTCCGTTAAAAACTGGAAAGAGGCATTCTGAGAAACTCCTTTGTGTTCTCTTAATTCATCTCACAGAGTTACACCTTTCCTCTCAAGAAGCCTTTCCTTAAGACAGTTTTTGTGGAAATTGCAAAGGGATACTTAGAAGCCCATAGAGGGCTACGGTGAAAAAAGAAATATCCTAAGACAAAAACTGAAAAGAATCTGTCTTCGATACTACTTTGTGCTCTGTTAATTCATGTCACAGAGTTAGAGCTTTCCCCTACAGAAGACTTTCGCTAAGACTGTTCTTGTGGAATTTCCAAAGTGATATTTGGAATCCCATAGAGTACTATGGTGAAAAAGGAAATATCTTCCGCTAAAAACTGGAAAGAAGCTTTCTGAGAAACTGGTTTGTGTTCTGTTAATTCATCTCACACAGTTACAGCTTTCCCCTCAAGAAGCCTTTCCCTAAGACTGTTCTTGTGGAACTTGCAGAGTGATATTTGGAAGCCCATACAGGGCTATGGTGAAAAAGGAAATATCTTCAGTTAAAAACTGTATAGAAGTTTTCTGAGAAACTGTTTCGTGTACTGTTAATTCACCTCACAGAGTTGCAGCTTTTCCCTCAAGAAACCTTTCGCTAAGACTGTTCTTGTGGAATTTGCTAAGTGATATTTGGAAGCCCATAGAGGCCTATGGTGAAAAAGGAAATATCTTCCGTTAAAAACTGGAGGGAAGCTTTCTGAGAAACTGCTTTGTGTTCTGTTAATTCATCTCACACAGTTACAGCTTTCCCCTCAAGAAGCCTTTCCCTAAGACTGTTCTTGTGGAACTTGCAGAGTGATATTCCATAGCCCATACAGGGCTATGGTGAAAAAGGAAATATCTTCAGTTAAAAACTGTATAGAAGTTTTCTGAGAAACTGTTTCGTGTACTGTTAATTCACCTCACAGCGTTGCAGCTTTTCCCTCAAGAAACCTTTCGCTAAGACTGTTCTTGTGGAATTTGCTAAGTGATATTTGGAAGCCCATAGAGGCCTATGGTGAAAAAGGAAATATCTTCCGTTAAAAACTGGAGGGAAGCTTTCTGAGAAACTGCTTTGTGTTCTGTTAATTCATCTCACAGAGTTACAGCTTTCCCCTCAAGAAGCCTTTCCCTAAGACTGTTCTTGTGGAACTTGCAGAGTGATATTTGGAAGCCCATACAGGGCAATGGTGAAAAAGGAAATATCTTCAGTTAAAAACTGTATAGAAGTTTTCTGAGAAACTGTTTCGTGTACTGTTAATTCACCTCACAGCGTTGCAGCTTTTCCCTCAAGAAACCTTTCGCTAAGACTGTTCTTGTGGAATTTGCTAAGTGATATTTGGAAGCCCATAGAGGCCTATGTTGAAAAAGGAAATATCTTCCGTTAAAAACTGGAGGGAAGCTTTCTGAGAAACTGCTTTGTGTTCTGTTAATTCATCTCACAGAGTTACAGCTTTCCCCTCCAGAAGCCTTTCGCTAGACAGTTCTTGTGGAATGTGCGAAGTGATATTTGAAAGTCCATAGAGGTCTCTGGTGAAAAGGAAATATCTTCAGTTAAAAACTGGAAAGAAGATTTCTGAGAAACTGCTTTGTGTTCTGTTATTTCATCTCACAGATTTACTGCTTTCCCCTCAAGAAGCCTTTCGTTAAGTCCTTTCTTGTGGAATTTGCAAAGTGATATTTGTAAGCCCATAGAGGGCTTTGGTGAAAAAGGAAATATCTTCAGTTTAAAACTGGAAAGAAGCTGTCTAAGATACTGCTATGAGTTCTGTTAATTCATCTCACAGAGTTACAGCATTACCCTCAAGAAGTCTTTCACAAAGACTGTTCTTGTGGAATTTGGAAAGTGATATTTGGAAGCTCATAGAGGGCTATGCTGAAAAAGGAAATATCTTCCGTTAAAAACAGGAAAGATGCTCTCTGAGAAATTGCTTTGTGTCCCGTTATTTCATCTCAGAGTTACAGCTTTCCCCTCAAGAAGTCTTTCGCTAAGACTGTTCTTGTGGAATATGAAAAGTGATATCTGGAAGACTTTAGAGGGCAAAGGTGAAAAAGGAAATATCTTCCGTATAAAACTGGAAAGAAGCTTTCTGAGAAACTGCATTGTGTTCTGTTAATTCATCTCACAGAATTACAGCTTTCCCTTCAAGAAGCCCTTCGCTAAGGCTGTTCTTGTTGAACTTGGAAGGTGATATTTGGAAGCCCATAGAGGCCTATGGTGAAAAATGAAATATCTCCAGTTAAAAACTGGAATGAAGCTTTCTGAGAAACTGCTTTGTGTTCTGTTAGTCCATCTCACAGAGTTAGAACTTTCCCCTCAAGAAGCCTTTCTCTAAGACTGTTCTTGTTGAATTTGCAAAGTGATATTTGGAAGCCCCTAGAGGGCTATGGTGAAAAAGGAAATATCTTCAGTTAAAAACTGGAAAGAAACTTCTGAGAAACTGCTTTGTGTTCTGTTAATTCATCTCCCAGCGTTACTGCTTTCCCCTCAAGAAGCCTTTCGGTAAGACTGTTCTTGTGGAATTTACAAACTGATATTTGGAAGCCCTTAGAGGGCTAGGGTGAAAAAGGAAATATCTTCCTTTAAAAACTGGAAAGAAGCTGTCTGAGAAACTGCTTTGTGTTCTGTTGATTCACCTAACAGAGTTACAGCCTTCCCTTCAAGAAGCCGTTCGCTAAGGCTGTTCTTGTGGAATTTACAATGTGATATTTGGAAGCCCATAGAGGGCTATGGGGAAAAAGGAAATATCTTCAGCTAAAAACTGAAAAGAAGCTTTCTGAGAAACTGCTTTGTGTCCTCTTAATTCATGTTACAGTGTTACAGCTTTCCCCTCAAGAAGCCTTTCGCTAAGACAGTTCTTGTGGATTTTGCAAAGTGATATTTGGAAGCCCATAGAGGGCTATGTTGAAAAAGGAAATATCTTCCGATAAAAACTGGAAAAAAGATTTCTGAGAAACTTCTTTTTGTTCTGTTAATTCATCTCAGAGAGTTACAGCTTTCCCTTCAAGAAGTCTTTCGCTAAGTCTGTTACTGTGTAATTGGCAAAGTGATATTTGGAAGCCTTTAGAGGGCTATGGTGAAGAAGCAAATATCTTCCGTTAAAAACTATAAAGAATCTTTCTGAGATACTGCTTTGTGTTCTGTTAATTCATCTCACAGAGTTACAGCTTTACCTCAACAAGCCTTTCGCTACGGCTGTTTTTGTGGAGTTTGGAAAGTGATATTTGGAAGCCCATAGGGGGCTATGGTGAGAAAGGAAATATCTTCAGTTAAAAATGGAAAGAAGCTCTCTGAGAAACTGCTTTGTGTTCTGTTAATTCATCTCACCGAGTTACAGCTTTCCCCTCAAGAAGCCTTTCGCTAAGACTCTTCTTGTGGAATTTGAAAAGTGATATTTTGAAACCCATAGAAGGCTATGGTGAAAAAGGAAATATCTTCCATTGAAAAGTGGAAAGAAGCTTTCTGAGAAACTGCATTGTGTTCTGTTAATTCATCTCACAGAATTACAGCTTTCCCTTCAAGAAGCCCTTCGCTAAGGCTGTTCTTGTTGAATTTGGAAGGTGATATTTGGAAGCCCATAGAGGCCTATGGTGAAAAATGAAATATCTCCAGTTAAAAACTGGAATGAAGCTTTCTGAGAAACTGCTTTGTGTTCTGTTAGTCCATCTCACAGAGTTAGAACTTTCCCCTCAAGAAGCCTTTCTCTAAGACTGTTCTTGTTGAATTTGCAAAGTGATATTTGGAAGCCCCTAGAGGGCTATGGTGAAAAAGGAAATATCTTCAGTTAAAAACTGGAAAGAAACTTCTGAGAAACTGCTTTGTGTTCTGTTAATTCATCTCACAGCGTTACTGCTTTCCCCTCAAGAAGCCTTTCGGTAAGACTGTTCTTGTGGAATTTACAAACTGATATTTGGAAGCCCTTAGAGGGCTAGGGTGAAAAAGGAAATATCTTCCTTTAAAAACTGGAAAGAAGCTGTCTGAGAAACTGCTTTGTGTTCTGTTGATTCACCTAACAGAGTTACAGCCTTCCCTTCAAGAAGCCGTTCGCTAAGGCTGTTCTTGTGGAATTTACAAAGTGATATTTGGAAGCCCATAGAGCGCTATGGGGAAAAAGGAAATATCTTCAGCTAAAAACTGAAAAGAAGCTTTCTGAGAAACTGCTTTGTGTCCTCTTAATTCATGTTACAGTGTTACAGCTTTCCCCTCAAGAAGCCTTTCGCTAAGACTGTTCATGTGGAATTTGGAATGTGATAAATAGAACCCCTAGAGGGCTTTGGTGAAAAAGGGAATATCTTCCGTTAAAAACTGGAAAGAAGCATTCTGAGAAACTGCTTTGTGTTCTGTTAATTCATCTCAGAGAGTTACAGCTTTCCCCTCAAGAAATCTTTCGCTAAGACTGTTCATGTGGATTTTGGAAAATGATATTTAGTAGCCAATAGAGGGCTACGGTGAAAAAGGAAATATCTTCCGTTAAAAAGTGGATAGAAGCTTTCTTAGAGACTGCTTTGTGTTCTGCTAATTCATCTCACAGAATTACAGCTTTCTACTCATGAAGTCTTTGGCTAAGACTGTTCCTGCGGGATTTGCAAAGTGATATTTGGAAGCCCATAGAGGGCTATGGTGAAAAAGGACATATCTTCCGTTAAAAACTGGATAGAAACTTTCTAAGAAACTGCTTTGTGTTCTGTTAATTCATCTCACAGAGTTACAGCTTTCCGCTAAATAAGAATTTCGCTAAGACTGTTATTGTGGAATTTGCAAAGTGATATTTGGAAGCCCATAGAGGGCTATGGTGAAAAAGGAAATAACTTCCGTTAAAAACTGGAAAGAGGCATTCTGAGAAACTCCTTTGTGTTCTCTTAATTCATCTCACAGAGTTACACCTTTCCTCTCAAGAAGCCTTTCCTTAAGACAGTTTTTGTGGAAATTGCAAAGGGATACTTAGAAGCCCATAGAGGGCTACGGTGAAAAAAGAAATATCCTAAGACAAAAACTGAAAAGAATCTGTCTTCGATACTACTTTGTGCTCTGTTAATTCATGTCACAGAGTTAGAGCTTTCCCCTACAGAAGACTTTCGCTAAGACTGTTCTTGTGGAATTTCCAAAGTGATATTTGGAATCCCATAGAGTACTATGGTGAAAAAGGAAATATCTTCCGCTAAAAACTGGAAAGAAGCTTTCTGAGAAACTGGTTTGTGTTCTGTTAATTCATCTCACACAGTTACAGCTTTCCCCTCAAGAAGCCTTTCCCTAAGACTGTTCTTGTGGAACTTGCAGAGTGATATTTGGAAGCCCATACAGGGCTATGGTGAAAAAGGAAATATCTTCAGTTAAAAACTGTATAGAAGTTTTCTGAGAAACTGTTTCGTGTACTGTTAATTCACCTCACAGCGTTGCAGCTTTTCCCTCAAGAAACCTTTCGCTAAGACTGTTCTTGTGGAATTTGCTAAGTGATATTTGGAAGCCCATAGAGGCCTATGGTGAAAAAGGAAATATCTTCCGTTAAAAACTGGAGGGAAGCTTTCTGAGAAACTGCTTTGTGTTCTGTTAATTCATCTCACAGAGTTACAGCTTTCCCCTCCAGAAGCCTTTCGCTAGACAGTTCTTGTGGAATGTGCGAAGTGATATTTGAAAGTCCATAGAGGGCTCTGGTGAAAAAGGAAATATCTTCAGTTAAAAACTGGAAAGAAGATTTCTGAGAAACTGCTTTGTGTTCTGTTATTTCATCTCACAGATTTACTGCTTTCCCCTCAAGAAGCCTTTCGTTAAGTCTTTTCTTGTGGAATTTGCAAAGTGATATTTGTAAGCCCATAGAGGGCTTTGGTGAAAAAGGAAATATCTTCCGTTAAAAACTGGAAAGAAGCTGTCTAAGAAACTGCTATGAGTTCTGTTAATTCATCTCACAGAGTTACAGCATTACCCTCAAGAAGTCTTTCACAAAGACTGTTCTTGTGGAATTTGGAAAGTGATATCTGGAAGCTCATAGAGGGCTATGATGAAAAAGTAAATATCTTCCGTTAAAAACAGGAAAGATGCTCTCTGAGAAATTGTTTGTGTCCCGTTATTTCATCTCAGAGTTACAGCTTTCCCCTCAAGAAGTCTTTCGCTAAGACTGTTCTTGTGGAATTTGAAAAGTGATATTTGGAAGACTTTAGAGGGCAAAGGTGAAAAAGGAAATATCTTCCGTAAAAAACTGGAAAGAAGCTTTCTGAGAAACTGCATTGTGTTCTGTTAATTCATCTCACAGAATTACAGCTTTCCCTTCAAGAAGCCCTTCGCTAAGGCTGTTCTTGTTGAACTTGGAAGGTGATATTTGGAAGCCCATAGAGGCCTATGGTGAAAAATGAAATATCTCCAGTTAAAAACTGGAATGAAGCTTTCTGAGAAACTGCTTTGTGTTCTGTTAGTCCATCTCACAGAGTTAGAACTTTCCCCTCAAGAAGCCTTTCTCTAAGACTGTTCTTGTTGAATTTGCAAAGTGATATTTGGAAGCCCCTAGAGGGCTATGGTGAAAAAGGAAATATCTTCAGTTAAAAACTGGAAAGAAACTTCTGAGAAACTGCTTTGTGTTCTGTTAATTCATCTCACAGCGTTACTGCTTTCCCCTCAAGAAGCCTTTCGGTAAGACTGTTCTTGTGGAATTTACAAACTGATATTTGGAAGCCCTTAGAGGGCTAGGGTGAAAAAGGAAATATCTTCCTTTAAAAACTGGAAAGAAGCTGTCTGAGAAACTGCTTTGTGTTCTGTTGATTCACCTAACAGAGTTACAGCTTTCCCTTCAAGAAGCCGTTCGCTAAGGCTGTTCTTGTGGAATTTACAATGTGATATTTGGAAGCCCATAGAGGGCTAAGGGGAAAAAGGAAATATCTTCAGCTAAAAACTGAAAAGAAGCTTTCTGAGAAACTGCTTTGTGTCCTCTTAATTCATGTTACAGTGTTACAGCTTTCCCCTCAAGAAGCCTTTCGCTAAGACAGTTCTTGTGGATTTTGCAAAGTGATATTTGGAAGCCCATAGAGGGCTATGTTGAAAAAGGAAATATCTTCCGATAAAAACTGGAAAAAAGATTTCTGAGAAACTACTTTTTGTTCTGTTAATTCATCTCAGAGAGTTACAGCTTTCCCTTCAAGAAGTCTTTCGCTAAGTCTGTTACTGTGTAATTGGCAAAGTGATATTTGGAAGCCTTTAGAGGGCTATGGTGAAGAAGCAAATATCTTCCGTTAAAAACTGGAAAGAATCTTTCTGAGAAACTGCTTTGTGTTCTGTTAATTCATCTCACAGAGTTACAGCTTTACCTCAACAAGCCTTTCGCTACGGCTGTTTTTGTGGAGTTTGGAAAGTGATATTTGGAAGCCCATAGGGGGCTATGGTGAGAAAGGAAATATCTTCAGTTAAAAACTGGAAAGAAGCTCTCTGAGAAACTGCTTTGTGTTCTGTTAATTCATCTCACCGAGTTACAGCTTTCCCCTCAAGAAGCCTTTCGCTAAGACTCTTCTTGTGGAATTTGAAAAGTGATATTTTGAAACCCATAGAAGGCTATGGTGAAAAAGGAAATATCTTCCATTGAAAAGTGGAAAGAAGCTTTCTGAGAAACTGCATTGTGTTCTGTGAATTCATCTCACAGAATTACAGCTTTCCCTTCAAGAAGCCCTTCGCTAAGGCTGTTCTTGTTGAATTTGGAAGGTGATATTTGGAATCCCATAGAGGCCTATGGTGAAAAATGAAATATCTCCAGTTAAAAACTGGAATGAAGCTTTCTGAGAAACTGCTTTGTGTTCTGTTAGTCCATCTCACAGAGTTAGAACTTTCCCCTCAAGAAGCCTTTCTCTAAGACTGTTCTTGTTGAATTTGCAAAGTGATATTTCGATGTCCCTAGAGGGCTATGGTGAAAAAGGAAATATCTTCAGTTAAAAACTGGAAAGAAACTTCTGAGAAACTGCTTTGTGTTCTGTTAATTCATCTCACAGCGTTACTGCTTTCCCCTCAAGAAGCCTTTCGGTAAGACTGTTCTTGTGGAATTTACAAACTGATATTTGGAAGCCCTTAGAGGGCTAGGGTGAAAAAGGAAATATCTTCCTTTAAAAACTGGAAAGAAGCTGTCTGAGAAACTGCTTTGTGTTCTGTTGATTCACCTAACAGAGTTACAGCCTTCCCTTCAAGAAGCCGTTCGCTAAGGCTGTTCTTGTGGAATTTACAATGTGATATTTGGAAGCCCATAGAGGGCTATGGGGAAAAAGGAAATATCTTCAGCTAAAAACTGAAAAGAAGCTTTCTGAGAAACTGCTTTGTGTCCTCTTAATTCATGTTACAGTGTTACAGCTTTCCCCTCAAGAAGCCTTTCGCTAAGACAGTTCTTGTGGAACTTGCAGAGTGATATTTGGAAGCCCATACAGGGCTATGGTGAAAAAGGAAATATCTTCAGTTAAAAACTGTATAGAAGTTTTCTGAGAAACTGTTTCGTGTACTGTTAATTCACCTCACAGAGTTGCAGCTTTTCCCTCAAGAAACCTTTCGCTAAGACTGTTCTTGTGGAATTTGCTAAGTGATATTTGGAAGCCCATAGAGGCCTATGGTGAAAAAGGAAATATCTTCCGTTAAAAACTGGAGGGAAGCTTTCTGAGAAACTGCTTTGTGTTCTGTTAATTCATCTCACACAGTTACAGCTTTCCCCTCAAGAAGCCTTTCCCTAAGACTGTTCTTGTGGAACTTGCAGAGTGATATTTGGAAGCCCATACAGGGCTATGGTGAAAAAGGAAATATCTTCAGTTAAAAACTGTATAGAAGTTTTCTGAGAAACTGTTTCGTGTACTGTTAATTCACCTCACAGCGTTGCAGCTTTTCCCTCAAGAAACCTTTCGCTAAGACTGTTCTTGTGGAATTTGCTAAGTGATATTTGGAAGCCCATAGAGGCCTATGGTGAAAAAGGAAATATCTTCCGTTAAAAACTGGAGGGAAGCTTTCTGAGAAACTGCTTTGTGTTCTGTTAATTCATCTCACAGAGTTACAGCTTTCCCCTCCAGAAGCCTTTCGCTAGACAGTTCTTGTGGAATGTGCGAAGTGATATTTGAAAGTCCATAGAAGTCTCTGGTGAAAAAGGAAATATCTTCAGTTAAAAACTGGAAAGAAGATTTCTGAGAAACTGCTTTGTGTTCTGTTATTTCATCTCACAGATTTACTGCTTTCCCCTCAAGAAGCCTTTCGTTAAGTCCTTTCTTGTGGAATTTGCAAAGTGATATTTGTAAGCCCATAGAGGGCTTTGGTGAAAAAGGAAATATCTTCAGTTTAAAACTGGAAAGAAGCTGTCTAAGAAACTGCTATGAGTTCTGTTAATTCATCTCACAGAGTTACAGCATTACCCTCAAGAAGTCTTTCACAAAGACTGTTCTTGTGGAATTTGGAAAGTGATATTTGGAAGCTCATAGAGGGCTATGCTGAAAAAGGAAATATCTTCCGTTAAAAACAGGAAAGATGCTCTCTGAGAAATTGCTTTGTGTCCCGTTATTTCATCTCAGAGTTACAGCTTTCCCCTCAAGAAGTCTTTCGCTAAGACTGTTCTTGTGGAATATGAAAAGTGATATTTGGAAGACTTTAGAGGGCAAAGGTGAAAAAGGAAATATCTTCCGTAAAAAACTGGAAAGAAGCTTTCTGAGAAACTGCATTGTGTTCTGTTAATTCATCTCACAGAATTACAGCTTTCCCTTCAAGAAGCCCTTCGCTAAGGCTGTTCTTGTTGAATTTGGAAGGTGATATTTGGAAGCCCATAGAGGCCTATGGTGAAAAATGAAATATCTCCAGTTAAAAACTGGAATGAAGCTTTCTGAGAAACTGCTTTGTGTTCTGTTAGTCCATCTCACAGAGTTAGAACTTTCCCATCAAGAAGCCTTTCACTAAGACTGTTCTTGTTGAATTTGCAAAGTGATATTTGGAAGCCCCTAGAGGGCTATGGTGAAAAAGGAAATATCTTCAGTTAAAAACTGGAAAGAAACTTCTGAGAAACTGCTTTGTGTTCTGTTAATTCATCTCACAGCGTTACTGCTTTCCCCTCAAGAAGCCTTTCGGTAAGACTGTTCTTGTGGAATTTACAAACTGATATTTGGAAGCCCTTAGAGGGCTAGGGTGAAAAAGGAAATATCTTCCATTGAAAAGTGGAAAGAAGCTTTCTGAGAAACTGCATTGTGTTCTGTTAATTCATCTCACAGAATTACAGCTTTCCCTTCAAGAAGCCTTTCGCTAAGGCTGTTCTTGTTGAACTTGGAAGGTGATATTTGGAAGCCCATAGAGGCCTATGGTGAAAAATGAAATATCTCCAGTTAAAAACTGGAATGAAGCTTTCTGAGAAACTGCTTTGTGTTCTGTTAGTCCATCTCACAGAGTTAGAACTTTCCCCTCAAGAAGCCTTTCTCTAAGACTGTTCTTGTTGAATTTGCAAAGTGATATTTGGAAGCCCCTAGAGGGCTATGGTGAAAAAGGAAATATCTTCAGTTAAAAACTGGAAAGAAACTTCTGAGAAACTGCTTTGTGTTCTGTTAATTCATCTCACAGCGTTACTGCTTTCCCCTCAAGAAGCCTTTCGGTAAGACTGTTCTTGTGGAATTTACAAACTGATATTTGGAAGCCCTTAGAGGGCTAGGGTGAAAAAGGAAATATCTTCCTTTAAAAACTGGAAAGAAGCTGTCTGAGAAACTGCTTTGTGTTCTGTTGATTCACCTAACAGAGTTACAGCTTTCCCTTCAAGAAGCCGTTCGCTAAGGCTGTTCTTGTGGAATTTACAAAGTGATATTTGGAAGCCCATAGAGCGCTATGGGGAAAAAGGAAATATCTTCAGCTAAAAACTGAAAAGAAGCTTTCTGAGAAACTGCTTTGTGTCCTCTTAATTCATGTTACAGTGTTACAGCTTTCCCCTCAAGAAGCCTTTCGCTAAGACTGTTCATGTGGAATTTGGAATGTGATAAATAGAACCCGTAGAGGGCTTTGGTGAAAAAGGGAATATCTTCCGTTAAAAACTGGAAAGAAGCATTCTGAGAAACTGCTTTGTGTTCTGTTAATTCATCTCAGAGAGTTACAGCTTTCCCCTCAAGAAATCTTTCGCTAAGACTGTTCATGTGGATTTTGGAAAATGATATTTAGTAGCCAATAGAGGGCTACGGTGAAAAAGGAAATATCTTCCGTTAAAAAGTGGATAGAAGCTTTCTTAGAGACTGCTTTGTGTTCTGCTAATTCATCTCACAGAATTACAGCTTTCTACTCATGAAGTCTTTGGCTAAGACTGTTCCTGCGGGATTTGCAAAGTGATATTTGGAAGCCCATAGAGGGCTATGGTGAAAAAGGACATATCTTCCGTTAAAAACTGGATAGAAACTTTCTAAGAAACTGCTTTGTGTTCTGTTAATTCATCTCACAGAGTTACAGCTTTCCGCTAAATAAGAATTTCGCTAAGACTGTTATTGTGGAATTTGCAAAGTGATATTTGGAAGCCCATAGAGGGCTATGGTGAAAAAGGAAATAACTTCCGTTAAAAACTGGAAAGAGGCATTCTGAGAAACTCCTTTGTGTTCTCTTAATTCATCTCACAGAGTTACACCTTTCCTCTCAAGAAGCCTTTCCTTAAGACAGTTTTTGTGGAAATTGCAAAGGGATACTTAGAAGCCCATAGAGGGCTACGGTGAAAAAAGAAATATCCTAAGACAAAAACTGAAAAGAATCTGTCTTCGATACTACTTTGTGCTCTGTTAATTCAAGTCACAGAGTTAGAGCTTTCCCCTACAGAAGACTTTCGCTAAGACTGTTCTTGTGGAATTTCCAAAGTGATACTTGGAATCCCATAGAGTACTATGGTGAAAAAGGAAATATCTTCCGCTAAAAACTGGAAAGAAGCTTTCTGAGAAACTGGTTTGTGTTCTGTTAATTCATCTCACACAGTTACAGCTTTCCCCTCAAGAAGCCTTTCCCTAAGACTGTTCTTGTGGAACTTGCAGAGTGATATTTGGAAGCCCATACAGGGCTATGGTGAAAAAGGAAATATCTTCAGTTAAAAACTGTATAGAAGTTTTCTGAGAAACTCTTTCGTGTACTGTTAATTCACCTCACAGAGTTGCAGCTTTTCCCTCAAGAAACCTTTCGCTAAGACTGTTCTTGTGGAATTTGCTAAGTGATATTTGGAAGCCCATAGAGTACTATGGTGAAAAAGGAAATATCTTCCGTTAAAAACTGGAGGGAAGCTTTCTGAGAAACTGGTTTGTGTTCTGTTAATTCATCTCACACAGTTACAGCTTTCCCCTCAAGAAGCCTTTCCCTAAGACTGTTCTTGTGGAACTTGCAGAGTGATATTTGGAAGCCCATACAGGGCTATGGTGAAAAAGGAAATATCTTCAGTTAAAAACTGTATAGAAGTTTTCTGAGAAACTGTTTCGTGTACTGTTAATTCACCTCACAGAGTTGCAGCTTTTCCCTCAAGAAACCTTTCGCTAAGACTGTTCTTGTGGAATTTGCTAAGTGATATTTGGAAGCCCATAGAGGCCTATGTTGAAAAAGGAAATATCTTCCGTTAAAAACTGGAGGGAAGCTTTCTGAGAAACTGCTTTGTGTTCTGTTAATTCATCTCACAGAGTTACAGCTTTCCCCTCCAGAAGCCTTTCGCTAGACAGTTCTTGTGGAATGTGCGAAGTGATATTTGAAAGTCCATAGAGGGCTCTGGTGAAAAAGGAAATATCTTCAGTTAAAAACTGGAAAGAAGATTTCTGAGAAACTGCTTTGTGTTCTGTTATTTCATCTCACAGATTTACTGCTTTCCCCTCAAGAAGCCTTTCGTTAAGTCTTTTCTTGTGGAATTTGCAAAGTGATATTTGTAAGCCCATAGAGGGCTTTGGTGAAAAAGGAAATATCTTCCGTTAAAAACTGGAAAGAAGCTGTCTAAGAAACTGCTATGAGTTCTGTTAATTCATCTCACAGAGTTACAGCATTACCCTCAAGAAGTCTTTCACAAAGACTGTTCTTGTGGAATTTGGAAAGTGATATTTGGATGCTCATAGAGGGCTATGCTGAAAAAGGAAATATCTTCCGTTAAAAACAGGAAAGATGCTCTCTGAGAAATTGCTTTGTGTCCCGTTATTTCATCTCAGAGTTACAGCTTTCCCCTCAAGAAGTCTTTCGCTAAGACTGTTCTTGTGGAATATGAAAAGTGATATTTGGAAGACTTTAGAGGGCAAAGGTGAAAAAGGAAATATCTTCCGTAAAAAACTGGAAAGAAGCTTTCTGAGAAACTGCATTGTGTTCTGTTAATTCATCTCACAGAATTACAGCTTTCCCTTCAAGAAGCCCTTCGCTAAGGCTGTTCTTGTTGAATGTGGAAGGTGATATTTGGAAGCCCATAGAGGCCTATGGTGAAAAATGAAATATCTCCAGTTAAAAACTGGAATGAAGCTTTCTGAGAAACTGCTTTGTGTTCTGTTAGTCCATCTCACAGAGTTAGAACTTTCCCCTCAAGAAGCCTTTCTCTAAGACTGTTCTTGTTGAATTTGCAAAGTGATATTTGGAAGCCCCTAGAGGGCTATGGTGAAAAAGGAAATATCTTCAGTTAAAAACTGGAAAGAAACTTCTGAGAAACTGCTTTGTGTTCTGTTAATTCATCTCACAGCGTTACTGCTTTCCCCTCAAGAAGCCTTTCGGTAAGACTGTTCTTGTGGAATTTACAAACTGATATTTGGAAGCCCTTAGAGGGCTAGGGTGAAAAAGGAAATATCTTCCTTTAAAAACTGGAAAGAAGCTGTCTGAGAAACTGCTTTGTGTTCTGTTGATTCACCTAACAGAGTTACAGCTTTCCCTTCAAGAAGCCGTTCGCTAAGGCTGTTCTTGTGGAATTTACAAAGTGATATTTGGAAGCCCATAGAGCGCTATGGGGAAAAAGGAAATATCTTCAGCTAAAAACTGAAAAGAAGCTTTCTGAGAAACTGCTTTGTGTCCTCTTAATTCATGTTACAGTGTTACAGCTTTCCCCTCAAGAAGCCTTTCGCTAAGACTGTTCATGTGGAATTTGGAATGTGATAAATAGAACCCCTAGAGGGCTTTGGTGAAAAAGGGAATATCTTACGTTAAAAACTGGAAAGAAGCATTCTGAGAAACTGCTTTGTGTTCTGTTAATTCATCTCACAGAGTTACAGCTTTCCCCTCAAGAAATCTTTCGCTAAGACTGTTCATGTGGATTTTGGAAAATGATATTTAGTAGCCAATAGAGGGCTACGGTGAAAAAGGAAATATCTTCCGTTAAAAAGTGGATAGAAGCTTTCTTAGAGACTGCTTTGTGTTCTGCTAATTCATCTCACAGAATTACAGCTTTCTACTCATGAAGTCTTTGGCTAAGACTGTTCCTGCGGGATTTGCAAAGTGATATTTGGAAGCCCATAGAGGGCTATGGTGAAAAAGGACATATCTTCCGTTAAAAACTGGATAGAAACTTTCTAAGAAACTGCTTTGTGTTCTGTTAATTCATCTCACAGAGTTACAGCTTTCCGCTAAATAAGAATTTCGCTAAGACTGTTATTGTGGAATTTGCAAAGTGATATTTGGAAGCCCATAGAGGGCTATGGTGAAAAAGGAAATAACTTCCGTTAAAAACTGGAAAGAGGCATTCTGAGAAACTCCTTTGTGTTCTCTTAATTCATCTCACAGAGTTACACCTTTCCTCTCAAGAAGCCTTTCCTTAAGACAGTTTTTGTGGAAATTGCAAAGGGATACTTAGAAGCCCATAGAGGGCTACGGTGAAAAAAGAAATATCCTAAGACAAAAACTGAAAAGAATCTGTCTTCGATACTACTTTGTGCTCTGTTAATTCATGTCACAGAGTTAGAGCTTTCCCCTACAGAAGACTTTCGCTAAGACTGTTCTTGTGGAATTTCCAAAGTGATATTTGGAATCCCATAGAGTACTATGGTGAAAAAGGAAATATCTTCCGCTAAAAACTGGAAAGAAGCTTTCTGAGAAACTGGTTTGTGTTCTGTTAATTCATCTCACACAGTTACAGCTTTCCCCTCAAGAAGCCTTTCCCTAAGACTGTTCTTGTGGAACTTGCAGAGTGATATTTGGAAGCCCATACAGGGCTATGGTGAAAAAGGAAATATCTTCAGTTAAAAACTGTATAGAAGTTTTCTGAGAAACTGTTTCGTGTACTGTTAATTCACCTCACAGAGTTGCAGCTTTTCCCTCAAGAAACCTTTCGCTAAGACTGTTCTTGTGGAATTTGCTAAGTGATATTTGGAAGCCCATAGAGGCCTATGGTGAAAAAGGAAATATCTTCCGTTAAAAACTGGAGGGAAGCTTTCTGAGAAACTGCTTTGTGTTCTGTTAATTCATCTCACACAGTTACAGCTTTCCCCTCAAGAAGCCTTTCCCTAAGACTGTTCTTGTGGAACTTGCAGAGTGATATTTGGAAGCCCATACAGGGCTATGGTGAAAAAGGAAATATCTTCAGTTAAAAACTGTATAGAAGTTTTCTGAGAAACTGTTTCGTGTACTGTTAATTCACCTCACAGCGTTGCAGCTTTTCCCTCAAGAAACCTTTCGCTAAGACTGTTCTTGTGGAATTTGCTAAGTGATATTTGGAAGCCCATAGAGGCCTATGGTGAAAAAGGAAATATCTTCCATTAAAAACTGGAGGGAAGCTTTCTGAGAAACTGCTTTGTGTTCTGTTAATTCATCTCACAGAGTTACAGCTTTCCCCTCCAGAAGCCTTTCGCTAGACAGTTCTTGTGGAATGTGCGAAGTGATATTTGAAAGTCCATAGAGGGCTCTGGTGAAAAAGGAAATATCTTCAGTTAAAAAGTGGAAAGAAGATTTCTGAGAAACTGCTTTGTGTTCTGTTATTTCATCTCACAGATTTACTGCTTTCCCCTCAAGAAGCCTTTCGTTAAGTCTTTTCTTGTGGAATTTGCAAAGTGATATTTGTAAGCCCATAGAGGGCTTTGGTGAAAAAGGAAATATCTTCCGTTAAAAACTGGAAAGAAGCTGTCTAAGAAACTGCTATGAGTTCTGTTAATTCATCTCACAGAGTTACAGCATTACCCTCAAGAAGTCTTTCACAAAGACTGTTCTTGTGGAATTTGGAAAGTGATATTTGGAAGCTCATAGAGGGCTATGCTGAAAAAGGAAATATCTTCCGTTAAAAACAGGAAAGATGCTCTCTGAGAAATTGCTTTGTGTCCCGTTATTTCATCTCAGAGTTACAGCTTTCCCCTCAAGAAGTCTTTCGCTAAGACTGTTCTTGTGGAATATGAAAAGTGATATTTGGAAGACTTTAGAGGGCAAAGGTGAAAAAGGAAATATCTTCCGTAAAAAACTGGAAAGAAGCTTTCTGAGAAACTGCATTGTGTTCTGTTAATTCATCTCACAGAATTACAGCTTTCCCTTCAAGAAGCCCTTCGCTAAGGCTGTTCTTGTTGAATGTGGAAGGTGATATTTGGAAGCCCATAGAGGCCTATGGTGAAAAATGAAATATCTCCAGTTAAAAACTGGAATGAAGCTTTCTGAGAAACTGCTTTGTGTTCTGTTAGTCCATCTCACAGAGTTAGAACTTTCCCCTCAAGAAGCCTTTCTCTAAGACTGTTCTTGTTGAATTTGCAAAGTGATATTTGGAAGCCCCTAGAGGGCTATGGTGAAAAAGGAAATATCTTCAGTTAAAAACTGGAAAGAAACTTCTGAGAAACTGCTTTGTGTTCTGTTAATTCATCTCCCAGCGTTACTGCTTTCCCCTCAAGAAGCCTTTCGGTAAGACTGTTCTTGTGGAATTTACAAACTGATATTTGGAAGCCCTTAGAGGGCTAGGGTGAAAAAGGAAATATCTTCCTTTAAAAACTGGAAAGAAGCTGTCTGAGAAACTGCTTTGTGTTCTGTTGATTCACCTAACAGAGTTACAGCTTTCCCTTCAAGAAGCCGTTCGCTAAGGCTGTTCTTGTGGAATTTACAAAGTGATATTTGGAAGCCCATAGAGCGCTATGGGGAAAAAGGAAATATCTTCAGCTAAAAACTGAAAAGAAGCTTTCTGAGAAACTGCTTTGTGTCCTCTTAATTCATGTTACAGTGTTACAGCTTTCCCCTCAAGAAGCCTTTCGCTAAGACTGTTCATGTGGATTTGGAATGTGATAAATAGAACCCCTAGAGGGCTTTGGTGAAAAAGGGAATATCTTCCGTTAAAAACTGGAAAGAAGCATTCTGAGAAACTGCTTTGTGTTCTGTTAATTCATCTCACAGAGTTACAGCTTTCCCCTCAAGAAATCTTTCGCTAAGACTGTTCATGTGGATTTTGGAAAATGATATTTAGTAGCCAATAGAGGGCTACGGTGAAAAAGGAAATATCTTCCGTTAAAAAGTGGATAGAAGCTTTCTTAGAGACTGCTTTGTGTTCTGCTAATTCATCTCACAGAATTACAGCTTTCTACTCATGAAGTCTTTGGCTAAGACTGTTCCTGTGGGATTTGCAAAGTGATATTTGGAAGCCCATAGAGGGCTATGGTGAAAAAGGACATATCTTCCGTTAAAAACTGGATAGAAACTTTCTAAGAAACTGCTTTGTGTTCTGTTAATTCATCTCACAGAGTTACAGCTTTCCGCTAAATAAGAATTTCGCTAAGACTGTTATTGTGGAATTTGCAAAGTGATATTTGGAAGCCCATAGAGGGCTATGGTGAAAAAGGAAATAACTTCCGTTAAAAACTGGAAAGAGGCATTCTGAGAAACTCCTTTGTGTTCTCTTAATTCATCTCACAGAGTTACACCTTTCCTCTCAAGAAGCCTTTCCTTAAGACAGTTTTTGTGGAAATTGCAAAGGGATACTTAGAAGCCCATAGAGGGCTACGGTGAAAAAAGAAATATCCTAAGACAAAAACTGAAAAGAATCTGTCTTCGATACTACTTTGTGCTCTGTTAATTCATGTCACAGAGTTAGAGCTTTCCCCTACAGAAGACTTTCGCTAAGACTGTTCTTGTGGAATTTCCAAAGTGATATTTGGAATCCCATAGAGTACTATGGTGAAAAAGGAAATATCTTCCGCTAAAAACTGGAAAGAAGCTTTCTGAGAAACTGGTTTGTGTTCTGTTAATTCATCTCACACAGTTACAGCTTTCCCCTCAAGAAGCCTTTCCCTAAGACTGTTCTTGTGGAACTTGCAGAGTGATATTTGGAAGCCCATACAGGGCTATGGTGAAAAAGGAAATATCTTCAGTTAAAAACTGTATAGAAGTTTTCTGAGAAACTGTTTCGTGTACTGTTAATTCACCTCACAGAGTTGCAGCTTTTCCCTCAAGAAACCTTTCGCTAAGACTGTTCTTGTGGAATTTGCTAAGTGATATTTGGAAGCCCATAGAGGCCTATGGTGAAAAAGGAAATATCTTCCGTTAAAAACTGGAGGGAAGCTTTCTGAGAAACTGCTTTGTGTTCTGTTAATTCATCTCACACAGTTACAGCTTTCCCCTCAAGAAGCCTTTCCCTAAGACTGTTCTTGTGGAACTTGCAGAGTGATATTTGGAAGCCCATACAGGGCTATGGTGAAAAAGGAAATATCTTCAGTTAAAAACTGTATAGAAGTTTTCTGAGAAACTGTTTCGTGTACTGTTAATTCACCTCACAGCGTTGCAGCTTTTCCCTCAAGAAACCTTTCGCTAAGACTGTTCTTGTGGAATTTGCTAAGTGATATTTGGAAGCCCATAGAGGCCTATGGTGAAAAAGGAAATATCTTCCGTTAAAAACTGGAGGGAAGCTTTCTGAGAAACTGCTTTGTGTTCTGTTAATTCATCTCACAGAGTTACAGCTTTCCCCTCCAGAAGCCTTTCGCTAGACAGTTCTTGTGGAATGTGCGAAGTGATATTTGAAAGTCCATAGAGGGCTCTGGTGAAAAAGGAAATATCTTCAGTTAAAAACTGGAAAGAAGATTTCTGAGAAACTGCTTTGTGTTCTGTTATTTCATCTCACAGATTTACTGCTTTCCCCTCAAGAAGCCTTTCGTTAAGTCTTTTCTTGTGGAATTTGCAAAGTGATATTTGTAAGCCCATAGAGGGCTTTGGTGAAAAAGGAAATATCTTCAGTTTAAAACTGGAAAGAAGCTGTCTAAGAAACTGCTATGAGTTCTGTTAATTCATCTCACAGAGTTACAGCATTACCCTCAAGAAGTCTTTCACAAAGACTGTTCTTGTGGAATTTGGAAAGTGATATTTGGAAGCTCATAGAGGGCTATGCTGAAAAAGGAAATATCTTCCGTTAAAAACAGGAAAGATGCTCTCTGAGAAATTGCTTTGTGTCCCGTTATTTCATCTCAGAGTTACAGCTTTCCCCTCAAGAAGTCTTTCGCTAAGACTGTTCTTGTGGAATATGAAAAGTGATATTTGGAAGACTTTAGAGGGCAAAGGTGAAAAAGGAAATATCTTCCGTAAAAAACTGGAAAGAAGCTTTCTGAGAAACTGCATTGTGTTCTGTTAATTCATCTCACAGAATTACAGCTTTCCCTTCAAGAAGCCCTTCGCTAAGGCTGTTCTTGTTGAATGTGGAAGGTGATATTTGGAAGCCCATAGAGGCCTATGGTGAAAAATGAAATATCTCCAGTTAAAAACTGGAATGAAGCTTTCTGAGAAACTGCTTTGTGTTCTGTTAGTCCATCTCACAGAGTTAGAACTTTCCCCTCAAGAAGCCTTTCTCTAAGACTGTTCTTGTTGAATTTGCAAAGTGATATTTGGAAGCCCCTAGAGGGCTATGGTGAAAAAGGAAATATCTTCAGTTAAAAACTGGAAAGAAACTTCTGAGAAACTGCTTTGTGTTCTGTTAATTCATCTCCCAGCGTTACTGCTTTCCCCTCAAGAAGCCTTTCGGTAAGACTGTTCTTGTGGAATTTACAAACTGATATTTGGAAGCCCTTAGAGGGCTAGGGTGAAAAAGGAAATATCTTCCTTTAAAAACTGGAAAGAAGCTGTCTGAGAAACTGCTTTGTGTTCTGTTGATTCACCTAACAGAGTTACAGCTTTCCCTTCAAGAAGCCGTTCGCTAAGGCTGTTCTTGTGGAATTTACAAAGTGATATTTGGAAGCCCATAGAGCGCTATGGGGAAAAAGGAAATATCTTCAGCTAAAAACTGAAAAGAAGCTTTCTGAGAAACTGCTTTGTGTCCTCTTAATTCATGTTACAGTGTTACAGCTTTCCCCTCAAGAAGCCTTTCGCTAAGACTGTTCATGTGGAATTTGGAATGTGATAAATAGAACCCGTAGAGGGCTTTGGTGAAAAAGGGAATATCTTCCGTTAAAAACTGGAAAGAAGCATTCTGAGAAACTGCTTTGTGTTCTGTTAATTCATCTCAGAGAGTTACAGCTTTCCCCTCAAGAAATCTTTCGCTAAGACTGTTCATGTGGATTTTGGAAAATGATATTTAGTAGCCAATAGAGGGCTACGGTGAAAAAGGAAATATCTTCCGTTAAAAAGTGGATAGAAGCTTTCTTAGAGACTGCTTTGTGTTCTGCTAATTCATCTCACAGAATTACAGCTTTCTACTCATGAAGTCTTTGTCTAAGACTGTTCCTGCGGGATTTGCAAAGTGATATTTGGAAGCCCATAGAGGGCTATGGTGAAAAAGGACATATCTTCCGTTAAAAACTGGATAGAAACTTTCTAAGAAACTGCTTTGTGTTCTGTTAATTCATCTCACAGAGTTACAGCTTTCCGCTAAATAAGAATTTCGCTAAGACTGTTATTGTGGAATTTGCAAAGTGATATTTGGAAGCCCATAGAGGGCTATGGTGAAAAAGGAAATAACTTCCGTTAAAAACTGGAAAGAGGCATTCTGAGAAACTCCTTTGTGTTCTCTTAATTCATCTCACAGAGTTACACCTTTCCTCTCAAGAAGCCTTTCCTTAAGACAGTTTTTGTGGAAATTGCAAAGGGATACTTAGAAGCCCATAGAGGGCTACGGAAAAAAAGAAATATCCTAAGACAAAAACTGAAAAGAATCTGTCTTCGATACTACTTTGTGCTCTGTTAATTCAAGTCACAGAGTTAGAGCTTTCCCCTACAGAAGACTTTCGCTAAGACTGTTCTTGTGGAATTTCCAAAGTGATATTTGGAATCCCATAGAGTACTATGGTGAAAAAGGAAATATCTTCCGCTAAAAACTGGAAAGAAGCTTTCTGAGAAACTGGTTTGTGTTCTGTTAATTCATCTCACACAGTTACAGCTTTCCCCTCAAGAAGCCTTTCCCTAAGACTGTTCTTGTGGAACTTGCAGAGTGATATTTGGAAGCCCATACAGGGCTATGGTGAAAAAGGAAATATCTTCAGTTAAAAACTGTATAGAAGTTTTCTGAGAAACTGTTTCGTGTACTGTTAATTCACCTCACAGAGTTGCAGCTTTTCCCTCAAGAAACCTTTCGCTAAGACTGTTCTTGTGGAATTTGCTAAGTGATATTTGGAAGCCCATAGAGGCCTATGGTGAAAAAGGAAATATCTTCCGTTAAAAACTGGAGGGAAGCTTTCTGAGAAACTGCTTTGTGTTCTGTTAATTCATCTCACACAGTTACAGCTTTCCCCTCAAGAAGCCTTTCCCTAAGACTGTTCTTGTGGAACTTGCAGAGTGATATTTGGAAGCCCATACAGGGCTATGGTGAAAAAGGAAATATCTTCAGTTAAAAACTGTATAGAAGTTTTCTGAGAAACTGTTTCGTGTACTGTTAATTCACCTCACAGCGTTGCAGCTTTTCCCTCAAGAAACCTTTCGCTAAGACTGTTCTTGTGGAATTTGCTAAGTGATATTTGGAAGCCCATAGAGGCCTATGGTGAAAAAGGAAATATCTTCCGTTAAAAACTGGAGGGAAGCTTTCTGAGAAACTGCTTTGTGTTCTGTTAATTCATCTCACAGAGTTACAGCTTTCCCCTCCAGAAGCCTTTCGCTAGACAGTTCTTGTGGAATGTGCGAAGTGATATTTGAAAGTCCATAGAGGGCTCTGGTGAAAAAGGAAATATCTTCAGTTAAAAACTGGAAAGAAGATTTCTGAGAAACTGCTTTGTGTTCTGTTATTTCATCTCACAGATTTACTGCTTTCCCCTCAAGAAGCCTTTCGTTAAGTCTTTTCTTGTGGAATTTGCAAAGTGATATTTGTAAGCCCATAGAGGGCTTTGGTGAAAAAGGAAATATCTTCAGTTTAAAACTGGAAAGAAGCTGTCTAAGAAACTGCTATGAGTTCTGTTAATTCATCTCACAGAGTTACAGCATTACCCTCAAGAAGTCTTTCACAAAGACTGTTCTTGTGGAATTTGGAAAGTGATATTTGGAAGCTCATAGAGGGCTATGCTGAAAAAGGAAATATCTTCCGTTAAAAACAGGAAAGATGCTCTCTGAGAAATTGCTTTGTGTCCCGTTATTTCATCTCAGAGTTACAGCTTTCCCCTCAAGAAGTCTTTCGCTAAGACTGTTCTTGTGGAATATGAAAAGTGATATTTGGAAGACTTTAGAGGGCAAAGGTGAAAAAGGAAATATCTTCCGTAAAAAACTGGAAAGAAGCTTTCTGAGAAACTGCATTGTGTTCTGTTAATTCATCTCACAGAATTACAGCTTTCCCTTCAAGAAGCCCTTCGCTAAGGCTGTTCTTGTTGAATGTGGAAGGTGATATTTGGAAGCCCATAGAGGCCTATGGTGAAAAATGAAATATCTCCAGTTAAAAACTGGAATGAAGCTTTCTGAGAAACTGCTTTGTGTTCTGTTAGTCCATCTCACAGAGTTAGAACTTTCCCCTCAAGAAGCCTTTCTCTAAGACTGTTCTTGTTGAATTTGCAAAGTGATATTTGGAAGCCCCTAGAGGGCTATGGTGAAAAAGGAAATATCTTCAGTTAAAAACTGGAAAGAAACTTCTGAGAAACTGCTTTGTGTTCTGTTAATTCATCTCCCAGCGTTACTGCTTTCCCCTCAAGAAGCCTTTCGGTAAGACTGTTCTTGTGGAATTTACAAACTGATATTTGGAAGCCCTTAGAGGGCTAGGGTGAAAAAGGAAATATCTTCCTTTAAAAACTGGAAAGAAGCTGTCTGAGAAACTGCTTTGTGTTCTGTTGATTCACCTAACAGAGTTACAGCTTTCCCTTCAAGAAGCCGTTCGCTAAGGCTGTTCTTGTGGAATTTACAAAGTGATATTTGGAAGCCCATAGAGCGCTATGGGGAAAAAGGAAATATCTTCAGCTAAAAACTGAAAAGAAGCTTTCTGAGAAACTGCTTTGTGTCCTCTTAATTCATGTTACAGTGTTACAGCTTTCCCCTCAAGAAGCCTTTCGCTAAGACTGTTCATGTGGAATTTGGAATGTGATAAATAGAACCCGTAGAGGGCTTTGGTGAAAAAGGGAATATCTTCCGTTAAAAACTGGAAAGAAGCATTCTGAGAAA
Organism: Chlorocebus sabaeus; assembly: GCF_047675955.1. Classification (NCBI taxonomy): domain Eukaryota; kingdom Metazoa; phylum Chordata; class Mammalia; order Primates; family Cercopithecidae; genus Chlorocebus; species Chlorocebus sabaeus. The sequence goes on along the minus strand of NW_027327458.1, from coordinate 275,847 downwards.
CTGCTTTGTGTTCTGTTAATTCATCTCAGAGAGTTACAGCTTTCCCCTCAAGAAATCTTTCGCTAAGACTGTTCATGTGGATTTTGGAAAATGATATTTAGTAGCCAATAGAGGGCTACGGTGAAAAAGGAAATATCTTCCGTTAAAAAGTGGATAGAAGCTTTCTTAGAGACTGCTTTGTGTTCTGCTAATTCATCTCACAGAATTACAGCTTTCTACTCATGAAGTCTTTGTCTAAGACTGTTCCTGCGGGATTTGCAAAGTGATATTTGGAAGCCCATAGAGGGCTATGGTGAAAAAGGACATATCTTCCGTTAAAAACTGGATAGAAACTTTCTAAGAAACTGCTTTGTGTTCTGTTAATTCATCTCACAGAGTTACAGCTTTCCGCTAAATAAGAATTTCGCTAAGACTGTTATTGTGGAATTTGCAAAGTGATATTTGGAAGCCCATAGAGGGCTATGGTGAAAAAGGAAATAACTTCCGTTAAAAACTGGAAAGAGGCATTCTGAGAAACTCCTTTGTGTTCTCTTAATTCATCTCACAGAGTTACACCTTTCCTCTCAAGAAGCCTTTCCTTAAGACAGTTTTTGTGGAAATTGCAAAGGGATACTTAGAAGCCCATAGAGGGCTACGGAAAAAAAGAAATATCCTAAGACAAAAACTGAAAAGAATCTGTCTTCGATACTACTTTGTGCTCTGTTAATTCAAGTCACAGAGTTAGAGCTTTCCCCTACAGAAGACTTTCGCTAAGACTGTTCTTGTGGAATTTCCAAAGTGATATTTGGAATCCCATAGAGTACTATGGTGAAAAAGGAAATATCTTCCGCTAAAAACTGGAAAGAAGCTTTCTGAGAAACTGGTTTGTGTTCTGTTAATTCATCTCACACAGTTACAGCTTTCCCCTCAAGAAGCCTTTCCCTAAGACTGTTCTTGTGGAACTTGCAGAGTGATATTTGGAAGCCCATACAGGGCTATGGTGAAAAAGGAAATATCTTCAGTTAAAAACTGTATAGAAGTTTTCTGAGAAACTGTTTCGTGTACTGTTAATTCACCTCACAGAGTTGCAGCTTTTCCCTCAAGAAACCTTTCGCTAAGACTGTTCTTGTGGAATTTGCTAAGTGATATTTGGAAGCCCATAGAGGCCTATGGTGAAAAAGGAAATATCTTCCGTTAAAAACTGGAGGGAAGCTTTCTGAGAAACTGCTTTGTGTTCTGTTAATTCATCTCACACAGTTACAGCTTTCCCCTCAAGAAGCCTTTCCCTAAGACTGTTCTTGTGGAACTTGCAGAGTGATATTTGGAAGCCCATACAGGGCTATGGTGAAAAAGGAAATATCTTCAGTTAAAAACTGTATAGAAGTTTTCTGAGAAACTGTTTCGTGTACTGTTAATTCACCTCACAGCGTTGCAGCTTTTCCCTCAAGAAACCTTTCGCTAAGACTGTTCTTGTGGAATTTGCTAAGTGATATTTGGAAGCCCATAGAGGCCTATGGTGAAAAAGGAAATATCTTCCGTTAAAAACTGGAGGGAAGCTTTCTGAGAAACTGCTTTGTGTTCTGTTAATTCATCTCACAGAGTTACAGCTTTCCCCTCCAGAAGCCTTTCGCTAGACAGTTCTTGTGGAATGTGCGAAGTGATATTTGAAAGTCCATAGAGGGCTCTGGTGAAAAAGGAAATATCTTCAGTTAAAAACTGGAAAGAAGATTTCTGAGAAACTGCTTTGTGTTCTGTTATTTCATCTCACAGATTTACTGCTTTCCCCTCAAGAAGCCTTTCGTTAAGTCTTTTCTTGTGGAATTTGCAAAGTGATATTTGTAAGCCCATAGAGGGCTTTGGTGAAAAAGGAAATATCTTCAGTTTAAAACTGGAAAGAAGCTGTCTAAGAAACTGCTATGAGTTCTGTTAATTCATCTCACAGAGTTACAGCATTACCCTCAAGAAGTCTTTCACAAAGACTGTTCTTGTGGAATTTGGAAAGTGATATTTGGAAGCTCATAGAGGGCTATGCTGAAAAAGGAAATATCTTCCGTTAAAAACAGGAAAGATGCTCTCTGAGAAATTGCTTTGTGTCCCGTTATTTCATCTCAGAGTTACAGCTTTCCCCTCAAGAAGTCTTTCGCTAAGACTGTTCTTGTGGAATATGAAAAGTGATATTTGGAAGACTTTAGAGGGCAAAGGTGAAAAAGGAAATATCTTCCGTAAAAAACTGGAAAGAAGCTTTCTGAGAAACTGCATTGTGTTCTGTTAATTCATCTCACAGAATTACAGCTTTCCCTTCAAGAAGCCCTTCGCTAAGGCTGTTCTTGTTGAATGTGGAAGGTGATATTTGGAAGCCCATAGAGGCCTATGGTGAAAAATGAAATATCTCCAGTTAAAAACTGGAATGAAGCTTTCTGAGAAACTGCTTTGTGTTCTGTTAGTCCATCTCACAGAGTTAGAACTTTCCCCTCAAGAAGCCTTTCTCTAAGACTGTTCTTGTTGAATTTGCAAAGTGATATTTGGAAGCCCCTAGAGGGCTATGGTGAAAAAGGAAATATCTTCAGTTAAAAACTGGAAAGAAACTTCTGAGAAACTGCTTTGTGTTCTGTTAATTCATCTCACAGCGTTACTGCTTTCCCCTCAAGAAGCCTTTCGGTAAGACTGTTCTTGTGGAATTTACAAACTGATATTTGGAAGCCCTTAGAGGGCTAGGGTGAAAAAGGAAATATCTTCCTTTAAAAACTGGAAAGAAGCTGTCTGAGAAACTGCTTTGTGTTCTGTTGATTCACCTAACAGAGTTACAGCTTTCCCTTCAAGAAGCCGTTCGCTAAGGCTGTTCTTGTGGAATTTACAAAGTGATATTTGGAAGCCCATAGAGCGCTATGGGGAAAAAGGAAATATCTTCAGCTAAAAACTGAAAAGAAGCTTTCTGAGAAACTGCTTTGTGTCCTCTTAATTCATGTTACAGTGTTACAGCTTTCCCCTCAAGAAGCCTTTCGCTAAGACTGTTCATGTGGAATTTGGAATGTGATAAATAGAACCCGTAGAGGGCTTTGGTGAAAAAGGGAATATCTTCCGTTAAAAACTGGAAAGAAGCATTCTGAGAAACTGCTTTGTGTTCTGTTAATTCATCTCAGAGAGTTACAGCTTTACCCTCAAGAAATCTTTCGCTAAGACTGTTCATGTGGATTTTGGAAAATGATATTTAGTAGCCAATAGAGGGCTACGGTGAAAAAGGAAATATCTTCCGTTAAAAAGTGGATAGAAGCTTTCTTAGAGACTGCTTTGTGTTCTGCTAATTCATCTCACAGAATTACAGCTTTCTACTCATGAAGTCTTTGTCTAAGACTGTTCCTGCGGGATTTGCAAAGTGATATTTGGAAGCCCATAGAGGGCTATGGTGAAAAAGGACATATCTTCCGTTAAAAACTGGATAGAAACTTTCTAAGAAACTGCTTTGTGTTCTGTTAATTCATCTCACAGAGTTACAGCTTTCCGCTAAATAAGAATTTCGCTAAGACTGTTATTGTGGAATTTGCAAAGTGATATTTGGAAGCCCATAGAGGGCTATGGTGAAAAAGGAAATAACTTCCGTTAAAAACTGGAAAGAGGCATTCTGAGAAACTCCTTTGTGTTCTCTTAATTCATCTCACAGAGTTACACCTTTCCTCTCAAGAAGCCTTTCCTTAAGACAGTTTTTGTGGAAATTGCAAAGGGATACTTAGAAGCCCATAGAGGGCTACGGAAAAAAAGAAATATCCTAAGACAAAAACTGAAAAGAATCTGTCTTCGATACTACTTTGTGCTCTGTTAATTCAAGTCACAGAGTTAGAGCTTTCCCCTACAGAAGACTTTCGCTAAGACTGTTCTTGTGGAATTTCCAAAGTGATACTTGGAATCCCATAGAGTACTATGGTGAAAAAGGAAATATCTTCCGCTAAAAACTGGAAAGAAGCTTTCTGAGAAACTGGTTTGTGTTCTGTTAATTCATCTCACACAGTTACAGCTTTCCCCTCAAGAAGCCTTTCCCTAAGACTGTTCTTGTGGAACTTGCAGAGTGATATTTGGAAGCCCATACAGGGCTATGGTGAAAAAGGAAATATCTTCAGTTAAAAACTGTATAGAAGTTTTCTGAGAAACTGTTTCGTGTACTGTTAATTCACCTCACAGAGTTGCAGCTTTTCCCTCAAGAAACCTTTCGCTAAGACTGTTCTTGTGGAATTTGCTAAGTGATATTTGGAAGCCCATAGAGGCCTATGGTGAAAAAGGAAATATCTTCCGTTAAAAACTGGAGGGAAGCTTTCTGAGAAACTGCTTTGTGTTCTGTTAATTCATCTCACAGAGTTACAGCTTTCCCCTCCAGAAGCCTTTCACTAGACAGTTCTTGTGGAATGTGCTAAGTGATATTTGAAAGCCCATAGAGGGCTCTGGTGAAAAAGGAAATATCTTCAGTTAAAAACTGGAAAGAAGATTTCTGAGAAACTGCTTTGTGTTCTGTTATTTCATCTCACAGATTTACTGCTTTCCCCTCAAGAAGCCTTTCGTTAAGTCTTTTCTTGTGGAATTTGCAAAGTGATATTTGTAAGCCCATAGAGGGCTTTGGTGAAAAAGGAAATATCTTCCGTTAAAAACTGGAAAGAAGCTGTCTAAGAAACTGCTATGAGTTCTGTTAATTCATCTCACAGAGTTACAGCATTACCCTCAAGAAGTCTTTCACAAAGACTGTTCTTGTGGAATTTGGAAAGTGATATTTGGAAGCTCATAGAGGGCTATGCTGAAAAAGGAAATATCTTCCGTTAAAAACAGGAAAGATGCTCTCTGAGAAATTGCTTTGTGTCCCGTTATTTCATCTCAGAGTTACAGCTTTCCCCTCAAGAAGTCTTTCGCTAAGACTGTTCTTGTGGAATATGAAAAGTGATATTTGGAAGACTTTAGAGGGCAAAGGTGAAAAAGGAAATATCTTCCGTAAAAAACTGGAAAGAAGCTTTCTGAGAAACTGCATTGTGTTCTGTGAATTCATCTCACAGAATTACAGCTTTCCCTTCAAGAAGCCCTTCGCTAAGGCTGTTCTTGTTGAATGTGGAAGGTGATATTTGGAAGCCCATAGAGGCCTATGGTGAAAAATGAAATATCTCCAGTTAAAAACTGGAATGAAGCTTTCTGAGAAACTGCTTTGTGTTCTGTTAGTCCATCTCACAGAGTTAGAACTTTCCCCTCAAGAAGCCTTTCTCTAAGACTGTTCTTGTTGAATTTGCAAAGTGATATTTGGAAGCCCCTAGAGGGCTATGGTGAAAAAGGAAATATCTTCAGTTAAAAACTGGAAAGAAACTTCTGAGAAACTGCTTTGTGTTCTGTTAATTCATCTCACAGCGTTACTGCTTTCCCCTCAAGAAGCCTTTCGGTAAGACTGTTCTTGTGGAATTTACAAACTGATATTTGGAAGCCCTTAGAGGGCTAGGGTGAAAAAGGAAATATCTTCCTTTAAAAACTGGAAAGAAGCTGTCTGAGAAACTGCTTTGTGTTCTGTTGATTCACCTAACAGAGTTACAGCTTTCCCTTCAAGAAGCCGTTCGCTAAGGCTGTTCTTGTGGAATTTACAAAGTGATATTTGGAAGCCCATAGAGCGCTATGGGGAAAAAGGAAATATCTTCAGCTAAAAACTGAAAAGAAGCTTTCTGAGAAACTGCTTTGTGTCCTCTTAATTCATGTTACAGTGTTACAGCTTTCCCCTCAAGAAGCCTTTCGCTAAGACTGTTCATGTGGAATTTGGAATGTGATAAATAGAACCCCTAGAGGGCTTTGGTGAAAAAGGGAATATCTTCCGTTAAAAACTGGAAAGAAGCATTCTGAGAAACTGCTTTGTGTTCTGTTAATTCATCTCACAGAGTTACAGCTTTCCCCTCAAGAAATCTTTCGCTAAGACTGTTCATGTGGATTTTGGAAAATGATATTTAGTAGCCAATAGAGGGCTACGGTGAAAAAGGAAATATCTTCCGTTAAAAAGTGGATAGAAGCTTTCTTAGAGACTGCTTTGTGTTCTGCTAATTCATCTCACAGAATTACAGCTTTCTACTCATGAAGTCTTTGGCTAAGACTGTTCCTGCGGGATTTGCAAAGTGATATTTGGAAGCCCATAGAGGGCTATGGTGAAAAAGGACATATCTTCCGTTAAAAACTGGATAGAAACTTTCTAAGAAACTGCTTTGTGTTCTGTTAATTCATCTCACAGAGTTACAGCTTTCCGCTAAATAAGAATTTCGCTAAGACTGTTATTGTGGAATTTGCAAAGTGATATTTGGAAGCCCATAGAGGGCTATGGTGAAAAAGGAAATAACTTCCGTTAAAAACTGGAAAGAGGCATTCTGAGAAACTCCTTTGTGTTCTCTTAATTCATCTCACAGAGTTACACCTTTCCTCTCAAGAAGCCTTTCCTTAAGACAGTTTTTGTGGAAATTGCAAAGGGATACTTAGAAGCCCATAGAGGGCTACGGTGAAAAAAGAAATATCCTAAGACAAAAACTGAAAAGAATCTGTCTTCGATACTACTTTGTGCTCTGTTAATTCATGTCACAGAGTTAGAGCTTTCCCCTACAGAAGACTTTCGCTAAGACTGTTCTTGTGGAATTTCCAAAGTGATATTTGGAATCCCATAGAGTACTATGGTGAAAAAGGAAATATCTTCCGCTAAAAACTGGAAAGAAGCTTTCTGAGAAACTGGTTTGTGTTCTGTTAATTCATCTCACACAGTTACAGCTTTCCCCTCAAGAAGCCTTTCCCTAAGACTGTTCTTGTGGAACTTGCAGAGTGATATTTGGAAGCCCATACAGGGCTATGGTGAAAAAGGAAATATCTTCAGTTAAAAACTGTATAGAAGTTTTCTGAGAAACTGTTTCGTGTACTGTTAATTCACCTCACAGAGTTGCAGCTTTTCCCTCAAGAAACCTTTCGCTAAGACTGTTCTTGTGGAATTTGCTAAGTGATATTTGGAAGCCCATAGAGGCCTATGGTGAAAAAGGAAATATCTTCCGTTAAAAACTGGAGGGAAGCTTTCTGAGAAACTGCTTTGTGTTCTGTTAATTCATCTCACACAGTTACAGCTTTCCCCTCAAGAAGCCTTTCCCTAAGACTGTTCTTGTGGAACTTGCAGAGTGATATTTGGAAGCCCATACAGGGCTATGGTGAAAAAGGAAATATCTTCAGTTAAAAACTGTATAGAAGTTTTCTGAGAAACTGTTTCGTGTACTGTTAATTCACCTCACAGCGTTGCAGCTTTTCCCTCAAGAAACCTTTCGCTAAGACTGTTCTTGTGGAATTTGCTAAGTGATATTTGGAAGCCCATAGAGGCCTATGGTGAAAAAGGAAATATCTTCCGTTAAAAACTGGAGGGAAGCTTTCTGAGAAACTGCTTTGTGTTCTGTTAATTCATCTCACAGAGTTACAGCTTTCCCCTCCAGAAGCCTTTCGCTAGACAGTTCTTGTGGAATGTGCGAAGTGATATTTGAAAGTCCATAGAGGGCTCTGGTGAAAAAGGAAATATCTTCAGTTAAAAACTGGAAAGAAGATTTCTGAGAAACTGCTTTGTGTTCTGTTATTTCATCTCACAGATTTACTGCTTTCCCCTCAAGAAGCCTTTCGTTAAGTCTTTTCTTGTGGAATTTGCAAAGTGATATTTGTAAGCCCATAGAGGGCTTTGGTGAAAAAGGAAATATCTTCAGTTTAAAACTGGAAAGAAGCTGTCTAAGAAACTGCTATGAGTTCTGTTAATTCATCTCACAGAGTTACAGCATTACCCTCAAGAAGTCTTTCACAAAGACTGTTCTTGTGGAATTTGGAAAGTGATATTTGGAAGCTCATAGAGGGCTATGCTGAAAAAGGAAATATCTTCCGTTAAAAACAGGAAAGATGCTCTCTGAGAAATTGCTTTGTGTCCCGTTATTTCATCTCAGAGTTACAGCTTTCCCCTCAAGAAGTCTTTCGCTAAGACTGTTCTTGTGGAATATGAAAAGTGATATTTGGAAGACTTTAGAGGGCAAAGGTGAAAAAGGAAATATCTTCCGTAAAAAACTGGAAAGAAGCTTTCTGAGAAACTGCATTGTGTTCTGTTAATTCATCTCACAGAATTACAGCTTTCCCTTCAAGAAGCCCTTCGCTAAGGCTGTTCTTGTTGAATGTGGAAGGTGATATTTGGAAGCCCATAGAGGCCTATGGTGAAAAATGAAATATCTCCAGTTAAAAACTGGAATGAAGCTTTCTGAGAAACTGCTTTGTGTTCTGTTAGTCCATCTCACAGAGTTAGAACTTTCCCCTCAAGAAGCCTTTCTCTAAGACTGTTCTTGTTGAATTTGCAAAGTGATATTTGGAAGCCCCTAGAGGGCTATGGTGAAAAAGGAAATATCTTCAGTTAAAAACTGGAAAGAAACTTCTGAGAAACTGCTTTGTGTTCTGTTAATTCATCTCACAGCGTTACTGCTTTCCCCTCAAGAAGCCTTTCGGTAAGACTGTTCTTGTGGAATTTACAAACTGATATTTGGAAGCCCTTAGAGGGCTAGGGTGAAAAAGGAAATATCTTCCTTTAAAAACTGGAAAGAAGCTGTCTGAGAAACTGCTTTGTGTTCTGTTGATTCACCTAACAGAGTTACAGCTTTCCCTTCAAGAAGCCGTTCGCTAAGGCTGTTCTTGTGGAATTTACAAAGTGATATTTGGAAGCCCATAGAGCGCTATGGGGAAAAAGGAAATATCTTCAGCTAAAAACTGAAAAGAAGCTTTCTGAGAAACTGCTTTGTGTCCTCTTAATTCATGTTACAGTGTTACAGCTTTCCCCTCAAGAAGCCTTTCGCTAAGACTGTTCATGTGGAATTTGGAATGTGATAAATAGAACCCCTAGAGGGCTTTGGTGAAAAAGGGAATATCTTCCGTTAAAAACTGGAAAGAAGCATTCTGAGAAACTGCTTTGTGTTCTGTTAATTCATCTCACAGAGTTACAGCTTTCCCCTCAAGAAATCTTTCGCTAAGACTGTTCATGTGGATTTTGGAAAATGATATTTAGTAGCCAATAGAGGGCTACGGTGAAAAAGGAAATATCTTCCGTTAAAAAGTGGATAGAAGCTTTCTTAGAGACTGCTTTGTGTTCTGCTAATTCATCTCACAGAATTACAGCTTTCTACTCATGAAGTCTTTGGCTAAGACTGTTCCTGCGGGATTTGCAAAGTGATATTTGGAAGCCCATAGAGGGCTATGGTGAAAAAGGACATATCTTCCGTTAAAAACTGGATAGAAACTTTCTAAGAAACTGCTTTGTGTTCTGTTAATTCATCTCACAGAGTTACAGCTTTCCGCTAAATAAGAATTTCGCTAAGACTGTTATTGTGGAATTTGCAAAGTGATATTTGGAAGCCCATAGAGGGCTATGGTGAAAAAGGAAATAACTTCCGTTAAAAACTGGAAAGAGGCATTCTGAGAAACTCCTTTGTGTTCTCTTAATTCATCTCACAGAGTTACACCTTTCCTCTCAAGAAGCCTTTCCTTAAGACAGTTTTTGTGGAAATTGCAAAGGGATACTTAGAAGCCCATAGAGGGCTACGGTGAAAAAAGAAATATCCTAAGACAAAAACTGAAAAGAATCTGTCTTCGATACTACTTTGTGCTCTGTTAATTCATGTCACAGAGTTAGAGCTTTCCCCTACAGAAGACTTTCGCTAAGACTGTTCTTGTGGAATTTCCAAAGTGATATTTGGAATCCCATAGAGTACTATGGTGAAAAAGGAAATATCTTCCGCTAAAAACTGGAAAGAAGCTTTCTGAGAAACTGGTTTGTGTTCTGTTAATTCATCTCACACAGTTACAGCTTTCCCCTCAAGAAGCCTTTCCCTAAGACTGTTCTTGTGGAACTTGCAGAGTGATATTTGGAAGCCCATACAGGGCTATGGTGAAAAAGGAAATATCTTCAGTTAAAAACTGTATAGAAGTTTTCTGAGAAACTGTTTCGTGTACTGTTAATTCACCTCACAGAGTTGCAGCTTTTCCCTCAAGAAACCTTTCGCTAAGACTGTTCTTGTGGAATTTGCTAAGTGATATTTGGAAGCCCATAGAGGCCTATGGTGAAAAAGGAAATATCTTCCGTTAAAAACTGGAGGGAAGCTTTCTGAGAAACTGCTTTGTGTTCTGTTAATTCATCTCACACAGTTACAGCTTTCCCCTCAAGAAGCCTTTCCCTAAGACTGTTCTTGTGGAACTTGCAGAGTGATATTTGGAAGCCCATACAGGGCTATGGTGAAAAAGGAAATATCTTCAGTTAAAAACTGTATAGAAGTTTTCTGAGAAACTGTTTCGTGTACTGTTAATTCACCTCACAGCGTTGCAGCTTTTCCCTCAAGAAACCTTTCGCTAAGACTGTTCTTGTGGAATTTGCTAAGTGATATTTGGAAGCCCATAGAGGCCTATGGTGAAAAAGGAAATATCTTCCGTTAAAAACTGGAGGGAAGCTTTCTGAGAAACTGCTTTGTGTTCTGTTAATTCATCTCACAGAGTTACAGCTTTCCCCTCCAGAAGCCTTTCGCTAGACAGTTCTTGTGGAATGTGCGAAGTGATATTTGAAAGTCCATAGAGGGCTCTGGTGAAAAAGGAAATATCTTCAGTTAAAAACTGGAAAGAAGATTTCTGAGAAACTGCTTTGTGTTCTGTTATTTCATCTCACAGATTTACTGCTTTCCCCTCAAGAAGCCTTTCGTTAAGTCTTTTCTTGTGGAATTTGCAAAGTGATATTTGTAAGCCCATAGAGGGCTTTGGTGAAAAAGGAAATATCTTCAGTTTAAAACTGGAAAGAAGCTGTCTAAGAAACTGCTATGAGTTCTGTTAATTCATCTCACAGAGTTACAGCATTACCCTCAAGAAGTCTTTCACAAAGACTGTTCTTGTGGAATTTGGAAAGTGATATTTGGAAGCTCATAGAGGGCTATGCTGAAAAAGGAAATATCTTCCGTTAAAAACAGGAAAGATGCTCTCTGAGAAATTGCTTTGTGTCCCGTTATTTCATCTCAGAGTTACAGCTTTCCCCTCAAGAAGTCTTTCGCTAAGACTGTTCTTGTGGAATATGAAAAGTGATATTTGGAAGACTTTAGAGGGCAAAGGTGAAAAAGGAAATATCTTCCGTAAAAAACTGGAAAGAAGCTTTCTGAGAAACTGCATTGTGTTCTGTTAATTCATCTCACAGAATTACAGCTTTCCCTTCAAGAAGCCCTTCGCTAAGGCTGTTCTTGTTGAATGTGGAAGGTGATATTTGGAAGCCCATAGAGGCCTATGGTGAAAAATGAAATATCTCCAGTTAAAAACTGGAATGAAGCTTTCTGAGAAACTGCTTTGTGTTCTGTTAGTCCATCTCACAGAGTTAGAACTTTCCCCTCAAGAAGCCTTTCTCTAAGACTGTTCTTGTTGAATTTGCAAAGTGATATTTGGAAGCCCCTAGAGGGCTATGGTGAAAAAGGAAATATCTTCAGTTAAAAACTGGAAAGAAACTTCTGAGAAACTGCTTTGTGTTCTGTTAATTCATCTCACAGCGTTACTGCTTTCCCCTCAAGAAGCCTTTCGGTAAGACTGTTCTTGTGGAATTTACAAACTGATATTTGGAAGCCCTTAGAGGGCTAGGGTGAAAAAGGAAATATCTTCCTTTAAAAACTGGAAAGAAGCTGTCTGAGAAACTGCTTTGTGTTCTGTTGATTCACCTAACAGAGTTACAGCTTTCCCTTCAAGAAGCCGTTCGCTAAGGCTGTTCTTGTGGAATTTACAAAGTGATATTTGGAAGCCCATAGAGCGCTATGGGGAAAAAGGAAATATCTTCAGCTAAAAACTGAAAAGAAGCTTTCTGAGAAACTGCTTTGTGTCCTCTTAATTCATGTTACAGTGTTACAGCTTTCCCCTCAAGAAGCCTTTCGCTAAGACTGTTCATGTGGAATTTGGAATGTGATAAATAGAACCCCTAGAGGGCTTTGGTGAAAAAGGGAATATCTTCCGTTAAAAACTGGAAAGAAGCATTCTGAGAAACTGCTTTGTGTTCTGTTAATTCATCTCACAGAGTTACAGCTTTCCCCTCAAGAAATCTTTCGCTAAGACTGTTCATGTGGATTTTGGAAAATGATATTTAGTAGCCAATAGAGGGCTACGGTGAAAAAGGAAATATCTTCCGTTAAAAAGTGGATAGAAGCTTTCTTAGAGACTGCTTTGTGTTCTGCTAATTCATCTCACAGAATTACAGCTTTCTACTCATGAAGTCTTTGGCTAAGACTGTTCCTGCGGGATTTGCAAAGTGATATTTGGAAGCCCATAGAGGGCTATGGTGAAAAAGGACATATCTTCCGTTAAAAACTGGATAGAAACTTTCTAAGAAACTGCTTTGTGTTCTGTTAATTCATCTCACAGAGTTACAGCTTTCCGCTAAATAAGAATTTCGCTAAGACTGTTATTGTGGAATTTGCAAAGTGATATTTGGAAGCCCATAGAGGGCTATGGTGAAAAAGGAAATAACTTCCGTTAAAAACTGGAAAGAGGCATTCTGAGAAACTCCTTTGTGTTCTCTTAATTCATCTCACAGAGTTACACCTTTCCTCTCAAGAAGCCTTTCCTTAAGACAGTTTTTGTGGAAATTGCAAAGGGATACTTAGAAGCCCATAGAGGGCTACGGTGAAAAAAGAAATATCCTAAGACAAAAACTGAAAAGAATCTGTCTTCGATACTACTTTGTGCTCTGTTAATTCATGTCACAGAGTTAGAGCTTTCCCCTACAGAAGACTTTCGCTAAGACTGTTCTTGTGGAATTTCCAAAGTGATATTTGGAATCCCATAGAGTACTATGGTGAAAAAGGAAATATCTTCCGCTAAAAACTGGAAAGAAGCTTTCTGAGAAACTGGTTTGTGTTCTGTTAATTCATCTCACACAGTTACAGCTTTCCCCTCAAGAAGCCTTTCCCTAAGACTGTTCTTGTGGAACTTGCAGAGTGATATTTGGAAGCCCATACAGGGCTATGGTGAAAAAGGAAATATCTTCAGTTAAAAACTGTATAGAAGTTTTCTGAGAAACTGTTTCGTGTACTGTTAATTCACCTCACAGAGTTGCAGCTTTTCCCTCAAGAAACCTTTCGCTAAGACTGTTCTTGTGGAATTTGCTAAGTGATATTTGGAAGCCCATAGAGGCCTATGGTGAAAAAGGAAATATCTTCCGTTAAAAACTGGAGGGAAGCTTTCTGAGAAACTGCTTTGTGTTCTGTTAATTCATCTCACACAGTTACAGCTTTCCCCTCAAGAAGCCTTTCCCTAAGACTGTTCTTGTGGAACTTGCAGAGTGATATTTGGAAGCCCATACAGGGCTATGGTGAAAAAGGAAATATCTTCAGTTAAAAACTGTATAGAAGTTTTCTGAGAAACTGTTTCGTGTACTGTTAATTCACCTCACAGCGTTGCAGCTTTTCCCTCAAGAAACCTTTCGCTAAGACTGTTCTTGTGGAATTTGCTAAGTGATATTTGGAAGCCCATAGAGGCCTATGTTGAAAAAGGAAATATCTTCCGTTAAAAACTGGAGGGAAGCTTTCTGAGAAACTGCTTTGTGTTCTGTTAATTCATCTCACAGAGTTACAGCTTTCCCCTCCAGAAGCCTTTCGCTAGACAGTTCTTGTGGAATGTGCGAAGTGATATTTGAAAGTCCATAGAGGGCTCTGGTGAAAAAGGAAATATCTTCAGTTAAAAACTGGAAAGAAGATTTCTGAGAAACTGCTTTGTGTTCTGTTATTTCATCTCACAGATTTACTGCTTTCCCCTCAAGAAGCCTTTCGTTAAGTCTTTTCTTGTGGAATTTGCAAAGTGATATTTGTAAGCCCATAGAGGGCTTTGGTGAAAAAGGAAATATCTTCCGTTAAAAACTGGAAAGAAGCTGTCTAAGAAACTGCTATGAGTTCTGTTAATTCATCTCACAGAGTTACAGCATTACCCTCAAGAAGTCTTTCACAAAGACTGTTCTTGTGGAATTTGGAAAGTGATATTTGGAAGCTCATAGAGGGCTATGCTGAAAAAGGAAATATCTTCCGTTAAAAACAGGAAAGATGCTCTCTGAGAAATTGCTTTGTGTCCCGTTATTTCATCTCAGAGTTACAGCTTTCCCCTCAAGAAGTCTTTCGCTAAGACTGTTCTTGTGGAATATGAAAAGTGATATTTGGAAGACTTTAGAGGGCAAAGGTGAAAAAGGAAATATCTTCCGTAAAAAACTGGAAAGAAGCTTTCTGAGAAACTGCATTGTGTTCTGTTAATTCATCTCACAGAATTACAGCTTTCCCTTCAAGAAGCCCTTCGCTAAGGCTGTTCTTGTTGAATGTGGAAGGTGATATTTGGAAGCCCATAGAGGCCTATGGTGAAAAATGAAATATCTCCAGTTAAAAACTGGAATGAAGCTTTCTGAGAAACTGCTTTGTGTTCTGTTAGTCCATCTCACAGAGTTAGAACTTTCCCCTCAAGAAGCCTTTCTCTAAGACTGTTCTTGTTGAATTTGCAAAGTGATATTTGGAAGCCCCTAGAGGGCTATGGTGAAAAAGGAAATATCTTCAGTTAAAAACTGGAAAGAAACTTCTGAGAAACTGCTTTGTGTTCTGTTAATTCATCTCCCAGCGTTACTGCTTTCCCCTCAAGAAGCCTTTCGGTAAGACTGTTCTTGTGGAATTTACAAACTGATATTTGGAAGCCCTTAGAGGGCTAGGGTGAAAAAGGAAATATCTTCCTTTAAAAACTGGAAAGAAGCTGTCTGAGAAACTGCTTTGTGTTCTGTTGATTCACCTAACAGAGTTACAGCTTTCCCTTCAAGAAGCCGTTCGCTAAGGCTGTTCTTGTGGAATTTACAAAGTGATATTTGGAAGCCCATAGAGCGCTATGGGGAAAAAGGAAATATCTTCAGCTAAAAACTGAAAAGAAGCTTTCTGAGAAACTGCTTTGTGTCCTCTTAATTCATGTTACAGTGTTACAGCTTTCCCCTCAAGAAGCCTTTCGCTAAGACTGTTCATGTGGAATTTGGAATGTGATAAATAGAACCCCTAGAGGGCTTTGGTGAAAAAGGGAATATCTTCCGTTAAAAACTGGAAAGAAGCATTCTGAGAAACTGCTTTGTGTTCTGTTAATTCATCTCACAGAGTTACAGCTTTCCCCTCAAGAAATCTTTCGCTAAGACTGTTCATGTGGATTTTGGAAAATGATATTTAGTAGCCAATAGAGGGCTACGGTGAAAAAGGAAATATCTTCCGTTAAAAAGTGGATAGAAGCTTTCTTAGAGACTGCTTTGTGTTCTGCTAATTCATCTCACAGAATTACAGCTTTCTACTCATGAAGTCTTTGGCTAAGACTGTTCCTGCGGGATTTGCAAAGTGATATTTGGAAGCCCATAGAGGGCTATGGTGAAAAAGGACATATCTTCCGTTAAAAACTGGATAGAAACTTTCTAAGAAACTGCTTTGTGTTCTGTTAATTCATCTCACAGAGTTACAGCTTTCCGCTAAATAAGAATTTCGCTAAGACTGTTATTGTGGAATTTGCAAAGTGATATTTGGAAGCCCATAGAGGGCTATGGTGAAAAAGGAAATAACTTCCGTTAAAAACTGGAAAGAGGCATTCTGAGAAACTCCGTTGTGTTCTCTTAATTCATCTCACAGAGTTACACCTTTCCTCTCAAGAAGCCTTTCCTTAAGACAGTTTTTGTGGAAATTGCAAAGGGATACTTAGAAGCCCATAGAGGGCTACGGTGAAAAAAGAAATATCCTAAGACAAAAACTGAAAAGAATCTGTCTTCGATACTACTTTGTGCTCTGTTAATTCATGTCACAGAGTTAGAGCTTTCCCCTACAGAAGACTTTCGCTAAGACTGTTCTTGTGGAATTTCCAAAGTGATATTTGGAATCCCATAGAGTACTATGGTGAAAAAGGAAATATCTTCCGCTAAAAACTGGAAAGAAGCTTTCTGAGAAACTGGTTTGTGTTCTGTTAATTCATCTCACACAGTTACAGCTTTCCCCTCAAGAAGCCTTTCCCTAAGACTGTTCTTGTGGAACTTGCAGAGTGATATTTGGAAGCCCATACAGGGCTATGGTGAAAAAGGAAATATCTTCAGTTAAAAACTGTATAGAAGTTTTCTGAGAAACTGTTTCGTGTACTGTTAATTCACCTCACAGAGTTGCAGCTTTTCCCTCAAGAAACCTTTCGCTAAGACTGTTCTTGTGGAATTTGCTAAGTGATATTTGGAAGCCCATAGAGGCCTATGGTGAAAAAGGAAATATCTTCCGTTAAAAACTGGAGGGAAGCTTTCTGAGAAACTGCTTTGTGTTCTGTTAATTCATCTCACACAGTTACAGCTTTCCCCTCAAGAAGCCTTTCCCTAAGACTGTTCTTGTGGAACTTGCAGAGTGATATTTGGAAGCCCATACAGGGCTATGGTGAAAAAGGAAATATCTTCAGTTAAAAACTGTATAGAAGTTTTCTGAGAAACTGTTTCGTGTACTGTTAATTCACCTCACAGCGTTGCAGCTTTTCCCTCAAGAAACCTTTCGCTAAGACTGTTCTTGTGGAATTTGCTAAGTGATATTTGGAAGCCCATAGAGGCCTATGGTGAAAAAGGAAATATCTTCCGTTAAAAACTGGAGGGAAGCTTTCTGAGAAACTGCTTTGTGTTCTGTTAATTCATCTCACAGAGTTACAGCTTTCCCCTCCAGAAGCCTTTCGCTAGACAGTTCTTGTGGAATGTGCGAAGTGATATTTGAAAGTCCATAGAGGGCTCTGGTGAAAAAGGAAATATCTTCAGTTAAAAACTGGAAAGAAGATTTCTGAGAAACTGCTTTGTGTTCTGTTATTTCATCTCACAGATTTACTGCTTTCCCCTCAAGAAGCCTTTCGTTAAGTCTTTTCTTGTGGAATTTGCAAAGTGATATTTGTAAGCCCATAGAGGGCTTTGGTGAAAAAGGAAATATCTTCAGTTTAAAACTGGAAAGAAGCTGTCTAAGAAACTGCTATGAGTTCTGTTAATTCATCTCACAGAGTTACAGCATTACCCTCAAGAAGTCTTTCACAAAGACTGTTCTTGTGGAATTTGGAAAGTGATATTTGGAAGCTCATAGAGGGCTATGCTGAAAAAGGAAATATCTTCCGTTAAAAACAGGAAAGATGCTCTCTGAGAAATTGCTTTGTGTCCCGTTATTTCATCTCAGAGTTACAGCTTTCCCCTCAAGAAGTCTTTCGCTAAGACTGTTCTTGTGGAATATGAAAAGTGATATTTGGAAGACTTTAGAGGGCAAAGGTGAAAAAGGAAATATCTTCCGTAAAAAACTGGAAAGAAGCTTTCTGAGAAACTGCATTGTGTTCTGTTAATTCATCTCACAGAATTACAGCTTTCCCTTCAAGAAGCCCTTCGCTAAGGCTGTTCTTGTTGAATGTGGAAGGTGATATTTGGAAGCCCATAGAGGCCTATGGTGAAAAATGAAATATCTCCAGTTAAAAACTGGAATGAAGCTTTCTGAGAAACTGCTTTGTGTTCTGTTAGTCCATCTCACAGAGTTAGAACTTTCCCCTCAAGAAGCCTTTCTCTAAGACTGTTCTTGTTGAATTTGCAAAGTGATATTTGGAAGCCCCTAGAGGGCTATGGTGAAAAAGGAAATATCTTCAGTTAAAAACTGGAAAGAAACTTCTGAGAAACTGCTTTGTGTTCTGTTAATTCATCTCACAGCGTTACTGCTTTCCCCTCAAGAAGCCTTTCGGTAAGACTGTTCTTGTGGAATTTACAAACTGATATTTGGAAGCCCTTAGAGGGCTAGGGTGAAAAAGGAAATATCTTCCTTTAAAAACTGGAAAGAAGCTGTCTGAGAAACTGCTTTGTGTTCTGTTGATTCACCTAACAGAGTTACAGCTTTCCCTTCAAGAAGCCGTTCGCTAAGGCTGTTCTTGTGGAATTTACAAAGTGATATTTGGAAGCCCATAGAGCGCTATGGGGAAAAAGGAAATATCTTCAGCTAAAAACTGAAAAGAAGCTTTCTGAGAAACTGCTTTGTGTCCTCTTAATTCATGTTACAGTGTTACAGCTTTCCCCTCAAGAAGCCTTTCGCTAAGACTCTTCATGTGGAATTTGGAATGTGATAAATAGAACCCCTAGAGGGCTTTGGTGAAAAAGGGAATATCTTCCGTTAAAAACTGGAAAGAAGCATTCTGAGAAACTGCTTTGTGTTCTGTTAATTCATCTCACAGAGTTACAGCTTTCCCCTCAAGAAATCTTTCGCTAAGACTGTTCATGTGGATTTTGGAAAATGATATTTAGTAGCCAATAGAGGGCTACGGTGAAAAAGGAAATATCTTCCGTTAAAAAGTGGATAGAAGCTTTCTTAGAGACTGCTTTGTGTTCTGCTAATTCATCTCACAGAATTACAGCTTTCTACTCATGAAGTCTTTGGCTAAGACTGTTCCTGCGGGATTTGCAAAGTGATATTTGGAAGCCCATAGAGGGCTATGGTGAAAAAGGACATATCTTCCGTTAAAAACTGGATAGAAACTTTCTAAGAAACTGCTTTGTGTTCTGTTAATTCATCTCACAGAGTTACAGCTTTCCGCTAAATAAGAATTTCGCTAAGACTGTTATTGTGGAATTTGCAAAGTGATATTTGGAAGCCCATAGAGGGCTATGGTGAAAAAGGAAATAACTTCCGTTAAAAACTGGAAAGAGGCATTCTGAGAAACTCCTTTGTGTTCTCTTAATTCATCTCACAGAGTTACACCTTTCCTCTCAAGAAGCCTTTCCTTAAGACAGTTTTTGTGGAAATTGCAAAGGGATACTTAGAAGCCCATAGAGGGCTACGGTGAAAAAAGAAATATCCTAAGACAAAAACTGAAAAGAATCTGTCTTCGATACTACTTTGTGCTCTGTTAATTCATGTCACAGAGTTAGAGCTTTCCCCTACAGAAGACTTTCGCTAAGACTGTTCTTGTGGAATTTCCAAAGTGATATTTGGAATCCCATAGAGTACTATGGTGAAAAAGGAAATATCTTCCGCTAAAAACTGGAAAGAAGCTTTCTGAGAAACTGGTTTGTGTTCTGTTAATTCATCTCACACAGTTACAGCTTTCCCCTCAAGAAGCCTTTCCCTAAGACTGTTCTTGTGGAACTTGCAGAGTGATATTTGGAAGCCCATACAGGGCTATGGTGAAAAAGGAAATATCTTCAGTTAAAAACTGTATAGAAGTTTTCTGAGAAACTGTTTCGTGTACTGTTAATTCACCTCACAGAGTTGCAGCTTTTCCCTCAAGAAACCTTTCGCTAAGACTGTTCTTGTGGAATTTGCTAAGTGATATTTGGAAGCCCATAGAGGCCTATGGTGAAAAAGGAAATATCTTCCGTTAAAAACTGGAGGGAAGCTTTCTGAGAAACTGCTTTGTGTTCTGTTAATTCATCTCACACAGTTACAGCTTTCCCCTCAAGAAGCCTTTCCCTAAGACTGTTCTTGTGGAACTTGCAGAGTGATATTTGGAAGCCCATACAGGGCTATGGTGAAAAAGGAAATATCTTCAGTTAAAAACTGTATAGAAGTTTTCTGAGAAACTGTTTCGTGTACTGTTAATTCACCTCACAGCGTTGCAGCTTTTCCCTCAAGAAACCTTTCGCTAAGACTGTTCTTGTGGAATTTGCTAAGTGATATTTGGAAGCCCATAGAGGCCTATGGTGAAAAAGGAAATATCTTCCGTTAAAAACTGGAGGGAAGCTTTCTGAGAAACTGCTTTGTGTTCTGTTAATTCATCTCACAGAGTTACAGCTTTCCCCTCCAGAAGCCTTTCGCTAGACAGTTCTTGTGGAATGTGCGAAGTGATATTTGAAAGTCCATAGAGGGCTCTGGTGAAAAAGGAAATATCTTCAGTTAAAAACTGGAAAGAAGATTTCTGAGAAACTGCTTTGTGTTCTGTTATTTCATCTCACAGATTTACTGCTTTCCCCTCAAGAAGCCTTTCGTTAAGTCTTTTCTTGTGGAATTTGCAAAGTGATATTTGTAAGCCCATAGAGGGCTTTGGTGAAAAAGGAAATATCTTCAGTTTAAAACTGGAAAGAAGCTGTCTAAGAAACTGCTATGAGTTCTGTTAATTCATCTCACAGAGTTACAGCATTACCCTCAAGAAGTCTTTCACAAAGACTGTTCTTGTGGAATTTGGAAAGTGATATTTGGAAGCTCATAGAGGGCTATGCTGAAAAAGGAAATATCTTCCGTTAAAAACAGGAAAGATGCTCTCTGAGAAATTGCTTTGTGTCCCGTTATTTCATCTCAGAGTTACAGCTTTCCCCTCAAGAAGTCTTTCGCTAAGACTGTTCTTGTGGAATATGAAAAGTGATATTTGGAAGACTTTAGAGGGCAAAGGTGAAAAAGGAAATATCTTCCGTAAAAAACTGGAAAGAAGCTTTCTGAGAAACTGCATTGTGTTCTGTTAATTCATCTCACAGAATTACAGCTTTCCCTTCAAGAAGCCCTTCGCTAAGGCTGTTCTTGTTGAATGTGGAAGGTGATATTTGGAAGCCCATAGAGGCCTATGGTGAAAAATGAAATATCTCCAGTTAAAAACTGGAATGAAGCTTTCTGAGAAACTGCTTTGTGTTCTGTTAGTCCATCTCACAGAGTTAGAACTTTCCCCTCAAGAAGCCTTTCTCTAAGACTGTTCTTGTTGAATTTGCAAAGTGATATTTGGAAGCCCCTAGAGGGCTATGGTGAAAAAGGAAATATCTTCAGTTAAAAACTGGAAAGAAACTTCTGAGAAACTGCTTTGTGTTCTGTTAATTCATCTCACAGCGTTACTGCTTTCCCCTCAAGAAGCCTTTCGGTAAGACTGTTCTTGTGGAATTTACAAACTGATATTTGGAAGCCCTTAGAGGGCTAGGGTGAAAAAGGAAATATCTTCCTTTAAAAACTGGAAAGAAGCTGTCTGAGAAACTGCTTTGTGTTCTGTTGATTCACCTAACAGAGTTACAGCTTTCCCTTCAAGAAGCCGTTCGCTAAGGCTGTTCTTGTGGAATTTACAAAGTGATATTTGGAAGCCCATAGAGCGCTATGGGGAAAAAGGAAATATCTTCAGCTAAAAACTGAAAAGAAGCTTTCTGAGAAACTGCTTTGTGTCCTCTTAATTCATGTTACAGTGTTACAGCTTTCCCCTCAAGAAGCCTTTCGCTAAGACTCTTCATGTGGAATTTGGAATGTGATAAATAGAACCCCTAGAGGGCTTTGGTGAAAAAGGGAATATCTTCCGTTAAAAACTGGAAAGAAGCATTCTGAGAAACTGCTTTGTGTTCTGTTAATTCATCTCACAGAGTTACAGCTTTCCCCTCAAGAAATCTTTCGCTAAGACTGTTCATGTGGATTTTGGAAAATGATATTTAGTAGCCAATAGAGGGCTACGGTGAAAAAGGAAATATCTTCCGTTAAAAAGTGGATAGAAGCTTTCTTAGAGACTGCTTTGTGTTCTGCTAATTCATCTCACAGAATTACAGCTTTCTACTCATGAAGTCTTTGGCTAAGACTGTTCCTGCGGGATTTGCAAAGTGATATTTGGAAGCCCATAGAGGGCTATGGTGAAAAAGGACATATCTTCCGTTAAAAACTGGATAGAAACTTTCTAAGAAACTGCTTTGTGTTCTGTTAATTCATCTCACAGAGTTACAGCTTTCCGCTAAATAAGAATTTCGCTAAGACTGTTATTGTGGAATTTGCAAAGTGATATTTGGAAGCCCATAGAGGGCTATGGTGAAAAAGGAAATAACTTCCGTTAAAAACTGGAAAGAGGCATTCTGAGAAACTCCTTTGTGTTCTCTTAATTCATCTCACAGAGTTACACCTTTCCTCTCAAGAAGCCTTTCCTTAAGACAGTTTTTGTGGAAATTGCAAAGGGATACTTAGAAGCCCATAGAGGGCTACGGTGAAAAAAGAAATATCCTAAGACAAAAACTGAAAAGAATCTGTCTTCGATACTACTTTGTGCTCTGTTAATTCATGTCACAGAGTTAGAGCTTTCCCCTACAGAAGACTTTCGCTAAGACTGTTCTTGTGGAATTTCCAAAGTGATATTTGGAATCCCATAGAGTACTATGGTGAAAAAGGAAATATCTTCCGCTAAAAACTGGAAAGAAGCTTTCTGAGAAACTGGTTTGTGTTCTGTTAATTCATCTCACACAGTTACAGCTTTCCCCTCAAGAAGCCTTTCCCTAAGACTGTTCTTGTGGAACTTGCAGAGTGATATTTGGAAGCCCATACAGGGCTATGGTGAAAAAGGAAATATCTTCAGTTAAAAACTGTATAGAAGTTTTCTGAGAAACTGTTTCGTGTACTGTTAATTCACCTCACAGAGTTGCAGCTTTTCCCTCAAGAAACCTTTCGCTAAGACTGTTCTTGTGGAATTTGCTAAGTGATATTTGGAAGCCCATAGAGGCCTATGGTGAAAAAGGAAATATCTTCCGTTAAAAACTGGAGGGAAGCTTTCTGAGAAACTGCTTTGTGTTCTGTTAATTCATCTCACACAGTTACAGCTTTCCCCTCAAGAAGCCTTTCCCTAAGACTGTTCTTGTGGAACTTGCAGAGTGATATTTGGAAGCCCATACAGGGCTATGGTGAAAAAGGAAATATCTTCAGTTAAAAACTGTATAGAAGTTTTCTGAGAAACTGTTTCGTGTACTGTTAATTCACCTCACAGCGTTGCAGCTTTTCCCTCAAGAAACCTTTCGCTAAGACTGTTCTTGTGGAATTTGCTAAGTGATATTTGGAAGCCCATAGAGGCCTATGTTGAAAAAGGAAATATCTTCCGTTAAAAACTGGAGGGAAGCTTTCTGAGAAACTGCTTTGTGTTCTGTTAATTCATCTCACAGAGTTACAGCTTTCCCCTCCAGAAGCCTTTCGCTAGACAGTTCTTGTGGAATGTGCGAAGTGATATTTGAAAGTCCATAGAGGGCTCTGGTGAAAAAGGAAATATCTTCAGTTAAAAACTGGAAAGAAGATTTCTGAGAAACTGCTTTGTGTTCTGTTATTTCATCTCACAGATTTACTGCTTTCCCCTCAAGAAGCCTTTCGTTAAGTCTTTTCTTGTGGAATTTGCAAAGTGATATTTGTAAGCCCATAGAGGGCTTTGGTGAAAAAGGAAATATCTTCAGTTTAAAACTGGAAAGAAGCTGTCTAAGAAACTGCTATGAGTTCTGTTAATTCATCTCACAGAGTTACAGCATTACCCTCAAGAAGTCTTTCACAAAGACTGTTCTTGTGGAATTTGGAAAGTGATATTTGGAAGCTCATAGAGGGCTATGCTGAAAAAGGAAATATCTTCCGTTAAAAACAGGAAAGATGCTCTCTGAGAAATTGCTTTGTGTCCCGTTATTTCATCTCAGAGTTACAGCTTTCCCCTCAAGAAGTCTTTCGCTAAGACTGTTCTTGTGGAATATGAAAAGTGATATTTGGAAGACTTTAGAGGGCAAAGGTGAAAAAGGAAATATCTTCCGTAAAAAACTGGAAAGAAGCTTTCTGAGAAACTGCATTGTGTTCTGTTAATTCATCTCACAGAATTACAGCTTTCCCTTCAAGAAGCCCTTCGCTAAGGCTGTTCTTGTTGAATGTGGAAGGTGATATTTGGAAGCCCCTAGAGGGCTATGGTGAAAAAGGAAATATCTTCAGTTAAAAACTGGAAAGAAACTTCTGAGAAACTGCTTTGTGTTCTGTTAATTCATCTCCCAGCGTTACTGCTTTCCCCTCAAGAAGCCTTTCGGTAAGACTGTTCTTGTGGAATTTACAAACTGATATTTGGAAGCCCTTAGAGGGCTAGGGTGAAAAAGGAAATATCTTCCTTTAAAAACTGGAAAGAAGCTGTCTGAGAAACTGCTTTGTGTTCTGTTGATTCACCTAACAGAGTTACAGCTTTCCCTTCAAGAAGCCGTTCGCTAAGGCTGTTCTTGTGGAATTTACAAAGTGATATTTGGAAGCCCATAGAGCGCTATGGGGAAAAAGGAAATATCTTCAGCTAAAAACTGAAAAGAAGCTTTCTGAGAAACTGCTTTGTGTCCTCTTAATTCATGTTACAGTGTTACAGCTTTCCCCTCAAGAAGCCTTTCGCTAAGACTGTTCATGTGGAATTTGGAATGTGATAAATAGAACCCCTAGAGGGCTTTGGTGAAAAAGGGAATATCTTCCGTTAAAAACTGGAAAGAAGCATTCTGAGAAACTGCTTTGTGTTCTGTTAATTCATCTCACAGAGTTACAGCTTTCCCCTCAAGAAATCTTTCGCTAAGACTGTTCATGTGGATTTTGGAAAATGATATTTAGTAGCCAATAGAGGGCTACGGTGAAAAAGGAAATATCTTCCGTTAAAAAGTGGATAGAAGCTTTCTTAGAGACTGCTTTGTGTTCTGCTAATTCATCTCACAGAATTACAGCTTTCTACTCATGAAGTCTTTGGCTAAGACTGTTCCTGCGGGATTTGCAAAGTGATATTTGGAAGCCCATAGAGGGCTATGGTGAAAAAGGACATATCTTCCGTTAAAAACTGGATAGAAACTTTCTAAGAAACTGCTTTGTGTTCTGTTAATTCATCTCACAGAGTTACAGCTTTCCGCTAAATAAGAATTTCGCTAAGACTGTTATTGTGGAATTTGCAAAGTGATATTTGGAAGCCCATAGAGGGCTATGGTGAAAAAGGAAATAACTTCCGTTAAAAACTGGAAAGAGGCATTCTGAGAAACTCCTTTGTGTTCTCTTAATTCATCTCACAGAGTTACACCTTTCCTCTCAAGAAGCCTTTCCTTAAGACAGTTTTTGTGGAAATTGCAAAGGGATACTTAGAAGCCCATAGAGGGCTACGGTGAAAAAAGAAATATCCTAAGACAAAAACTGAAAAGAATCTGTCTTCGATACTACTTTGTGCTCTGTTAATTCATGTCACAGAGTTAGAACTTTCCCCTACAGAAGACTTTCGCTAAGACTGTTCTTGTGGAATTTCCAAAGTGATATTTGGAATCCCATAGAGTACTATGGTGAAAAAGGAAATATCTTCCGCTAAAAACTGGAAAGAAGCTTTCTGAGAAACTGGTTTGTGTTCTGTTAATTCATCTCACACAGTTACAGCTTTCCCCTCAAGAAGCCTTTCCCTAAGACTGTTCTTGTGGAACTTGCAGAGTGATATTTGGAAGCCCATACAGGGCTATGGTGAAAAAGGAAATATCTTCAGTTAAAAACTGTATAGAAGTTTTCTGAGAAACTGTTTCGTGTACTGTTAATTCACCTCACAGAGTTGCAGCTTTTCCCTCAAGAAACCTTTCGCTAAGACTGTTCTTGTGGAATTTGCTAAGTGATATTTGGAAGCCCATAGAGGCCTATGGTGAAAAAGGAAATATCTTCCGTTAAAAACTGGAGGGAAGCTTTCTGAGAAACTGCTTTGTGTTCTGTTAATTCATCTCACACAGTTACAGCTTTCCCCTCAAGAAGCCTTTCCCTAAGACTGTTCTTGTGGAACTTGCAGAGTGATATTTGGAAGCCCATACAGGGCAATGGTGAAAAAGGAAATATCTTCAGTTAAAAACTGTATAGAAGTTTTCTGAGAAACTGTTTCGTGTACTGTTAATTCACCTCACAGCGTTGCAGCTTTTCCCTCAAGAAACCTTTCGCTAAGACTGTTCTTGTGGAATTTGCTAAGTGATATTTGGAAGCCCATAGAGGCCTATGGTGAAAAAGGAAATATCTTCCGTTAAAAACTGGAGGGAAGCTTTCTGAGAAACTGCTTTGTGTTCTGTTAATTCATCTCACAGAGTTACAGCTTTCCCCTCCAGAAGCCTTTCGCTAGACAGTTCTTGTGGAATGTGCGAAGTGATATTTGAAAGTCCATAGAGGGCTCTGGTGAAAAAGGAAATATCTTCAGTTAAAAACTGGAAAGAAGATTTCTGAGAAACTGCTTTGTGTTCTGTTATTTCATCTCACAGATTTACTGCTTTCCCCTCAAGAAGCCTTTCGTTAAGTCTTTTCTTGTGGAATTTGCAAAGTGATATTTGTAAGCCCATAGAGGGCTTTGGTGAAAAAGGAAATATCTTCCGTTAAAAACTGGAAAGAAGCTGTCTAAGAAACTGCTATGAGTTCTGTTAATTCATCTCACAGAGTTACAGCATTACCCTCAAGAAGTCTTTCACAAAGACTGTTCTTGTGGAATTTGGAAAGTGATATTTGGAAGCTCATAGAGGGCTATGCTGAAAAAGGAAATATCTTCCGTTAAAAACAGGAAAGATGCTCTCTGAGAAATTGCTTTGTGTCCCGTTATTTCATCTCAGAGTTACAGCTTTCCCCTCAAGAAGTCTTTCGCTAAGACTGTTCTTGTGGAATATGAAAAGTGATATTTGGAAGACTTTAGAGGGCAAAGGTGAAAAAGGAAATATCTTCCGTAAAAAACTGGAAAGAAGCTTTCTGAGAAACTGCATTGTGTTCTGTTAATTCATCTCACAGAATTACAGCTTTCCCTTCAAGAAGCCCTTCGCTAAGGCTGTTCTTGTTGAATGTGGAAGGTGATATTTGGAAGCCCATAGAGGCCTATGGTGAAAAATGAAATATCTCCAGTTAAAAACTGGAATGAAGCTTTCTGAGAAACTGCTTTGTGTTCTGTTAGTCCATCTCACAGAGTTAGAACTTTCCCCTCAAGAAGCCTTTCTCTAAGACTGTTCTTGTTGAATTTGCAAAGTGATATTTGGAAGCCCCTAGAGGGCTATGGTGAAAAAGGAAATATCTTCAGTTAAAAACTGGAAAGAAACTTCTGAGAAACTG
Organism: Chlorocebus sabaeus; assembly: GCF_047675955.1. NCBI lineage: Eukaryota > Metazoa > Chordata > Mammalia > Primates > Cercopithecidae > Chlorocebus > Chlorocebus sabaeus. The sequence continues at coordinate 249,058 of NW_027327458.1, read as the reverse complement.
CTTTGTGTTCTGTTAATTCATCTCACAGCGTTACTGCTTTCCCCTCAAGAAGCCTTTCGGTAAGACTGTTCTTGTGGAATTTACAAACTGATATTTGGAAGCCCTTAGAGGGCTAGGGTGAAAAAGGAAATATCTTCCTTTAAAAACTGGAAAGAAGCTGTCTGAGAAACTGCTTTGTGTTCTGTTGATTCACCTAACAGAGTTACAGCTTTCCCTTCAAGAAGCCGTTCGCTAAGGCTGTTCTTGTGGAATTTACAAAGTGATATTTGGAAGCCCATAGAGCGCTATGGGGAAAAAGGAAATATCTTCAGCTAAAAACTGAAAAGAAGCTTTCTGAGAAACTGCTTTGTGTCCTCTTAATTCATGTTACAGTGTTACAGCTTTCCCCTCAAGAAGCCTTTCGCTAAGACTGTTCATGTGGAATTTGGAATGTGATAAATAGAACCCCTAGAGGGCTTTGGTGAAAAAGGGAATATCTTCCGTTAAAAACTGGAAAGAAGCATTCTGAGAAACTGCTTTGTGTTCTGTTAATTCATCTCACAGAGTTACAGCTTTCCCCTCAAGAAATCTTTCGCTAAGACTGTTCATGTGGATTTTGGAAAATGATATTTAGTAGCCAATAGAGGGCTACGGTGAAAAAGGAAATATCTTCCGTTAAAAAGTGGATAGAAGCTTTCTTAGAGACTGCTTTGTGTTCTGCTAATTCATCTCACAGAATTACAGCTTTCTACTCATGAAGTCTTTGGCTAAGACTGTTCCTGCGGGATTTGCAAAGTGATATTTGGAAGCCCATAGAGGGCTATGGTGAAAAAGGACATATCTTCCGTTAAAAACTGGATAGAAACTTTCTAAGAAACTGCTTTGTGTTCTGTTAATTCATCTCACAGAGTTACAGCTTTCCGCTAAATAAGAATTTCGCTAAGACTGTTATTGTGGAATTTGCAAAGTGATATTTGGAAGCCCATAGAGGGCTATGGTGAAAAAGGAAATAACTTCCGTTAAAAACTGGAAAGAGGCATTCTGAGAAACTCCTTTGTGTTCTCTTAATTCATCTCACAGAGTTACACCTTTCCTCTCAAGAAGCCTTTCCTTAAGACAGTTTTTGTGGAAATTGCAAAGGGATACTTAGAAGCCCATAGAGGGCTACGGTGAAAAAAGAAATATCCTAAGACAAAAACTGAAAAGAATCTGTCTTCGATACTACTTTGTGCTCTGTTAATTCATGTCACAGAGTTAGAGCTTTCCCCTACAGAAGACTTTCGCTAAGACTGTTCTTGTGGAATTTCCAAAGTGATATTTGGAATCCCATAGAGTACTATGGTGAAAAAGGAAATATCTTCCGCTAAAAACTGGAAAGAAGCTTTCTGAGAAACTGGTTTGTGTTCTGTTAATTCATCTCACACAGTTACAGCTTTCCCCTCAAGAAGCCTTTCCCTAAGACTGTTCTTGTGGAACTTGCAGAGTGATATTTGGAAGCCCATACAGGGCTATGGTGAAAAAGGAAATATCTTCAGTTAAAAACTGTATAGAAGTTTTCTGAGAAACTGTTTCGTGTACTGTTAATTCACCTCACAGAGTTGCAGCTTTTCCCTCAAGAAACCTTTCGCTAAGACTGTTCTTGTGGAATTTGCTAAGTGATATTTGGAAGCCCATAGAGGCCTATGGTGAAAAAGGAAATATCTTCCGTTAAAAACTGGAGGGAAGCTTTCTGAGAAACTGCTTTGTGTTCTGTTAATTCATCTCACAGAGTTACAGCTTTCCCCTCAAGAAGCCTTTCCCTAAGACTGTTCTTGTGGAACTTGCAGAGTGATATTTGGAAGCCCATACAGGGCAATGGTGAAAAAGGAAATATCTTCAGTTAAAAACTGTATAGAAGTTTTCTGAGAAACTGTTTCGTGTACTGTTAATTCACCTCACAGCGTTGCAGCTTTTCCCTCAAGAAACCTTTCGCTAAGACTGTTCTTGTGGAATTTGCTAAGTGATATTTGGAAGCCCATAGAGGCCTATGGTGAAAAAGGAAATATCTTCCGTTAAAAACTGGAGGGAAGCTTTCTGAGAAACTGCTTTGTGTTCTGTTAATTCATCTCACAGAGTTACAGCTTTCCCCTCCAGAAGCCTTTCGCTAGACAGTTCTTGTGGAATGTGCGAAGTGATATTTGAAAGTCCATAGAGGGCTCTGGTGAAAAAGGAAATATCTTCAGTTAAAAACTGGAAAGAAGATTTCTGAGAAACTGCTTTGTGTTCTGTTATTTCATCTCACAGATTTACTGCTTTCCCCTCAAGAAGCCTTTCGTTAAGTCTTTTCTTGTGGAATTTGCAAAGTGATATTTGTAAGCCCATAGAGGGCTTTGGTGAAAAAGGAAATATCTTCCGTTAAAAACTGGAAAGAAGCTGTCTAAGAAACTGCTATGAGTTCTGTTAATTCATCTCACAGAGTTACAGCATTACCCTCAAGAAGTCTTTCACAAAGACTGTTCTTGTGGAATTTGGAAAGTGATATTTGGAAGCTCATAGAGGGCTATGCTGAAAAAGGAAATATCTTCCGTTAAAAACAGGAAAGATGCTCTCTGAGAAATTGCTTTGTGTCCCGTTATTTCATCTCAGAGTTACAGCTTTCCCCTCAAGAAGTCTTTCGCTAAGACTGTTCTTGTGGAATATGAAAAGTGATATTTGGAAGACTTTAGAGGGCAAAGGTGAAAAAGGAAATATCTTCCGTAAAAAACTGGAAAGAAGCTTTCTGAGAAACTGCATTGTGTTCTGTTAATTCATCTCACAGAATTACAGCTTTCCCTTCAAGAAGCCCTTCGCTAAGGCTGTTCTTGTTGAATGTGGAAGGTGATATTTGGAAGCCCATAGAGGCCTATGGTGAAAAATGAAATATCTCCAGTTAAAAACTGGAATGAAGCTTTCTGAGAAACTGCTTTGTGTTCTGTTAGTCCATCTCACAGAGTTAGAACTTTCCCCTCAAGAAGCCTTTCTCTAAGACTGTTCTTGTTGAATTTGCAAAGTGATATTTGGAAGCCCCTAGAGGGCTATGGTGAAAAAGGAAATATCTTCAGTTAAAAACTGGAAAGAAACTTCTGAGAAACTGCTTTGTGTTCTGTTAATTCATCTCCCAGCGTTACTGCTTTCCCCTCAAGAAGCCTTTCGGTAAGACTGTTCTTGTGGAATTTACAAACTGATATTTGGAAGCCCTTAGAGGGCTAGGGTGAAAAAGGAAATATCTTCCTTTAAAAACTGGAAAGAAGCTGTCTGAGAAACTGCTTTGTGTTCTGTTGATTCACCTAACAGAGTTACAGCTTTCCCTTCAAGAAGCCGTTCGCTAAGGCTGTTCTTGTGGAATTTACAAAGTGATATTTGGAAGCCCATAGAGCGCTATGGGGAAAAAGGAAATATCTTCAGCTAAAAACTGAAAAGAAGCTTTCTGAGAAACTGCTTTGTGTCCTCTTAATTCATGTTACAGTGTTACAGCTTTCCCCTCAAGAAGCCTTTCGCTAAGACTGTTCATGTGGAATTTGGAATGTGATAAATAGAACCCCTAGAGGGCTTTGGTGAAAAAGGGAATATCTTCCGTTAAAAACTGGAAAGAAGCATTCTGAGAAACTGCTTTGTGTTCTGTTAATTCATCTCACAGAGTTACAGCTTTCCCCTCAAGAAATCTTTCGCTAAGACTGTTCATGTGGATTTTGGAAAATGATATTTAGTAGCCAATAGAGGGCTACGGTGAAAAAGGAAATATCTTCCGTTAAAAAGTGGATAGAAGCTTTCTTAGAGACTGCTTTGTGTTCTGCTAATTCATCTCACAGAATTACAGATTTCTACTCATGAAGTCTTTGGCTAAGACTGTTCCTGCGGGATTTGCAAAGTGATATTTGGAAGCCCATAGAGGGCTATGGTGAAAAAGGACATATCTTCCGTTAAAAACTGGATAGAAACTTTCTAAGAAACTGCTTTGTGTTCTGTTAATTCATCTCACAGAGTTACAGCTTTCCGCTAAATAAGAATTTCGCTAAGACTGTTATTGTGGAATTTGCAAAGTGATATTTGGAAGCCCATAGAGGGCTATGGTGAAAAAGGAAATAACTTCCGTTAAAAACTGGAAAGAGGCATTCTGAGAAACTCCTTTGTGTTCTCTTAATTCATCTCACAGAGTTACACCTTTCCTCTCAAGAAGCCTTTCCTTAAGACAGTTTTTGTGGAAATTGCAAAGGGATACTTAGAAGCCCATAGAGGGCTACGGTGAAAAAAGAAATATCCTAAGACAAAAACTGAAAAGAATCTGTCTTCGATACTACTTTGTGCTCTGTTAATTCATGTCACAGAGTTAGAGCTTTCCCCTACAGAAGACTTTCGCTAAGACTGTTCTTGTGGAATTTCCAAAGTGATATTTGGAATCCCATAGAGTACTATGGTGAAAAAGGAAATATCTTCCGCTAAAAACTGGAAAGAAGCTTTCTGAGAAACTGGTTTGTGTTCTGTTAATTCATCTCACACAGTTACAGCTTTCCCCTCAAGAAGCCTTTCCCTAAGACTGTTCTTGTGGAACTTGCAGAGTGATATTTGGAAGCCCATACAGGGCTATGGTGAAAAAGGAAATATCTTCAGTTAAAAACTGTATAGAAGTTTTCTGAGAAACTGTTTCGTGTACTGTTAATTCACCTCACAGAGTTGCAGCTTTTCCCTCAAGAAACCTTTCGCTAAGACTGTTCTTGTGGAATTTGCTAAGTGATATTTGGAAGCCCATAGAGGCCTATGGTGAAAAAGGAAATATCTTCCGTTAAAAACTGGAGGGAAGCTTTCTGAGAAACTGCTTTGTGTTCTGTTAATTCATCTCACACAGTTACAGCTTTCCCCTCAAGAAGCCTTTCCCTAAGACTGTTCTTGTGGAACTTGCAGAGTGATATTTGGAAGCCCATACAGGGCTATGGTGAAAAAGGAAATATCTTCAGTTAAAAACTGTATAGAAGTTTTCTGAGAAACTGTTTCGTGTACTGTTAATTCACCTCACAGCGTTGCAGCTTTTCCCTCAAGAAACCTTTCGCTAAGACTGTTCTTGTGGAATTTGCTAAGTGATATTTGGAAGCCCATAGAGGCCTATGGTGAAAAAGGAAATATCTTCCGTTAAAAACTGGAGGGAAGCTTTCTGAGAAACTGCTTTGTGTTCTGTTAATTCATCTCACAGAGTTACAGCTTTCCCCTCCAGAAGCCTTTCGCTAGACAGTTCTTGTGGAATGTGCGAAGTGATATTTGAAAGTCCATAGAGGGCTCTGGTGAAAAAGGAAATATCTTCAGTTAAAAACTGGAAAGAAGATTTCTGAGAAACTGCTTTGTGTTCTGTTATTTCATCTCACAGATTTACTGCTTTCCCCTCAAGAAGCCTTTCGTTAAGTCTTTTCTTGTGGAATTTGCAAAGTGATATTTGTAAGCCCATAGAGGGCTTTGGTGAGAAAAGGAAATATCTTCAGTTTAAAACTGGAAAGAAGCTGTCTAAGAAACTGCTATGAGTTCTGTTAATTCATCTCACAGAGTTACAGCATTACCCTCAAGAAGTCTTTCACAAAGACTGTTCTTGTGGAATTTGGAAAGTGATATTTGGAAGCTCATAGTGGGCTATGCTGAAAAAGGAAATATCTTCCGTTAAAAACAGGAAAGATGCTCTCTGAGAAATTGCTTTGTGTCCCGTTATTTCATCTCAGAGTTACAGCTTTCCCCTCAAGAAGTCTTTCGCTAAGACTGTTCTTGTGGAATATGAAAAGTGATATTTGGAAGACTTTAGAGGGCAAAGGTGAAAAAGGAAATATCTTCCGTAAAAAACTGGAAAGAAGCTTTCTGAGAAACTGCATTGTGTTCTGTGAATTCATCTCACAGAATTACAGCTTTCCCTTCAAGAAGCCCTTCGCTAAGGCTGTTCTTGTTGAATGTGGAAGGTGATATTTGGAAGCCCCTAGAGGGCTATGGTGAAAAAGGAAATATCTTCAGTTAAAAACTGGAAAGAAACTTCTGAGAAACTGCTTTGTGTTCTGTTAATTCATCTCCCAGCGTTACTGCTTTCCCCTCAAGAAGCCTTTCGGTAAGACTGTTCTTGTGGAATTTACAAACTGATATTTGGAAGCCCTTAGAGGGCTAGGGTGAAAAAGGAAATATCTTCCTTTAAAAACTGGAAAGAAGCTGTCTGAGAAACTGCTTTGTGTTCTGTTGATTCACCTAACAGAGTTACAGCTTTCCCTTCAAGAAGCCGTTCGCTAAGGCTGTTCTTGTGGAATTTACAAAGTGATATTTGGAAGCCCATAGAGCGCTATGGGGAAAAAGGAAATATCTTCAGCTAAAAACTGAAAAGAAGCTTTCTGAGAAACTGCTTTGTGTCCTCTTAATTCATGTTACAGTGTTACAGCTTTCCCCTCAAGAAGCCTTTCGCTAAGACTGTTCATGTGGAATTTGGAATGTGATAAATAGAACCCCTAGAGGGCTTTGGTGAAAAAGGGAATATCTTCCGTTAAAAACTGGAAAGAAGCATTCTGAGAAACTGCTTTGTGTTCTGTTAATTCATCTCACAGAGTTACAGCTTTCCCCTCAAGAAATCTTTCGCTAAGACTGTTCATGTGGATTTTGGAAAATGATATTTAGTAGCCAATAGAGGGCTACGGTGAAAAAGGAAATATCTTCCGTTAAAAAGTGGATAGAAGCTTTCTTAGAGACTGCTTTGTGTTCTGCTAATTCATCTCACAGAATTACAGCTTTCTACTCATGAAGTCTTTGGCTAAGACTGTTCCTGCGGGATTTGCAAAGTGATATTTGGAAGCCCATAGAGGGCTATGGTGAAAAAGGACATATCTTCCGTTAAAAACTGGATAGAAACTTTCTAAGAAACTGCTTTGTGTTCTGTTAATTCATCTCACAGAGTTACAGCTTTCCGCTAAATAAGAATTTCGCTAAGACTGTTATTGTGGAATTTGCAAAGTGATATTTGGAAGCCCATAGAGGGCTATGGTGAAAAAGGAAATAACTTCCGTTAAAAACTGGAAAGAGGCATTCTGAGAAACTCCTTTGTGTTCTCTTAATTCATCTCACAGAGTTACACCTTTCCTCTCAAGAAGCCTTTCCTTAAGACAGTTTTTGTGGAAATTGCAAAGGGATACTTAGAAGCCCATAGAGGGCTACGGTGAAAAAAGAAATATCCTAAGACAAAAACTGAAAAGAATCTGTCTTCGATACTACTTTGTGCTCTGTTAATTCATGTCACAGAGTTAGAGCTTTCCCCTACAGAAGACTTTCGCTAAGACTGTTCTTGTGGAATTTCCAAAGTGATATTTGGAATCCCATAGAGTACTATGGTGAAAAAGGAAATATCTTCCGCTAAAAACTGGAAAGAAGCTTTCTGAGAAACTGGTTTGTGTTCTGTTAATTCATCTCACACAGTTACAGCTTTCCCCTCAAGAAGCCTTTCCCTAAGACTGTTCTTGTGGAACTTGCAGAGTGATATTTGGAAGCCCATACAGGGCTATGGTGAAAAAGGAAATATCTTCAGTTAAAAACTGTATAGAAGTTTTCTGAGAAACTGTTTCGTGTACTGTTAATTCACCTCACAGAGTTGCAGCTTTTCCCTCAAGAAACCTTTCGCTAAGACTGTTCTTGTGGAATTTGCTAAGTGATATTTGGAAGCCCATAGAGGCCTATGGTGAAAAAGGAAATATCTTCCGTTAAAAACTGGAGGGAAGCTTTCTGAGAAACTGCTTTGTGTTCTGTTAATTCATCTCACACAGTTACAGCTTTCCCCTCAAGAAGCCTTTCCCTAAGACTGTTCTTGTGGAACTTGCAGAGTGATATTTGGAAGCCCATACAGGGCTATGGTGAAAAAGGAAATATCTTCAGTTAAAAACTGTATAGAAGTTTTCTGAGAAACTGTTTCGTGTACTGTTAATTCACCTCACAGCGTTGCAGCTTTTCCCTCAAGAAACCTTTCGCTAAGACTGTTCTTGTGGAATTTGCTAAGTGATATTTGGAAGCCCATAGAGGCCTATGGTGAAAAAGGAAATATCTTCCGTTAAAAACTGGAGGGAAGCTTTCTGAGAAACTGCTTTGTGTTCTGTTAATTCATCTCACAGAGTTACAGCTTTCCCCTCCAGAAGCCTTTCGCTAGACAGTTCTTGTGGAATGTGCGAAGTGATATTTGAAAGTCCATAGAGGGCTCTGGTGAAAAAGGAAATATCTTCAGTTAAAAACTGGAAAGAAGATTTCTGAGAAACTGCTTTGTGTTCTGTTATTTCATCTCACAGATTTACTGCTTTCCCCTCAAGAAGCCTTTCGTTAAGTCTTTTCTTGTGGAATTTGCAAAGTGATATTTGTAAGCCCATAGAGGGCTTTGGTGAAAAAGGAAATATCTTCAGTTTAAAACTGGAAAGAAGCTGTCTAAGAAACTGCTATGAGTTCTGTTAATTCATCTCACAGAGTTACAGCATTACCCTCAAGAAGTCTTTCACAAAGACTGTTCTTGTGGAATTTGGAAAGTGATATTTGGAAGCTCATAGAGGGCTATGCTGAAAAAGGAAATATCTTCCGTTAAAAACAGGAAAGATGCTCTCTGAGAAATTGCTTTGTGTCCCGTTATTTCATCTCAGAGTTACAGCTTTCCCCTCAAGAAGTCTTTCGCTAAGACTGTTCTTGTGGAATATGAAAAGTGATATTTGGAAGACTTTAGAGGGCAAAGGTGAAAAAGGAAATATCTTCCGTAAAAAACTGGAAAGAAGCTTTCTGAGAAACTGCATTGTGTTCTGTTAATTCATCTCACAGAATTACAGCTTTCCCTTCAAGAAGCCCTTCGCTAAGGCTGTTCTTGTTGAATGTGGAAGGTGATATTTGGAAGCCCCTAGAGGGCTATGGTGAAAAAGGAAATATCTTCAGTTAAAAACTGGAAAGAAACTTCTGAGAAACTGCTTTGTGTTCTGTTAATTCATCTCCCAGCGTTACTGCTTTCCCCTCAAGAAGCCTTTCGGTAAGACTGTTCTTGTGGAATTTACAAACTGATATTTGGAAGCCCTTAGAGGGCTAGGGTGAAAAAGGAAATATCTTCCTTTAAAAACTGGAAAGAAGCTGTCTGAGAAACTGCTTTGTGTTCTGTTGATTCACCTAACAGAGTTACAGCTTTCCCTTCAAGAAGCCGTTCGCTAAGGCTGTTCTTGTGGAATTTACAAAGTGATATTTGGAAGCCCATAGAGCGCTATGGGGAAAAAGGAAATATCTTCAGCTAAAAACTGAAAAGAAGCTTTCTGAGAAACTGCTTTGTGTCCTCTTAATTCATGTTACAGTGTTACAGCTTTCCCCTCAAGAAGCCTTTCGCTAAGACTGTTCATGTGGAATTTGGAATGTGATAAATAGAACCCCTAGAGGGCTTTGGTGAAAAAGGGAATATCTTCCGTTAAAAACTGGAAAGAAGCATTCTGAGAAACTGCTTTGTGTTCTGTTAATTCATCTCACAGAGTTACAGCTTTCCCCTCAAGAAATCTTTCGCTAAGACTGTTCATGTGGATTTTGGAAAATGATATTTAGTAGCCAATAGAGGGCTACGGTGAAAAAGGAAATATCTTCCGTTAAAAAGTGGATAGAAGCTTTCTTAGAGACTGCTTTGTGTTCTGCTAATTCATCTCACAGAATTACAGCTTTCTACTCATGAAGTCTTTGGCTAAGACTGTTCCTGCGGGATTTGCAAAGTGATATTTGGAAGCCCATAGAGGGCTATGGTGAAAAAGGACATATCTTCCGTTAAAAACTGGATAGAAACTTTCTAAGAAACTGCTTTGTGTTCTGTTAATTCATCTCACAGAGTTACAGCTTTCCGCTAAATAAGAATTTCGCTAAGACTGTTATTGTGGAATTTGCAAAGTGATATTTGGAAGCCCATAGAGGGCTATGGTGAAAAAGGAAATAACTTCCGTTAAAAACTGGAAAGAGGCATTCTGAGAAACTCCTTTGTGTTCTCTTAATTCATCTCACAGAGTTACACCTTTCCTCTCAAGAAGCCTTTCCTTAAGACAGTTTTTGTGGAAATTGCAAAGGGATACTTAGAAGCCCATAGAGGGCTACGGTGAAAAAAGAAATATCCTAAGACAAAAACTGAAAAGAATCTGTCTTCGATACTACTTTGTGCTCTGTTAATTCATGTCACAGAGTTAGAGCTTTCCCCTACAGAAGACTTTCGCTAAGACTGTTCTTGTGGAATTTCCAAAGTGATATTTGGAATCCCATAGAGTACTATGGTGAAAAAGGAAATATCTTCCGCTAAAAACTGGAAAGAAGCTTTCTGAGAAACTGGTTTGTGTTCTGTTAATTCATCTCACACAGTTACAGCTTTCCCCTCAAGAAGCCTTTCCCTAAGACTGTTCTTGTGGAACTTGCAGAGTGATATTTGGAAGCCCATACAGGGCTATGGTGAAAAAGGAAATATCTTCAGTTAAAAACTGTATAGAAGTTTTCTGAGAAACTGTTTCGTGTACTGTTAATTCACCTCACAGAGTTGCAGCTTTTCCCTCAAGAAACCTTTCGCTAAGACTGTTCTTGTGGAATTTGCTAAGTGATATTTGGAAGCCCATAGAGGCCTATGGTGAAAAAGGAAATATCTTCCGTTAAAAACTGGAGGGAAGCTTTCTGAGAAACTGCTTTGTGTTCTGTTAATTCATCTCACACAGTTACAGTTTTCCCCTCAAGAAGCCTTTCCCTAAGACTGTTCTTGTGGAACTTGCAGAGTGATATTTGGAAGCCCATACAGGGCTATGGTGAAAAAGGAAATATCTTCAGTTAAAAACTGTATAGAAGTTTTCTGAGAAACTGTTTCGTGTACTGTTAATTCACCTCACAGCGTTGCAGCTTTTCCCTCAAGAAACCTTTCGCTAAGACTGTTCTTGTGGAATTTGCTAAGTGATATTTGGAAGCCCATAGAGGCCTATGGTGAAAAAGGAAATATCTTCCGTTAAAAACTGGAGGGAAGCTTTCTGAGAAACTGCTTTGTGTTCTGTTAATTCATCTCACAGAGTTACAGCTTTCCCCTCCAGAAGCCTTTCGCTAGACAGTTCTTGTGGAATGTGCGAAGTGATATTTGAAAGTCCATAGAGGGCTCTGGTGAAAAAGGAAATATCTTCAGTTAAAAACTGGAAAGAAGATTTCTGAGAAACTGCTTTGTGTTCTGTTATTTCATCTCACAGATTTACTGCTTTCCCCTCAAGAAGCCTTTCGTTAAGTCTTTTCTTGTGGAATTTGCAAAGTGATATTTGTAAGCCCATAGAGGGCTTTGGTGAAAAAGGAAATATCTTCCGTTAAAAACTGGAAAGAAGCTGTCTAAGAAACTGCTATGAGTTCTGTTAATTCATCTCACAGAGTTACAGCATTACCCTCAAGAAGTCTTTCACAAAGACTGTTCTTGTGGAATTTGGAAAGTGATATTTGGAAGCTCATAGAGGGCTATGCTGAAAAAGGAAATATCTTCCGTTAAAAACAGGAAAGATGCTCTCTGAGAAATTGCTTTGTGTCCCGTTATTTCATCTCAGAGTTACAGCTTTCCCCTCAAGAAGTCTTTCGCTAAGACTGTTCTTGTGGAATATGAAAAGTGATATTTGGAAGACTTTAGAGGGCAAAGGTGAAAAAGGAAATATCTTCCGTAAAAAACTGGAAAGAAGCTTTCTGAGAAACTGCATTGTGTTCTGTTAATTCATCTCACAGAATTACAGCTTTCCCTTCAAGAAGCCCTTCGCTAAGGCTGTTCTTGTTGAATGTGGAAGGTGATATTTGGAAGCCCATAGAGGCCTATGGTGAAAAATGAAATATCTCCAGTTAAAAACTGGAATGAAGCTTTCTGAGAAACTGCTTTGTGTTCTGTTAGTCCATCTCACAGAGTTAGAACTTTCCCCTCAAGAAGCCTTTCTCTAAGACTGTTCTTGTTGAATTTGCAAAGTGATATTTGGAAGCCCCTAGAGGGCTATGGTGAAAAAGGAAATATCTTCAGTTAAAAACTGGAAAGAAACTTCTGAGAAACTGCTTTGTGTTCTGTTAATTCATCTCCCAGCGTTACTGCTTTCCCCTCAAGAAGCCTTTCGGTAAGACTGTTCTTGTGGAATTTACAAACTGATATTTGGAAGCCCTTAGAGGGCTAGGGTGAAAAAGGAAATATCTTCCTTTAAAAACTGGAAAGAAGCTGTCTGAGAAACTGCTTTGTGTTCTGTTGATTCACCTAACAGAGTTACAGCTTTCCCTTCAAGAAGCCGTTCGCTAAGGCTGTTCTTGTGGAATTTACAAAGTGATATTTGGAAGCCCATAGAGCGCTATGGGGAAAAAGGAAATATCTTCAGCTAAAAACTGAAAAGAAGCTTTCTGAGAAACTGCTTTGTGTCCTCTTAATTCATGTTACAGTGTTACAGCTTTCCCCTCAAGAAGCCTTTCGCTAAGACTGTTCATGTGGAATTTGGAATGTGATAAATAGAACCCCTAGAGGGCTTTGGTGAAAAAGGGAATATCTTCCGTTAAAAACTGGAAAGAAGCATTCTGAGAAACTGCTTTGTGTTCTGTTAATTCATCTCACAGAGTTACAGCTTTCCCCTCAAGAAATCTTTCGCTAAGACTGTTCATGTGGATTTTGGAAAATGATATTTAGTAGCCAATAGAGGGCTACGGTGAAAAAGGAAATATCTTCCGTTAAAAAGTGGATAGAAGCTTTCTTAGAGACTGCTTTGTGTTCTGCTAATTCATCTCACAGAATTACAGCTTTCTACTCATGAAGTCTTTGGCTAAGACTGTTCCTGCGGGATTTGCAAAGTGATATTTGGAAGCCCATAGAGGGCTATGGTGAAAAAGGACATATCTTCCGTTAAAAACTGGATAGAAACTTTCTAAGAAACTGCTTTGTGTTCTGTTAATTCATCTCACAGAGTTACAGCTTTCCGCTAAATAAGAATTTCGCTAAGACTGTTATTGTGGAATTTGCAAAGTGATATTTGGAAGCCCATAGAGGGCTATGGTGAAAAAGGAAATAACTTCCGTTAAAAACTGGAAAGAGGCATTCTGAGAAACTCCTTTGTGTTCTCTTAATTCATCTCACAGAGTTACACCTTTCCTCTCAAGAAGCCTTTCCTTAAGACAGTTTTTGTGGAAATTGCAAAGGGATACTTAGAAGCCCATAGAGGGCTACGGTGAAAAAAGAAATATCCTAAGACAAAAACTGAAAAGAATCTGTCTTCGATACTACTTTGTGCTCTGTTAATTCATGTCACAGAGTTAGAGCTTTCCCCTACAGAAGACTTTCGCTAAGACTGTTCTTGTGGAATTTCCAAAGTGATATTTGGAATCCCATAGAGTACTATGGTGAAAAAGGAAATATCTTCCGCTAAAAACTGGAAAGAAGCTTTCTGAGAAACTGGTTTGTGTTCTGTTAATTCATCTCACACAGTTACAGCTTTCCCCTCAAGAAGCCTTTCCCTAAGACTGTTCTTGTGGAACTTGCAGAGTGATATTTGGAAGCCCATACAGGGCTATGGTGAAAAAGGAAATATCTTCAGTTAAAAACTGTATAGAAGTTTTCTGAGAAACTGTTTCGTGTACTGTTAATTCACCTCACAGAGTTGCAGCTTTTCCCTCAAGAAACCTTTCGCTAAGACTGTTCTTGTGGAATTTGCTAAGTGATATTTGGAAGCCCATAGAGGCCTATGGTGAAAAAGGAAATATCTTCCGTTAAAAACTGGAGGGAAGCTTTCTGAGAAACTGCTTTGTGTTCTGTTAATTCATCTCACACAGTTACAGCTTTCCCCTCAAGAAGCCTTTCCCTAAGACTGTTCTTGTGGAACTTGCAGAGTGATATTTGGAAGCCCATACAGGGCTATGGTGAAAAAGGAAATATCTTCAGTTAAAAACTGTATAGAAGTTTTCTGAGAAACTGTTTCGTGTACTGTTAATTCACCTCACAGCGTTGCAGCTTTTCCCTCAAGAAACCTTTCGCTAAGACTGTTCTTGTGGAATTTGCTAAGTGATATTTGGAAGCCCATAGAGGCCTATGGTGAAAAAGGAAATATCTTCCGTTAAAAACTGGAGGGAAGCTTTCTGAGAAACTGCTTTGTGTTCTGTTAATTCATCTCACAGAGTTACAGCTTTCCCCTCCAGAAGCCTTTCGCTAGACAGTTCTTGTGGAATGTGCGAAGTGATATTTGAAAGTCCATAGAGGGCTCTGGTGAAAAAGGAAATATCTTCAGTTAAAAACTGGAAAGAAGATTTCTGAGAAACTGCTTTGTGTTCTGTTATTTCATCTCACAGATTTACTGCTTTCCCCTCAAGAAGCCTTTCGTTAAGTCTTTTCTTGTGGAATTTGCAAAGTGATATTTGTAAGCCCATAGAGGGCTTTGGTGAAAAAGGAAATATCTTCCGTTAAAAACTGGAAAGAAGCTGTCTAAGAAACTGCTATGAGTTCTGTTAATTCATCTCACAGAGTTACAGCATTACCCTCAAGAAGTCTTTCACAAAGACTGTTCTTGTGGAATTTGGAAAGTGATATTTGGAAGCTCATAGAGGGCTATGCTGAAAAAGGAAATATCTTCCGTTAAAAACAGGAAAGATGCTCTCTGAGAAATTGCTTTGTGTCCCGTTATTTCATCTCAGAGTTACAGCTTTCCCCTCAAGAAGTCTTTCGCTAAGACTGTTCTTGTGGAATATGAAAAGTGATATTTGGAAGACTTTAGAGGGCAAAGGTGAAAAAGGAAATATCTTCCGTAAAAAACTGGAAAGAAGCTTTCTGAGAAACTGCATTGTGTTCTGTTAATTCATCTCACAGAATTACAGCTTTCCCTTCAAGAAGCCCTTCGCTAAGGCTGTTCTTGTTGAATGTGGAAGGTGATATTTGGAAGCCCATAGAGGCCTATGGTGAAAAATGAAATATCTCCAGTTAAAAACTGGAATGAAGCTTTCTGAGAAACTGCTTTGTGTTCTGTTAGTCCATCTCACAGAGTTAGAACTTTCCCCTCAAGAAGCCTTTCTCTAAGACTGTTCTTGTTGAATTTGCAAAGTGATATTTGGAAGCCCCTAGAGGGCTATGGTGAAAAAGGAAATATCTTCAGTTAAAAACTGGAAAGAAACTTCTGAGAAACTGCTTTGTGTTCTGTTAATTCATCTCCCAGCGTTACTGCTTTCCCCTCAAGAAGCCTTTCGGTAAGACTGTTCTTGTGGAATTTACAAACTGATATTTGGAAGCCCTTAGAGGGCTAGGGTGAAAAAGGAAATATCTTCCTTTAAAAACTGGAAAGAAGCTGTCTGAGAAACTGCTTTGTGTTCTGTTGATTCACCTAACAGAGTTACAGCTTTCCCTTCAAGAAGCCGTTCGCTAAGGCTGTTCTTGTGGAATTTACAAAGTGATATTTGGAAGCCCATAGAGCGCTATGGGGAAAAAGGAAATATCTTCAGCTAAAAACTGAAAAGAAGCTTTCTGAGAAACTGCTTTGTGTCCTCTTAATTCATGTTACAGTGTTACAGCTTTCCCCTCAAGAAGCCTTTCGCTAAGACTGTTCATGTGGAATTTGGAATGTGATAAATAGAACCCCTAGAGGGCTTTGGTGAAAAAGGGAATATCTTCCGTTAAAAACTGGAAAGAAGCATTCTGAGAAACTGCTTTGTGTTCTGTTAATTCATCTCACAGAGTTACAGCTTTCCCCTCAAGAAATCTTTCGCTAAGACTGTTCATGTGGATTTTGGAAAATGATATTTAGTAGCCAATAGAGGGCTACGGTGAAAAAGGAAATATCTTCCGTTAAAAAGTGGATAGAAGCTTTCTTAGAGACTGCTTTGTGTTCTGCTAATTCATCTCACAGAATTACAGCTTTCTACTCATGAAGTCTTTGGCTAAGACTGTTCCTGCGGGATTTGCAAAGTGATATTTGGAAGCCCATAGAGGGCTATGGTGAAAAAGGACATATCTTCCGTTAAAAACTGGATAGAAACTTTCTAAGAAACTGCTTTGTGTTCTGTTAATTCATCTCACAGAGTTACAGCTTTCCGCTAAATAAGAATTTCGCTAAGACTGTTATTGTGGAATTTGCAAAGTGATATTTGGAAGCCCATAGAGGGCTATGGTGAAAAAGGAAATAACTTCCGTTAAAAACTGGAAAGAGGCATTCTGAGAAACTCCTTTGTGTTCTCTTAATTCATCTCACAGAGTTACACCTTTCCTCTCAAGAAGCCTTTCCTTAAGACAGTTTTTGTGGAAATTGCAAAGGGATACTTAGAAGCCCATAGAGGGCTACGGTGAAAAAAGAAATATCCTAAGACAAAAACTGAAAAGAATCTGTCTTCGATACTACTTTGTGCTCTGTTAATTCATGTCACAGAGTTAGAGCTTTCCCCTACAGAAGACTTTCGCTAAGACTGTTCTTGTGGAATTTCCAAAGTGATATTTGGAATCCCATAGAGTACTATGGTGAAAAAGGAAATATCTTCCGCTAAAAACTGGAAAGAAGCTTTCTGAGAAACTGGTTTGTGTTCTGTTAATTCATCTCACACAGTTACAGCTTTCCCCTCAAGAAGCCTTTCCCTAAGACTGTTCTTGTGGAACTTGCAGAGTGATATTTGGAAGCCCATACAGGGCTATGGTGAAAAAGGAAATATCTTCAGTTAAAAACTGTATAGAAGTTTTCTGAGAAACTGTTTCGTGTACTGTTAATTCACCTCACAGAGTTGCAGCTTTTCCCTCAAGAAACCTTTCGCTAAGACTGTTCTTGTGGAATTTGCTAAGTGATATTTGGAAGCCCATAGAGGCCTATGGTGAAAAAGGAAATATCTTCCGTTAAAAACTGGAGGGAAGCTTTCTGAGAAACTGCTTTGTGTTCTGTTAATTCATCTCACACAGTTACAGCTTTCCCCTCAAGAAGCCTTTCCCTAAGACTGTTCTTGTGGAACTTGCAGAGTGATATTTGGAAGCCCATACAGGGCAATGGTGAAAAAGGAAATATCTTCAGTTAAAAACTGTATAGAAGTTTTCTGAGAAACTGTTTCGTGTACTGTTAATTCACCTCACAGCGTTGCAGCTTTTCCCTCAAGAAACCTTTCGCTAAGACTGTTCTTGTGGAATTTGCTAAGTGATATTTGGAAGCCCATAGAGGCCTATGGTGAAAAAGGAAATATCTTCCGTTAAAAACTGGAGGGAAGCTTTCTGAGAAACTGCTTTGTGTTCTGTTAATTCATCTCACAGAGTTACAGCTTTCCCCTCCAGAAGCCTTTCGCTAGACAGTTCTTGTGGAATGTGCGAAGTGATATTTGAAAGTCCATAGAGGGCTCTGGTGAAAAAGGAAATATCTTCAGTTAAAAACTGGAAAGAAGATTTCTGAGAAACTGCTTTGTGTTCTGTTATTTCATCTCACAGATTTACTGCTTTCCCCTCAAGAAGCCTTTCGTTAAGTCTTTTCTTGTGGAATTTGCAAAGTGATATTTGTAAGCCCATAGAGGGCTTTGGTGAGAAAGGAAATATCTTCCGTTAAAAACTGGAAAGAAGCTGTCTAAGAAACTGCTATGAGTTCTGTTAATTCATCTCACAGAGTTACAGCATTACCCTCAAGAAGTCTTTCACAAAGACTGTTCTTGTGGAATTTGGAAAGTGATATTTGGAAGCTCATAGAGGGCTATGCTGAAAAAGGAAATATCTTCCGTTAAAAACAGGAAAGATGCTCTCTGAGAAATTGCTTTGTGTCCCGTTATTTCATCTCAGAGTTACAGCTTTCCCCTCAAGAAGTCTTTCGCTAAGACTGTTCTTGTGGAATATGAAAAGTGATATTTGGAAGACTTTAGAGGGCAAAGGTGAAAAAGGAAATATCTTCCGTAAAAAACTGGAAAGAAGCTTTCTGAGAAACTGCATTGTGTTCTGTGAATTCATCTCACAGAATTACAGCTTTCCCTTCAAGAAGCCCTTCGCTAAGGCTGTTCTTGTTCAATGTGGAAGGTGATATTTGGAAGCCCATAGAGGCCTATGGTGAAAAATGAAATATCTCCAGTTAAAAACTGGAATGAAGCTTTCTGAGAAACTGCTTTGTGTTCTGTTAGTCCATCTCACAGAGTTAGAACTTTCCCCTCAAGAAGCCTTTCTCTAAGACTGTTCTTGTTGAATTTGCAAAGTGATATTTGGAAGCCCCTAGAGGGCTATGGTGAAAAAGGAAATATCTTCAGTTAAAAACTGGAAAGAAACTTCTGAGAAACTGCTTTGTGTTCTGTTAATTCATCTCACAGCGTTACTGCTTTCCCCTCAAGAAGCCTTTCGGTAAGACTGTTCTTGTGGAATTTACAAACTGATATTTGGAAGCCCTTAGAGGGCTAGGGTGAAAAAGGAAATATCTTCCTTTAAAAACTGGAAAGAAGCTGTCTGAGAAACTGCTTTGTGTTCTGTTGATTCACCTAACAGAGTTACAGCTTTCCCTTCAAGAAGCCGTTCGCTAAGGCTGTTCTTGTGGAATTTACAAAGTGATATTTGGAAGCCCATAGAGCGCTATGGGGAAAAAGGAAATATCTTCAGCTAAAAACTGAAAAGAAGCTTTCTGAGAAACTGCTTTGTGTCCTCTTAATTCATGTTACAGTGTTACAGCTTTCCCCTCAAGAAGCCTTTCGCTAAGACTGTTCATGTGGAATTTGGAATGTGATAAATAGAACCCCTAGAGGGCTTTGGTGAAAAAGGGAATATCTTCCGTTAAAAACTGGAAAGAAGCATTCTGAGAAACTGCTTTGTGTTCTGTTAATTCATCTCACAGAGTTACAGCTTTCCCCTCAAGAAATCTTTCGCTAAGACTGTTCATGTGGATTTTGGAAAATGATATTTAGTAGCCAATAGAGGGCTACGGTGAAAAAGGAAATATCTTCCGTTAAAAAGTGGATAGAAGCTTTCTTAGAGACTGCTTTGTGTTCTGCTAATTCATCTCACAGAATTACAGCTTTCTACTCATGAAGTCTTTGGCTAAGACTGTTCCTGCGGGATTTGCAAAGTGATATTTGGAAGCCCATAGAGGGCTATGGTGAAAAAGGACATATCTTCCGTTAAAAACTGGATAGAAACTTTCTAAGAAACTGCTTTGTGTTCTGTTAATTCATCTCACAGAGTTACAGCTTTCCGCTAAATAAGAATTTCGCTAAGACTGTTATTGTGGAATTTGCAAAGTGATATTTGGAAGCCCATAGAGGGCTATGGTGAAAAAGGAAATAACTTCCGTTAAAAACTGGAAAGAGGCATTCTGAGAAACTCCTTTGTGTTCTCTTAATTCATCTCACAGAGTTACACCTTTCCTCTCAAGAAGCCTTTCCTTAAGACAGTTTTTGTGGAAATTGCAAAGGGATACTTAGAAGCCCATAGAGGGCTACGGTGAAAAAAGAAATATCCTAAGACAAAAACTGAAAAGAATCTGTCTTCGATACTACTTTGTGCTCTGTTAATTCATGTCACAGAGTTAGAGCTTTCCCCTACAGAAGACTTTCGCTAAGACTGTTCTTGTGGAATTTCCAAAGTGATATTTGGAATCCCATAGAGTACTATGGTGAAAAAGGAAATATCTTCCGCTAAAAACTGGAAAGAAGCTTTCTGAGAAACTGGTTTGTGTTCTGTTAATTCATCTCACACAGTTACAGCTTTCCCCTCAAGAAGCCTTTCCCTAAGACTGTTCTTGTGGAACTTGCAGAGTGATATTTGGAAGCCCATACAGGGCTATGGTGAAAAAGGAAATATCTTCAGTTAAAAACTGTATAGAAGTTTTCTGAGAAACTGTTTCGTGTACTGTTAATTCACCTCACAGAGTTGCAGCTTTTCCCTCAAGAAACCTTTCGCTAAGACTGTTCTTGTGGAATTTGCTAAGTGATATTTGGAAGCCCATAGAGGCCTATGGTGAAAAAGGAAATATCTTCCGTTAAAAACTGGAGGGAAGCTTTCTGAGAAACTGCTTTGTGTTCTGTTAATTCATCTCACACAGTTACAGCTTTCCCCTCAAGAAGCCTTTCCCTAAGACTGTTCTTGTGGAACTTGCAGAGTGATATTTGGAAGCCCATACAGGGCTATGGTGAAAAAGGAAATATCTTCAGTTAAAAACTGTATAGAAGTTTTCTGAGAAACTGTTTCGTGTACTGTTAATTCACCTCACAGCGTTGCAGCTTTTCCCTCAAGAAACCTTTCGCTAAGACTGTTCTTGTGGAATTTGCTAAGTGATATTTGGAAGCCCATAGAGGCCTATGGTGAAAAAGGAAATATCTTCCGTTAAAAACTGGAGGGAAGCTTTCTGAGAAACTGCTTTGTGTTCTGTTAATTCATCTCACAGAGTTACAGCTTTCCCCTCCAGAAGCCTTTCGCTAGACAGTTCTTGTGGAATGTGCGAAGTGATATTTGAAAGTCCATAGAGGGCTCTGGTGAAAAAGGAAATATCTTCAGTTAAAAACTGGAAAGAAGATTTCTGAGAAACTGCTTTGTGTTCTGTTATTTCATCTCACAGATTTACTGCTTTCCCCTCAAGAAGCCTTTCGTTAAGTCTTTTCTTGTGGAATTTGCAAAGTGATATTTGTAAGCCCATAGAGGGCTTTGGTGAAAAAGGAAATATCTTCCGTTAAAAACTGGAAAGAAGCTGTCTAAGAAACTGCTATGAGTTCTGTTAATTCATCTCACAGAGTTACAGCATTACCCTCAAGAAGTCTTTCACAAAGACTGTTCTTGTGGAATTTGGAAAGTGATATTTGGAAGCTCATAGAGGGCTATGCTGAAAAAGGAAATATCTTCCGTTAAAAACAGGAAAGATGCTCTCTGAGAAATTGCTTTGTGTCCCGTTATTTCATCTCAGAGTTACAGCTTTCCCCTCAAGAAGTCTTTCGCTAAGACTGTTCTTGTGGAATATGAAAAGTGATATTTGGAAGACTTTAGAGGGCAAAGGTGAAAAAGGAAATATCTTCCGTAAAAAACTGGAAAGAAGCTTTCTGAGAAACTGCATTGTGTTCTGTTAATTCATCTCACAGAATTACAGCTTTCCCTTCAAGAAGCCCTTCGCTAAGGCTGTTCTTGTTGAATGTGGAAGGTGATATTTGGAAGCCCATAGAGGCCTATGGTGAAAAATGAAATATCTCCAGTTAAAAACTGGAATGAAGCTTTCTGAGAAACTGCTTTGTGTTCTGTTAGTCCATCTCACAGAGTTAGAACTTTCCCCTCAAGAAGCCTTTCTCTAAGACTGTTCTTGTTGAATTTGCAAAGTGATATTTGGAAGCCCCTAGAGGGCTATGGTGAAAAAGGAAATATCTTCAGTTAAAAACTGGAAAGAAACTTCTGAGAAACTGCTTTGTGTTCTGTTAATTCATCTCACAGCGTTACTGCTTTCCCCTCAAGAAGCCTTTCGGTAAGACTGTTCTTGTGGAATTTACAAACTGATATTTGGAAGCCCTTAGAGGGCTAGGGTGAAAAAGGAAATATCTTCCTTTAAAAACTGGAAAGAAGCTGTCTGAGAAACTGCTTTGTGTTCTGTTGATTCACCTAACAGAGTTACAGCTTTCCCTTCAAGAAGCCGTTCGCTAAGGCTGTTCTTGTGGAATTTACAAAGTGATATTTGGAAGCCCATAGAGCGCTATGGGGAAAAAGGAAATATCTTCAGCTAAAAACTGAAAAGAAGCTTTCTGAGAAACTGCTTTGTGTCCTCTTAATTCATGTTACAGTGTTACAGCTTTCCCCTCAAGAAGCCTTTCGCTAAGACTGTTCATGTGGAATTTGGAATGTGATAAATAGAACCCCTAGAGGGCTTTGGTGAAAAAGGGAATATCTTCCGTTAAAAACTGGAAAGAAGCATTCTGAGAAACTGCTTTGTGTTCTGTTAATTCATCTCACAGAGTTACAGCTTTCCCCTCAAGAAATCTTTCGCTAAGACTGTTCATGTGGATTTTGGAAAATGATATTTAGTAGCCAATAGAGGGCTACGGTGAAAAAGGAAATATCTTCCGTTAAAAAGTGGATAGAAGCTTTCTTAGAGACTGCTTTGTGTTCTGCTAATTCATCTCACAGAATTACAGCTTTCTACTCATGAAGTCTTTGGCTAAGACTGTTCCTGCGGGATTTGCAAAGTGATATTTGGAAGCCCATAGAGGGCTATGGTGAAAAAGTACATATCTTCCGTTAAAAACTGGATAGAAACTTTCTAAGAAACTGCTTTGTGTTCTGTTAATTCATCTCACAGAGTTACAGCTTTCCGCTAAATAAGAATTTCGCTAAGACTGTTATTGTGGAATTTGCAAAGTGATATTTGGAAGCCCATAGAGGGCTATGGTGAAAAAGGAAATAACTTCCGTTAAAAACTGGAAAGAGGCATTCTGAGAAACTCCTTTGTGTTCTCTTAATTCATCTCACAGAGTTACACCTTTCCTCTCAAGAAGCCTTTCCTTAAGACAGTGTTTGTGGAAATTGCAAAGGGATACTTAGAAGCCCATAGAGGGCTACGGTGAAAAAAGAAATATCCTAAGACAAAAACTGAAAAGAATCTGTCTTCGATACTACTTTGTGCTCTGTTAATTCATGTCACAGAGTTAGAGCTTTCCCCTACAGAAGACTTTCGCTAAGACTGTTCTTGTGGAATTTCCAAAGTGATATTTGGAATCCCATAGAGTACTATGGTGAAAAAGGAAATATCTTCCGCTAAAAACTGGAAAGAAGCTTTCTGAGAAACTGGTTTGTGTTCTGTTAATTCATCTCACACAGTTACAGCTTTCCCCTCAAGAAGCCTTTCCCTAAGACTGTTCTTGTGGAACTTGCAGAGTGATATTTGGAAGCCCATACAGGGCTATGGTGAAAAAGGAAATATCTTCAGTTAAAAACTGTATAGAAGTTTTCTGAGAAACTGTTTCGTGTACTGTTAATTCACCTCACAGAGTTGCAGCTTTTCCCTCAAGAAACCTTTCGCTAAGACTGTTCTTGTGGAATTTGCTAAGTGATATTTGGAAGCCCATAGAGGCCTATGGTGAAAAAGGAAATATCTTCCGTTAAAAAACTGGAGGGAAGCTTTCTGAGAAACTGCTTTGTGTTCTGTTAATTCATCTCACAGAGTTACAGCTTTCCCCTCCAGAAGCCTTTCGCTAGACAGTTCTTGTGGAATGTGCGAAGTGATATTTGAAAGTCCATAGAGGGCTCTGGTGAAAAAGGAAATATCTTCAGTTAAAAACTGGAAAGAAGATTTCTGAGAAACTGCTTTGTGTTCTGTTATTTCATCTCACAGATTTACTGCTTTCCCCTCAAGAAGCCTTTCGTTAAGTCTTTTCTTGTGGAATTTGCAAAGTGATATTTGTAAGCCCATAGAGGGCTTTGGTGAAAAAGGAAATATCTTCCGTTAAAAACTGGAAAGAAGCTGTCTAAGAAACTGCTATGAGTTCTGTTAATTCATCTCACAGAGTTACAGCATTACCCTCAAGAAGTCTTTCACAAAGACTGTTCTTGTGGAATTTGGAAAGTGATATTTGGAAGCTCATAGAGGGCTATGCTGAAAAAGGAAATATCTTCCGTTAAAAACAGGAAAGATGCTCTCTGAGAAATTGCTTTGTGTCCCGTTATTTCATCTCAGAGTTACAGCTTTCCCCTCAAGAAGTCTTTCGCTAAGACTGTTCTTGTGGAATATGAAAAGTGATATTTGGAAGACTTTAGAGGGCAAAGGTGAAAAAGGAAATATCTTCCGTAAAAAACTGGAAAGAAGCTTTCTGAGAAACTGCATTGTGTTCTGTTAATTCATCTCACAGAATTACAGCTTTCCCTTCAAGAAGCCCTTCGCTAAGGCTGTTCTTGTTGAATGTGGAAGGTGATATTTGGAAGCCCATAGAGGCCTATGGTGAAAAATGAAATATCTCCAGTTAAAAACTGGAATGAAGCTTTCTGAGAAACTGCTTTGTGTTCTGTTAGTCCATCTCACAGAGTTAGAACTTTCCCCTCAAGAAGCCTTTCTCTAAGACTGTTCTTGTTGAATTTGCAAAGTGATATTTGGAAGCCCCTAGAGGGCTATGGTGAAAAAGGAAATATCTTCAGTTAAAAACTGGAAAGAAACTTCTGAGAAACTGCTTTGTGTTCTGTTAATTCATCTCCCAGCGTTACTGCTTTCCCCTCAAGAAGCCTTTCGGTAAGACTGTTCTTGTGGAATTTACAAACTGATATTTGGAAGCCCTTAGAGGGCTAGGGTGAAAAAGGAAATATCTTCCTTTAAAAACTGGAAAGAAGCTGTCTGAGAAACTGCTTTGTGTTCTGTTGATTCACCTAACAGAGTTACAGCTTTCCCTTCAAGAAGCCGTTCGCTAAGGCTGTTCTTGTGGAATTTACAAAGTGATATTTGGAAGCCCATAGAGCGCTATGGGGAAAAAGGAAATATCTTCAGCTAAAAACTGAAAAGAAGCTTTCTGAGAAACTGCTTTGTGTCCTCTTAATTCATGTTACAGTGTTACAGCTTTCCCCTCAAGAAGCCTTTCGCTAAGACTGTTCATGTGGAATTTGGAATGTGATAAATAGAACCCCTAGAGGGCTTTGGTGAAAAAGGGAATATCTTCCGTTAAAAACTGGAAAGAAGCATTCTGAGAAACTGCTTTGTGTTCTGTTAATTCATCTCACAGAGTTACAGCTTTCCCCTCAAGAAATCTTTCGCTAAGACTGTTCATGTGGATTTTGGAAAATGATATTTAGTAGCCAATAGAGGGCTACGGTGAAAAAGGAAATATCTTCCGTTAAAAAGTGGATAGAAGCTTTCTTAGAGACTGCTTTGTGTTCTGCTAATTCATCTCACAGAATTACAGCTTTCTACTCATGAAGTCTTTGGCTAAGACTGTTCCTGCGGGATTTGCAAAGTGATATTTGGAAGCCCATAGAGGGCTATGGTGAAAAAGGACATATCTTCCGTTAAAAACTGGATAGAAACTTTCTAAGAAACTGCTTTGTGTTCTGTTAATTCATCTCACAGAGTTACAGCTTTCCGCTAAATAAGAATTTCGCTAAGACTGTTATTGTGGAATTTGCAAAGTGATATTTGGAAGCCCATAGAGGGCTATGGTGAAAAAGGAAATAACTTCCGTTAAAAACTGGAAAGAGGCATTCTGAGAAACTCCTTTGTGTTCTCTTAATTCATCTCACAGAGTTACACCTTTCCTCTCAAGAAGCCTTTCCTTAAGACAGTTTTTGTGGAAATTGCAAAGGGATACTTAGAAGCCCATAGAGGGCTACGGTGAAAAAAGAAATATCCTAAGACAAAAACTGAAAAGAATCTGTCTTCGATACTACTTTGTGCTCTGTTAATTCATGTCACAGAGTTAGAGCTTTCCCCTACAGAAGACTTTCGCTAAGACTGTTCTTGTGGAATTTCCAAAGTGATATTTGGAATCCCATAGAGTACTATGGTGAAAAAGGAAATATCTTCCGCTAAAAACTGGAAAGAAGCTTTCTGAGAAACTGGTTTGTGTTCTGTTAATTCATCTCACACAGTTACAGCTTTCCCCTCAAGAAGCCTTTCCCTAAGACTGTTCTTGTGGAACTTGCAGAGTGATATTTGGAAGCCCATACAGGGCTATGGTGAAAAAGGAAATATCTTCAGTTAAAAACTGTATAGAAGTTTTCTGAGAAACTGTTTCGTGTACTGTTAATTCACCTCACAGAGTTGCAGCTTTTCCCTCAAGAAACCTTTCGCTAAGACTGTTCTTGTGGAATTTGCTAAGTGATATTTGGAAGCCCATAGAGGCCTATGGTGAAAAAGGAAATATCTTCCGTTAAAAACTGGAGGGAAGCTTTCTGAGAAACTGCTTTGTGTTCTGTTAATTCATCTCACACAGTTACAGCTTTCCCCTCAAGAAGCCTTTCCCTAAGACTGTTCTTGTGGAACTTGCAGAGTGATATTTGGAAGCCCATACAGGGCAATGGTGAAAAAGGAAATATCTTCAGTTAAAAACTGTATAGAAGTTTTCTGAGAAACTGTTTCGTGTACTGTTAATTCACCTCACAGCGTTGCAGCTTTTCCCTCAAGAAACCTTTCGCTAAGACTGTTCTTGTGGAATTTGCTAAGTGATATTTGGAAGCCCATAGAGGCCTATGGTGAAAAAGGAAATATCTTCCATTAAAAACTGGAGGGAAGCTTTCTGAGAAACTGCTTTGTGTTCTGTTAATTCATCTCACAGAGTTACAGCTTTCCCCTCCAGAAGCCTTTCGCTAGACAGTTCTTGTGGAATGTGCGAAGTGATATTTGAAAGTCCATAGAGGGCTCTGGTGAAAAAGGAAATATCTTCAGTTAAAAACTGGAAAGAAGATTTCTGAGAAACTGCTTTGTGTTCTGTTATTTCATCTCACAGATTTACTGCTTTCCCCTCAAGAAGCCTTTCGTTAAGTCTTTTCTTGTGGAATTTGCAAAGTGATATTTGTAAGCCCATAGAGGGCTTTGGTGAAAAAGGAAATATCTTCCGTTAAAAACTGGAAAGAAGCTGTCTAAGAAACTGCTATGAGTTCTGTTAATTCATCTCACAGAGTTACAGCATTACCCTCAAGAAGTCTTTCACAAAGACTGTTCTTGTGGAATTTGGAAAGTGATATTTGGAAGCTCATAGAGGGCTATGCTGAAAAAGGAAATATCTTCCGTTAAAAACAGGAAAGATGCTCTCTGAGAAATTGCTTTGTGTCCCGTTATTTCATCTCAGAGTTACAGCTTTCCCCTCAAGAAGTCTTTCGCTAAGACTGTTCTTGTGGAATATGAAAAGTGATATTTGGAAGACTTTAGAGGGCAAAGGTGAAAAAGGAAATATCTTCCGTAAAAAACTGGAAAGAAGCTTTCTGAGAAACTGCATTGTGTTCTGTTAATTCATCTCACAGAATTACAGCTTTCCCTTCAAGAAGCCCTTCGCTAAGGCTGTTCTTGTTGAATGTGGAAGGTGATATTTGGAAGCCCATAGAGGCCTATGGTGAAAAATGAAATATCTCCAGTTAAAAACTGGAATGAAGCTTTCTGAGAAACTGCTTTGTGTTCTGTTAGTCCATCTCACAGAGTTAGAACTTTCCCCTCAAGAAGCCTTTCTCTAAGACTGTTCTTGTTGAATTTGCAAAGTGATATTTGGAAGCCCCTAGAGGGCTATGGTGAAAAAGGAAATATCTTCAGTTAAAAACTGGAAAGAAACTTCTGAGAAACTGCTTTGTGTTCTGTTAATTCATCTCACAGCGTTACTGCTTTCCCCTCAAGAAGCCTTTCGGTAAGACTGTTCTTGTGGAATTTACAAACTGATATTTGGAAGCCCTTAGAGGGCTAGGGTGAAAAAGGAAATATCTTCCTTTAAAAACTGGAAAGAAGCTGTCTGAGAAACTGCTTTGTGTTCTGTTGATTCACCTAACAGAGTTACAGCTTTCCCTTCAAGAAGCCGTTCGCTAAGGCTGTTCTTGTGGAATTTACAAAGTGATATTTGGAAGCCCATAGAGCGCTATGGGGAAAAAGGAAATATCTTCAGCTAAAAACTGAAAAGAAGCTTTCTGAGAAACTGCTTTGTGTCCTCTTAATTCATGTTACAGTGTTACAGCTTTCCCCTCAAGAAGCCTTTCGCTAAGACTGTTCATGTGGAATTTGGAATGTGATAAATAGAACCCCTAGAGGGCTTTGGTGAAAAAGGGAATATCTTCCGTTAAAAACTGGAAAGAAGCATTCTGAGAAACTGCTTTGTGTTCTGTTAATTCATCTCACAGAGTTACAGCTTTCCCCTCAAGAAATCTTTCGCTAAGACTGTTCATGTGGATTTTGGAAAATGATATTTAGTAGCCAATAGAGGGCTACGGTGAAAAAGGAAATATCTTCCGTTAAAAAGTGGATAGAAGCTTTCTTAGAGACTGCTTTGTGTTCTGCTAATTCATCTCACAGAATTACAGCTTTCTACTCATGAAGTCTTTGGCTAAGACTGTTCCTGCGGGATTTGCAAAGTGATATTTGGAAGCCCATAGAGGGCTATGGTGAAAAAGGACATATCTTCCGTTAAAAACTGGATAGAAACTTTCTAAGAAACTGCTTTGTGTTCTGTTAATTCATCTCACAGAGTTACAGCTTTCCGCTAAATAAGAATTTCGCTAAGACTGTTATTGTGGAATTTGCAAAGTGATATTTGGAAGCCCATAGAGGGCTATGGTGAAAAAGGAAATAACTTCCGTTAAAAACTGGAAAGAGGCATTCTGAGAAACTCCTTTGTGTTCTCTTAATTCATCTCACAGAGTTACACCTTTCCTCTCAAGAAGCCTTTCCTTAAGACAGTTTTTGTGGAAATTGCAAAGGGATACTTAGAAGCCCATAGAGGGCTACGGTGAAAAAAGAAATATCCTAAGACAAAAACTGAAAAGAATCTGTCTTCGATACTACTTTGTGCTCTGTTAATTCATGTCACAGAGTTAGAGCTTTCCCCTACAGAAGACTTTCGCTAAGACTGTTCTTGTGGAATTTCCAAAGTGATATTTGGAATCCCATAGAGTACTATGGTGAAAAAGGAAATATCTTCCGCTAAAAACTGGAAAGAAGCTTTCTGAGAAACTGGTTTGTGTTCTGTTAATTCATCTCACACAGTTACAGCTTTCCCCTCAAGAAGCCTTTCCCTAAGACTGTTCTTGTGGAACTTGCAGAGTGATATTTGGAAGCCCATACAGGGCTATGGTGAAAAAGGAAATATCTTCAGTTAAAAACTGTATAGAAGTTTTCTGAGAAACTGTTTCGTGTACTGTTAATTCACCTCACAGAGTTGCAGCTTTTCCCTCAAGAAACCTTTCGCTAAGACTGTTCTTGTGGAATTTGCTAAGTGATATTTGGAAGCCCATAGAGGCCTATGGTGAAAAAGGAAATATCTTCCGTTAAAAACTGGAGGGAAGCTTTCTGAGAAACTGCTTTGTGTTCTGTTAATTCATCTCACACAGTTACAGCTTTCCCCTCAAGAAGCCTTTCCCTAAGACTGTTCTTGTGGAACTTGCAGAGTGATATTTGGAAGCCCATACAGGGCTATGGTGAAAAAGGAAATATCTTCAGTTAAAAACTGTATAGAAGTTTTCTGAGAAACTGTTTCGTGTACTGTTAATTCACCTCACAGCGTTGCAGCTTTTCCCTCAAGAAACCTTTCGCTAAGACTGTTCTTGTGGAATTTGCTAAGTGATATTTGGAAGCCCATAGAGGCCTATGGTGAAAAAGGAAATATCTTCCGTTAAAAACTGGAGGGAAGCTTTCTGAGAAACTGCTTTGTGTTCTGTTAATTCATCTCACAGAGTTACAGCTTTCCCCTCCAGAAGCCTTTCGCTAGACAGTTCTTGTGGAATGTGCGAAGTGATATTTGAAAGTCCATAGAGGGCTCTGGTGAAAAAGGAAATATCTTCAGTTAAAAACTGGAAAGAAGATTTCTGAGAAACTGCTTTGTGTTCTGTTATTTCATCTCACAGATTTACTGCTTTCCCCTCAAGAAGCCTTTCGTTAAGTCTTTTCTTGTGGAATTTGCAAAGTGATATTTGTAAGCCCATAGAGGGCTTTGGTGAAAAAGGAAATATCTTCCGTTAAAAACTGGAAAGAAGCTGTCTAAGAAACTGCTATGAGTTCTGTTAATTCATCTCACAGAGTTACAGCATTACCCTCAAGAAGTCTTTCACAAAGACTGTTCTTGTGGAATTTGGAAAGTGATATTTGGAAGCTCATAGAGGGCTATGCTGAAAAAGGAAATATCTTCCGTTAAAAACAGGAAAGATGCTCTCTGAGAAATTGCTTTGTGTCCCGTTATTTCATCTCAGAGTTACAGCTTTCCCCTCAAGAAGTCTTTCGCTAAGACTGTTCTTGTGGAATATGAAAAGTGATATTTGGAAGACTTTAGAGGGCAAAGGTGAAAAAGGAAATATCTTCCGTAAAAAACTGGAAAGAAGCTTTCTGAGAAACTGCATTGTGTTCTGTTAATTCATCTCACAGAATTACAGCTTTCCCTTCAAGAAGCCCTTCGCTAAGGCTGTTCTTGTTGAATGTGGAAGGTGATATTTGGAAGCCCATAGAGGCCTATGGTGAAAAATGAAATATCTCCAGTTAAAAACTGGAATGAAGCTTTCTGAGAAACTGCTTTGTGTTCTGTTAGTCCATCTCACAGAGTTAGAACTTTCCCCTCAAGAAGCCTTTCTCTAAGACTGTTCTTGTTGAATTTGCAAAGTGATATTTGGAAGCCCCTAGAGGGCTATGGTGAAAAAGGAAATATCTTCAGTTAAAAACTGGAAAGAAACTTCTGAGAAACTGCTTTGTGTTCTGTTAATTCATCTCACAGCGTTACTGCTTTCCCCTCAAGAAGCCTTTCGGTAAGACTGTTCTTGTGGAATTTACAAACTGATATTTGGAAGCCCTTAGAGGGCTAGGGTGAAAAAGGAAATATCTTCCTTTAAAAACTGGAAAGAAGCTGTCTGAGAAACTGCTTTGTGTTCTGTTGATTCACCTAACAGAGTTACAGCTTTCCCTTCAAGAAGCCGTTCGCTAAGGCTGTTCTTGTGGAATTTACAAAGTGATATTTGGAAGCCCATAGAGCGCTATGGGGAAAAAGGAAATATCTTCAGCTAAAAACTGAAAAGAAGCTTTCTGAGAAACTGCTTTGTGTCCTCTTAATTCATGTTACAGTGTTACAGCTTTCCCCTCAAGAAGCCTTTCGCTAAGACTGTTCATGTGGAATTTGGAATGTGATAAATAGAACCCCTAGAGGGCTTTGGTGAAAAAGGGAATATCTTCCGTTAAAAACTGGAAAGAAGCATTCTGAGAAACTGCTTTGTGTTCTGTTAATTCATCTCACAGAGTTACAGCTTTCCCCTCAAGAAATCTTTCGCTAAGACTGTTCATGTGGATTTTGGAAAATGATATTTAGTAGCCAATAGAGGGCTACGGTGAAAAAGGAAATATCTTCCGTTAAAAAGTGGATAGAAGCTTTCTTAGAGACTGCTTTGTGTTCTGCTAATTCATCTCACAGAATTACAGCTTTCTACTCATGAAGTCTTTGGCTAAGACTGTTCCTGCGGGATTTGCAAAGTGATATTTGGAAGCCCATAGAGGGCTATGGTGAAAAAGTACATATCTTCCGTTAAAAACTGGATAGAAACTTTCTAAGAAACTGCTTTGTGTTCTGTTAATTCATCTCACAGAGTTACAGCTTTCCGCTAAATAAGAATTTCGCTAAGACTGTTATTGTGGAATTTGCAAAGTGATATTTGGAAGCCCATAGAGGGCTATGGTGAAAAAGGAAATAACTTCCGTTAAAAACTGGAAAGAGGCATTCTGAGAAACTCCTTTGTGTTCTCTTAATTCATCTCACAGAGTTACACCTTTCCTCTCAAGAAGCCTTTCCTTAAGACAGTGTTTGTGGAAATTGCAAAGGGATACTTAGAAGCCCATAGAGGGCTACGGTGAAAAAAGAAATATCCTAAGACAAAAACTGAAAAGAATCTGTCTTCGATACTACTTTGTGCTCTGTTAATTCATGTCACAGAGTTAGAGCTTTCCCCTACAGAAGACTTTCGCTAAGACTGTTCTTGTGGAATTTCCAAAGTGATATTTGGAATCCCATAGAGTACTATGGTGAAAAAGGAAATATCTTCCGCTAAAAACTGGAAAGAAGCTTTCTGAGAAACTGGTTTGTGTTCTGTTAATTCATCTCACACAGTTACAGCTTTCCCCTCAAGAAGCCTTTCCCTAAGACTGTTCTTGTGGAACTTGCAGAGTGATATTTGGAAGCCCATACAGGGCTATGGTGAAAAAGGAAATATCTTCAGTTAAAAACTGTATAGAAGTTTTCTGAGAAACTGTTTCGTGTACTGTTAATTCACCTCACAGAGTTGCAGCTTTTCCCTCAAGAAACCTTTCGCTAAGACTGTTCTTGTGGAATTTGCTAAGTGATATTTGGAAGCCCATAGAGGCCTATGGTGAAAAAGGAAATATCTTCCGTTAAAAAACTGGAGGGAAGCTTTCTGAGAAACTGCTTTGTGTTCTGTTAATTCATCTCACAGAGTTACAGCTTTCCCCTCCAGAAGCCTTTCGCTAGACAGTTCTTGTGGAATGTGCGAAGTGATATTTGAAAGTCCATAGAGGGCTCTGGTGAAAAAGGAAATATCTTCAGTTAAAAACTGGAAAGAAGATTTCTGAGAAACTGCTTTGTGTTCTGTTATTTCATCTCACAGATTTACTGCTTTCCCCTCAAGAAGCCTTTCGTTAAGTCTTTTCTTGTGGAATTTGCAAAGTGATATTTGTAAGCCCATAGAGGGCTTTGGTGAAAAAGGAAATATCTTCCGTTAAAAACTGGAAAGAAGCTGTCTAAGAAACTGCTATGAGTTCTGTTAATTCATCTCACAGAGTTACAGCATTACCCTCAAGAAGTCTTTCACAAAGACTGTTCTTGTGGAATTTGGAAAGTGATATTTGGAAGCTCATAGAGGGCTATGCTGAAAAAGGAAATATCTTCCGTTAAAAACAGGAAAGATGCTCTCTGAGAAATTGCTTTGTGTCCCGTTATTTCATCTCAGAGTTACAGCTTTCCCCTCAAGAAGTCTTTCGCTAAGACTGTTCTTGTGGAATATGAAAAGTGATATTTGGAAGACTTTAGAGGGCAAAGGTGAAAAAGGAAATATCTTCCGTAAAAAACTGGAAAGAAGCTTTCTGAGAAACTGCATTGTGTTCTGTTAATTCATCTCACAGAATTACAGCTTTCCCTTCAAGAAGCCCTTCGCTAAGGCTGTTCTTGTTGAATGTGGAAGGTGATATTTGGAAGCCCATAGAGGCCTATGGTGAAAAATGAAATATCTCCAGTTAAAAACTGGAATGAAGCTTTCTGAGAAACTGCTTTGTGTTCTGTTAGTCCATCTCACAGAGTTAGAACTTTCCCCTCAAGAAGCCTTTCTCTAAGACTGTTCTTGTTGAATTTGCAAAGTGATATTTGGAAGCCCCTAGAGGGCTATGGTGAAAAAGGAAATATCTTCAGTTAAAAACTGGAAAGAAACTTCTGAGAAACTGCTTTGTGTTCTGTTAATTCATCTCCCAGCGTTACTGCTTTCCCCTCAAGAAGCCTTTCGGTAAGACTGTTCTTGTGGAATTTACAAACTGATATTTGGAAGCCCTTAGAGGGCTAGGGTGAAAAAGGAAATATCTTCCTTTAAAAACTGGAAAGAAGCTGTCTGAGAAACTGCTTTGTGTTCTGTTGATTCACCTAACAGAGTTACAGCTTTCCCTTCAAGAAGCCGTTCGCTAAGGCTGTTCTTGTGGAATTTACAAAGTGATATTTGGAAGCCCATAGAGCGCTATGGGGAAAAAGGAAATATCTTCAGCTAAAAACTGAAAAGAAGCTTTCTGAGAAACTGCTTTGTGTCCTCTTAATTCATGTTACAGTGTTACAGCTTTCCCCTCAAGAAGCCTTTCGCTAAGACTGTTCATGTGGAATTTGGAATGTGATAAATAGAACCCCTAGAGGGCTTTGGTGAAAAAGGGAATATCTTCCGTTAAAAACTGGAAAGAAGCATTCTGAGAAACTGCTTTGTGTTCTGTTAATTCATCTCACAGAGTTACAGCTTTCCCCTCAAGAAATCTTTCGCTAAGACTGTTCATGTGGATTTTGGAAAATGATATTTAGTAGCCAATAGAGGGCTACGGTGAAAAAGGAAATATCTTCCGTTAAAAAGTGGATAGAAGCTTTCTTAGAGACTGCTTTGTGTTCTGCTAATTCATCTCACAGAATTACAGCTTTCTACTCATGAAGTCTTTGGCTAAGACTGTTCCTGCGGGATTTGCAAAGTGATATTTGGAAGCCCATAGAGGGCTATGGTGAAAAAGGACATATCTTCCGTTAAAAACTGGATAGAAACTTTCTAAGAAACTGCTTTGTGTTCTGTTAATTCATCTCACAGAGTTACAGCTTTCCGCTAAATAAGAATTTCGCTAAGACTGTTATTGTGGAATTTGCAAAGTGATATTTGGAAGCCCATAGAGGGCTATGGTGAAAAAGGAAATAACTTCCGTTAAAAACTGGAAAGAGGCATTCTGAGAAACTCCTTTGTGTTCTCTTAATTCATCTCACAGAGTTACACCTTTCCTCTCAAGAAGCCTTTCCTTAAGACAGTTTTTGTGGAAATTGCAAAGGGATACTTAGAAGCCCATAGAGGGCTACGGTGAAAAAAGAAATATCCTAAGACAAAAACTGAAAAGAATCTGTCTTCGATACTACTTTGTGCTCTGTTAATTCATGTCACAGAGTTAGAGCTTTCCCCTACAGAAGACTTTCGCTAAGACTGTTCTTGTGGAATTTCCAAAGTGATATTTGGAATCCCATAGAGTACTATGGTGAAAAAGGAAATATCTTCCGCTAAAAACTGGAAAGAAGCTTTCTGAGAAACTGGTTTGTGTTCTGTTAATTCATCTCACACAGTTACAGCTTTCCCCTCAAGAAGCCTTTCCCTAAGACTGTTCTTGTGGAACTTGCAGAGTGATATTTGGAAGCCCATACAGGGCTATGGTGAAAAAGGAAATATCTTCAGTTAAAAACTGTATAGAAGTTTTCTGAGAAACTGTTTCGTGTACTGTTAATTCACCTCACAGAGTTGCAGCTTTTCCCTCAAGAAACCTTTCGCTAAGACTGTTCTTGTGGAATTTGCTAAGTGATATTTGGAAGCCCATAGAGGCCTATGGTGAAAAAGGAAATATCTTCCGTTAAAAACTGGAGGGAAGCTTTCTGAGAAACTGCTTTGTGTTCTGTTAATTCATCTCACACAGTTACAGCTTTCCCCTCAAGAAGCCTTTCCCTAAGACTGTTCTTGTGGAACTTGCAGAGTGATATTTGGAAGCCCATACAGGGCAATGGTGAAAAAGGAAATATCTTCAGTTAAAAACTGTATAGAAGTTTTCTGAGAAACTGTTTCGTGTACTGTTAATTCACCTCACAGCGTTGCAGCTTTTCCCTCAAGAAACCTTTCGCTAAGACTGTTCTTGTGGAATTTGCTAAGTGATATTTGGAAGCCCATAGAGGCCTATGGTGAAAAAGGAAATATCTTCCATTAAAAACTGGAGGGAAGCTTTCTGAGAAACTGCTTTGTGTTCTGTTAATTCATCTCACAGAGTTACAGCTTTCCCCTCCAGAAGCCTTTCGCTAGACAGTTCTTGTGGAATGTGCGAAGTGATATTTGAAAGTCCATAGAGGGCTCTGGTGAAAAAGGAAATATCTTCAGTTAAAAACTGGAAAGAAGATTTCTGAGAAACTGCTTTGTGTTCTGTTATTTCATCTCACAGATTTACTGCTTTCCCCTCAAGAAGCCTTTCGTTAAGTCTTTTCTTGTGGAATTTGCAAAGTGATATTTGTAAGCCCATAGAGGGCTTTGGTGAAAAAGGAAATATCTTCCGTTAAAAACTGGAAAGAAGCTGTCTAAGAAACTGCTATGAGTTCTGTTAATTCATCTCACAGAGTTACAGCATTACCCTCAAGAAGTCTTTCACAAAGACTGTTCTTGTGGAATTTGGAAAGTGATATTTGGAAGCTCATAGAGGGCTATGCTGAAAAAGGAAATATCTTCCGTTAAAAACAGGAAAGATGCTCTCTGAGAAATTGCTTTGTGTCCCGTTATTTCATCTCAGAGTTACAGCTTTCCCCTCAAGAAGTCTTTCGCTAAGACTGTTCTTGTGGAATATGAAAAGTGATATTTGGAAGACTTTAGAGGGCAAAGGTGAAAAAGGAAATATCTTCCGTAAAAAACTGGAAAGAAGCTTTCTGAGAAACTGCATTGTGTTCTGTTAATTCATCTCACAGAATTACAGCTTTCCCTTCAAGAAGCCCTTCGCTAAGGCTGTTCTTGTTGAATGTGGAAGGTGATATTTGGAAGCCCATAGAGGCCTATGGTGAAAAATGAAATATCTCCAGTTAAAAACTGGAATGAAGCTTTCTGAGAAACTGCTTTGTGTTCTGTTAGTCCATCTCACAGAGTTAGAACTTTCCCCTCAAGAAGCCTTTCTCTAAGACTGTTCTTGTTGAATTTGCAAAGTGATATTTGGAAGCCCCTAGAGGGCTATGGTGAAAAAGGAAATATCTTCAGTTAAAAACTGGAAAGAAACTTCTGAGAAACTGCTTTGTGTTCTGTTAATTCATCTCACAGCGTTACTGCTTTCCCCTCAAGAAGCCTTTCGGTAAGACTGTTCTTGTGGAATTTACAAACTGATATTTGGAAGCCCTTAGAGGGCTAGGGTGAAAAAGGAAATATCTTCCTTTAAAAACTGGAAAGAAGCTGTCTGAGAAACTGCTTTGTGTTCTGTTGATTCACCTAACAGAGTTACAGCTTTCCCTTCAAGAAGCCGTTCGCTAAGGCTGTTCTTGTGGAATTTACAAAGTGATATTTGGAAGCCCATAGAGCGCTATGGGGAAAAAGGAAATATCTTCAGCTAAAAACTGAAAAGAAGCTTTCTGAGAAACTGCTTTGTGTCCTCTTAATTCATGTTACAGTGTTACAGCTTTCCCCTCAAGAAGCCTTTCGCTAAGACTGTTCATGTGGAATTTGGAATGTGATAAATAGAACCCCTAGAGGGCTTTGGTGAAAAAGGGAATATCTTCCGTTAAAAACTGGAAAGAAGCATTCTGAGAAACTGCTTTGTGTTCTGTTAATTCATCTCACAGAGTTACAGCTTTCCCCTCAAGAAATCTTTCGCTAAGACTGTTCATGTGGATTTTGGAAAATGATATTTAGTAGCCAATAGAGGGCTACGGTGAAAAAGGAAATATCTTCTGTTAAAAAGTGGATAGAAGCTTTCTTAGAGACTGCTTTGTGTTCTGCTAATTCATCTCACAGAATTACAGCTTTCTACTCATGAAATCTTTGGCTAAGACTGTTCCTGCGGGATTTGCAAAGTGATATTTGGAAGCCCATAGAGGGCTATGGTGAAAAAGGACATATCTTCCGTTAAAAACTGGATAGAAACTTTCTAAGAAACTGCTTTGTGTTCTGTTAATTCATCTCACAGAGTTACAGCTTTCCGCTAAATAAGAATTTCGCTAAGACTGTTATTGTGGAATTTGCAAAGTGATATTTGGAAGCCCATAGAGGGCTATGGTGAAAAAGGAAATAACTTCCGTTAAAAACTGGAAAGAGGCATTCTGAGAAACTCCTTTGTGTTCTCTTAATTCATCTCACAGAGTTACACCTTTCCTCTCAAGAAGCCTTTCCTTAAGACAGTTTTTGTGGAAATTGCAAAGGGATACTTAGAAGCCCATAGAGGGCTACGGTGAAAAAAGAAATATCCTAAGACAAAAACTGAAAAGAATCTGTCTTCGATACTACTTTGTGCTCTGTTAATTCATGTCACAGAGTTAGAGCTTTCCCCTACAGAAGACTTTCGCTAAGACTGTTCTTGTGGAATTTCCAAAGTGATATTTGGAATCCCATAGAGTACTATGGTGAAAAAGGAAATATCTTCCGCTAAAAACTGGAAAGAAGCTTTCTGAGAAACTGGTTTGTGTTCTGTTAATTCATCTCACACAGTTACAGCTTTCCCCTCAAGAAGCCTTTCCCTAAGACTGTTCTTGTGGAACTTGCAGAGTGATATTTGGAAGCCCATACAGGGCTATGGTGAAAAAGGAAATATCTTCAGTTAAAAACTGTATAGAAGTTTTCTGAGAAACTGTTTCGTGTACTGTTAATTCACCTCACAGAGTTGCAGCTTTTCCCTCAAGAAACCTTTCGCTAAGACTGTTCTTGTGGAATTTGCTAAGTGATATTTGGAAGCCCATAGAGGCCTATGGTGAAAAAGGAAATATCTTCCGTTAAAAACTGGAGGGAAGCTTTCTGAGAAACTGCTTTGTGTTCTGTTAATTCATCTCACAGAGTTACAGCTTTCCCCTCAAGAAGCCTTTCCCTAAGACTGTTCTTGTGGAACTTGCAGAGTGATATTTGGAAGCCCATACAGGGCTATGGTGAAAAAGGAAATATCTTCAGTTAAAAACTGTATAGAAGTTTTCTGAGAAACTGTTTCGTGTACTGTTAATTCACCTCACAGCGTTGCAGCTTTTCCCTCAAGAAACCTTTCGCTAAGACTGTTCTTGTGGAATTTGCTAAGTGATATTTGGAAGCCCATAGAGGCCTATGTTGAAAAAGGAAATATCTTCCGTTAAAAACTGGAGGGAAGCTTTCTGAGAAACTGCTTTGTGTTCTGTTAATTCATCTCACAGAGTTACAGCTTTCCCCTCCAGAAGCCTTTCGCTAGACAGTTCTTGTGGAATGTGCGAAGTGATATTTGAAAGTCCATAGAGGGCTCTGGTGAAAAAGGAAATATCTTCAGTTAAAAACTGGAAAGAAGATTTCTGAGAAACTGCTTTGTGTTCTGTTATTTCATCTCACAGATTTACTGCTTTCCCCTCAAGAAGCCTTTCGTTAAGTCTTTTCTTGTGGAATTTGCAAAGTGATATTTGTAAGCCCATAGAGGGCTTTGGTGAAAAAGGAAATATCTTCCGTTAAAAACTGGAAAGAAGCTGTCTAAGAAACTGCTATGAGTTCTGTTAATTCATCTCACAGAGTTACAGCATTACCCTCAAGAAGTCTTTCACAAAGACTGTTCTTGTGGAATTTGGAAAGTGATATTTGGAAGCTCATAGAGGGCTATGCTGAAAAAGGAAATATCTTCCGTTAAAAACAGGAAAGATGCTCTCTGAGAAATTGCTTTGTGTCCCGTTATTTCATCTCAGAGTTACAGCTTTCCCCTCAAGAAGTCTTTCGCTAAGACTGTTCTTGTGGAATTTGCAAAGTGATATTTGTAAGCCCAAAGATGGCTATGGTGAAAAAGGAAATATCTTCCGTTAAAAAGTGGATAGAAGCTTTCTTAAAGACTGCTTTGTGTTCTGCTAATTCATCTCACAGAATTACAGCTTTCTACTCATGAAGTCTTTGGCTAAGACTGTTCCTGCGGGATTTGCAAAGTGATATTTGGAAGCCCATAGAGGGCTATGGTGAAAAAGGACATATCTTCCGTTAAAAACTGGATAGAAACTTTCTAAGAAACTGCTTTGTGTTCTGTTAATTCATCTCACAGAGTTACAGCTTTCCGCTAAATAAGAATTTCGCTAAGACTGTTATTGTGGAATTTGCAAAGTGATATTTGGAAGCCCATAGAGGGCTATGGTGAAAAAGGAAATAACTTCCGTTAAAAACTGGAAAGAGGCATTCTGAGAAACTCCTTTGTGTTCTCTTAATTCATCTCACAGAGTTACACCTTTCCTCTCAAGAAGCCTTTCCTTAAGACAGTTTTTGTGGAAATTGCAAAGGGATACTTAGAAGCCCATAGAGGGCTACGGTGAAAAAAGAAATATCCTAAGACAAAAACTGAAAAGAATCTGTCTTCGATACTACTTTGTGCTCTGTTAATTCATGTCACAGAGTTAGAGCTTTCCCCTACAGAAGACTTTCGCTAAGACTGTTCTTGTGGAATTTCCAAAGTGATATTTGGAATCCCATAGAGTACTATGGTGAAAAAGGAAA
Organism: Chlorocebus sabaeus; assembly: GCF_047675955.1. Classification (NCBI taxonomy): domain Eukaryota; kingdom Metazoa; phylum Chordata; class Mammalia; order Primates; family Cercopithecidae; genus Chlorocebus; species Chlorocebus sabaeus. The sequence continues at coordinate 209,601 of NW_027327458.1, read as the reverse complement.
TATCTTCCGCTAAAAACTGGAAAGAAGCTTTCTGAGAAACTGGTTTGTGTTCTGTTAATTCATCTCACACAGTTACAGCTTTCCCCTCAAGAAGCCTTTCCCTAAGACTGTTCTTGTGGAACTTGCAGAGTGATATTTGGAAGCCCATACAGGGCTATGGTGAAAAAGGAAATATCTTCAGTTAAAAACTGTATAGAAGTTTTCTGAGAAACTGTTTCGTGTACTGTTAATTCACCTCACAGAGTTGCAGCTTTTCCCTCAAGAAACCTTTCGCTAAGACTGTTCTTGTGGAATTTGCTAAGTGATATTTGGAAGCCCATAGAGGCCTATGGTGAAAAAGGAAATATCTTCCGTTAAAAACTGGAGGGAAGCTTTCTGAGAAACTGCTTTGTGTTCTGTTAATTCATCTCACAGAGTTACAGCTTTCCCCTCAAGAAGCCTTTCCCTAAGACTGTTCTTGTGGAACTTGCAGAGTGATATTTGGAAGCCCATACAGGGCTATGGTGAAAAAGGAAATATCTTCAGTTAAAAACTGTATAGAAGTTTTCTGAGAAACTGTTTCGTGTACTGTTAATTCACCTCACAGCGTTGCAGCTTTTCCCTCAAGAAACCTTTCGCTAAGACTGTTCTTGTGGAATTTGCTAAGTGATATTTGGAAGCCCATAGAGGCCTATGTTGAAAAAGGAAATATCTTCCGTTAAAAACTGGAGGGAAGCTTTCTGAGAAACTGCTTTGTGTTCTGTTAATTCATCTCACAGAGTTACAGCTTTCCCCTCCAGAAGCCTTTCGCTAGACAGTTCTTGTGGAATGTGCGAAGTGATATTTGAAAGTCCATAGAGGGCTCTGGTGAAAAAGGAAATATCTTCAGTTAAAAACTGGAAAGAAGATTTCTGAGAAACTGCTTTGTGTTCTGTTATTTCATCTCACAGATTTACTGCTTTCCCCTCAAGAAGCCTTTCGTTAAGTCTTTTCTTGTGGAATTTGCAAAGTGATATTTGTAAGCCCATAGAGGGCTTTGGTGAAAAAGGAAATATCTTCCGTTAAAAACTGGAAAGAAGCTGTCTAAGAAACTGCTATGAGTTCTGTTAATTCATCTCACAGAGTTACAGCATTACCCTCAAGAAGTCTTTCACAAAGACTGTTCTTGTGGAATTTGGAAAGTGATATTTGGAAGCTCATAGAGGGCTATGCTGAAAAAGGAAATATCTTCCGTTAAAAACAGGAAAGATGCTCTCTGAGAAATTGCTTTGTGTCCCGTTATTTCATCTCAGAGTTACAGCTTTCCCCTCAAGAAGTCTTTCGCTAAGACTGTTCTTGTGGAATATGAAAAGTGATATTTGGAAGACTTTAGAGGGCAAAGGTGAAAAAGGAAATATCTTCCGTAAAAAACTGGAAAGAAGCTTTCTGAGAAACTGCATTGTGTTCTGTGAATTCATCTCACAGAATTACAGCTTTCCCTTCAAGAAGCCCTTCGCTAAGGCTGTTCTTGTTCAATGTGGAAGGTGATATTTGGAAGCCCATAGAGGCCTATGGTGAAAAATGAAATATCTCCAGTTAAAAACTGGAATGAAGCTTTCTGAGAAACTGCTTTGTGTTCTGTTAGTCCATCTCACAGAGTTAGAACTTTCCCCTCAAGAAGCCTTTCTCTAAGACTGTTCTTGTTGAATTTGCAAAGTGATATTTGGAAGCCCCTAGAGGGCTATGGTGAAAAAGGAAATATCTTCAGTTAAAAACTGGAAAGAAACTTCTGAGAAACTGCTTTGTGTTCTGTTAATTCATCTCACAGCGTTACTGCTTTCCCCTCAAGAAGCCTTTCGGTAAGACTGTTCTTGTGGAATTTACAAACTGATATTTGGAAGCCCTTAGAGGGCTAGGGTGAAAAAGGAAATATCTTCCTTTAAAAACTGGAAAGAAGCTGTCTGAGAAACTGCTTTGTGTTCTGTTGATTCACCTAACAGAGTTACAGCTTTCCCTTCAAGAAGCCGTTCGCTAAGGCTGTTCTTGTGGAATTTACAAAGTGATATTTGGAAGCCCATAGAGCGCTATGGGGAAAAAGGAAATATCTTCAGCTAAAAACTGAAAAGAAGCTTTCTGAGAAACTGCTTTGTGTCCTCTTAATTCATGTTACAGTGTTACAGCTTTCCCCTCAAGAAGCCTTTCGCTAAGACTGTTCATGTGGAATTTGGAATGTGATAAATAGAACCCCTAGAGGGCTTTGGTGAAAAAGGGAATATCTTCCGTTAAAAACTGGAAAGAAGCATTCTGAGAAACTGCTTTGTGTTCTGTTAATTCATCTCACAGAGTTACAGCTTTCCCCTCAAGAAATCTTTCGCTAAGACTGTTCATGTGGATTTTGGAAAATGATATTTAGTAGCCAATAGAGGGCTACGGTGAAAAAGGAAATATCTTCCGTTAAAAAGTGGATAGAAGCTTTCTTAGAGACTGCTTTGTGTTCTGCTAATTCATCTCACAGAATTACAGCTTTCTACTCATGAAGTCTTTGGCTAAGACTGTTCCTGCGGGATTTGCAAAGTGATATTTGGAAGCCCATAGAGGGCTATGGTGAAAAAGGACATATCTTCCGTTAAAAACTGGATAGAAACTTTCTAAGAAACTGCTTTGTGTTCTGTTAATTCATCTCACAGAGTTACAGCTTTCCGCTAAATAAGAATTTCGCTAAGACTGTTATTGTGGAATTTGCAAAGTGATATTTGGAAGCCCATAGAGGGCTATGGTGAAAAAGGAAATAACTTCCGTTAAAAACTGGAAAGAGGCATTCTGAGAAACTCCTTTGTGTTCTCTTAATTCATCTCACAGAGTTACACCTTTCCTCTCAAGAAGCCTTTCCTTAAGACAGTTTTTGTGGAAATTGCAAAGGGATACTTAGAAGCCCATAGAGGGCTACGGTGAAAAAAGAAATATCCTAAGACAAAAACTGAAAAGAATCTGTCTTCGATACTACTTTGTGCTCTGTTAATTCATGTCACAGAGTTAGAGCTTTCCCCTACAGAAGACTTTCGCTAAGACTGTTCTTGTGGAATTTCCAAAGTGATATTTGGAATCCCATAGAGTACTATGGTGAAAAAGGAAATATCTTCCGCTAAAAACTGGAAAGAAGCTTTCTGAGAAACTGGTTTGTGTTCTGTTAATTCATCTCACACAGTTACAGCTTTCCCCTCAAGAAGCCTTTCCCTAAGACTGTTCTTGTGGAACTTGCAGAGTGATATTTGGAAGCCCATACAGGGCTATGGTGAAAAAGGAAATATCTTCAGTTAAAAACTGTATAGAAGTTTTCTGAGAAACTGTTTCGTGTACTGTTAATTCACCTCACAGAGTTGCAGCTTTTCCCTCAAGAAACCTTTCGCTAAGACTGTTCTTGTGGAATTTGCTAAGTGATATTTGGAAGCCCATAGAGGCCTATGGTGAAAAAGGAAATATCTTCCGTTAAAAACTGGAGGGAAGCTTTCTGAGAAACTGCTTTGTGTTCTGTTAATTCATCTCACAGAGTTACAGCTTTCCCCTCCAGAAGCCTTTCGCTAGACAGTTCTTGTGGAATGTGCGAAGTGATATTTGAAAGTCCATAGAGGGCTCTGGTGAAAAAGGAAATATCTTCAGTTAAAAACTGGAAAGAAGATTTCTGAGAAACTGCTTTGTGTTCTGTTATTTCATCTCACAGATTTACTGCTTTCCCCTCAAGAAGCCTTTCGTTAAGTCTTTTCTTGTGGAATTTGCAAAGTGATATTTGTAAGCCCATTGAGGGCTTTGGTGAAAAAGGAAATATCTTCCGTTAAAAACTGGAAAGAAGCTGTCTAAGAAACTGCTATGAGTTCTGTTAATTCATCTCACAGAGTTACAGCATTACCCTCAAGAAGTCTTTCACAAAGACTGTTCTTGTGGAATTTGGAAAGTGATATTTGGAAGCTCATAGAGGGCTATGCTGAAAAAGGAAATATCTTCCGTTAAAAACAGGAAAGATGCTCTCTGAGAAATTGCTTTGTGTCCCGTTATTTCATCTCAGAGTTACAGCTTTCCCCTCAAGAAGTCTTTCGCTAAGACTGTTCTTGTGGAATATGAAAAGTGATATTTGGAAGACTTTAGAGGGCAAAGGTGAAAAAGGAAATATCTTCCGTAAAAAACTGGAAAGAAGCTTTCTGAGAAACTGCTATGAGTTCTGTTAATTCATCTCACAGAGTTACAGCATTACCCTCAAGAAGTCTTTCACAAAGACTGTTCTTGTGGAATTTGGAAAGTGATATTTGGAAGCTCATAGAGGGCTATGCTGAAAAAGGAAATATCTTCCGTTAAAAACAGGAAAGATGCTCTCTGAGAAATTGCTTTGTGTCCCGTTATTTCATCTCAGAGTTACAGCTTTCCCCTCAAGAAGTCTTTCGCTAAGACTGTTCTTGTGGAATATGAAAAGTGATATTTGGAAGACTTTAGAGGGCAAAGGTGAAAAAGGAAATATCTTCCGTAAAAAACTGGAAAGAAGCTTTCTGAGAAACTGCATTGTGTTCTGTGAATTCATCTCACAGAATTACAGCTTTCCCTTCAAGAAGCCCTTCGCTAAGGCTGTTCTTGTTGAATGTGGAAGGTGATATTTGGAAGCCCATAGAGGCCTATGGTGAAAAATGAAATATCTCCAGTTAAAAACTGGAATGAAGCTTTCTGAGAAACTGCTTTGTGTTCTGTTAGTCCATCTCACAGAGTTAGAACTTTCCCCTCAAGAAGCCTTTCTCTAAGACTGTTCTTGTTGAATTTGCAAAGTGATATTTGGAAGCCCCTAGAGGGCTATGGTGAAAAAGGAAATATCTTCAGTTAAAAACTGGAAAGAAACTTCTGAGAAACTGCTTTGTGTTCTGTTAATTCATCTCACAGCGTTACTGCTTTCCCCTCAAGAAGCCTTTCGGTAAGACTGTTCTTGTGGAATTTACAAACTGATATTTGGAAGCCCTTAGAGGGCTAGGGTGAAAAAGGAAATATCTCCCTTTAAAAACTGGAAAGAAGCTGTCTGAGAAACTGCTTTGTGTTCTGTTGATTCACCTAACAGAGTTACAGCTTTCCCTTCAAGAAGCCGTTCGCTAAGGCTGTTCTTGTGGAATTTACAAAGTGATATTTGGAAGCCCATAGAGCGCTATGGGGAAAAAGGAAATATCTTCAGCTAAAAACTGAAAAGAAGCTTTCTGAGAAACTGCTTTGTGTCCTCTTAATTCATGTTACAGTGTTACAGCTTTCCCCTCAAGAAGCCTTTCGCTAAGACTGTTCATGTGGAATTTGGAATGTGATAAATAGAACCCCTAGAGGGCTTTGGTGAAAAAGGGAATATCTTCCGTTAAAAACTGGAAAGAAGCATTCTGAGAAACTGCTTTGTGTTCTGTTAATTCATCTCACAGAGTTACAGCTTTCCCCTCAAGAAATCTTTCGCTAAGACTGTTCATGTGGATTTTGGAAAATGATATTTAGTAGCCAATAGAGGGCTACGGTGAAAAAGGAAATATCTTCCGTTAAAAAGTGGATAGAAGCTTTCTTAGAGACTGCTTTGTGTTCTGCTAATTCATCTCACAGAATTACAGCTTTCTACTCATGAAGTCTTTGGCTAAGACTGTTCCTGCGGGATTTGCAAAGTGATATTTGGAAGCCCATAGAGGGCTATGGTGAAAAAGGACATATCTTCCGTTAAAAACTGGATAGAAACTTTCTAAGAAACTGCTTTGTGTTCTGTTAATTCATCTCACAGAGTTACAGCTTTCCGCTAAATAAGAATTTCGCTAAGACTGTTATTGTGGAATTTGCAAAGTGATATTTGGAAGCCCATAGAGGGCTATGGTGAAAAAGGAAATAACTTCCGTTAAAAACTGGAAAGAGGCATTCTGAGAAACTCCTTTGTGTTCTCTTAATTCATCTCACAGAGTTACACCTTTCCTCTCAAGAAGCCTTTCCTTAAGACAGTTTTTGTGGAAATTGCAAAGGGATACTTAGAAGCCCATAGAGGGCTACGGTGAAAAAAGAAATATCCTAAGACAAAAACTGAAAAGAATCTGTCTTCGATACTACTTTGTGCTCTGTTAATTCATGTCACAGAGTTAGAGCTTTCCCCTACAGAAGACTTTCGCTAAGACTGTTCTTGTGGAATTTCCAAAGTGATATTTGGAATCCCATAGAGTACTATGGTGAAAAAGGAAATATCTTCCGCTAAAAACTGGAAAGAAGCTTTCTGAGAAACTGGTTTGTGTTCTGTTAATTCATCTCACACAGTTACAGCTTTCCCCTCAAGAAGCCTTTCCCTAAGACTGTTCTTGTGGAACTTGCAGAGTGATATTTGGAAGCCCATACAGGGCTATGGTGAAAAAGGAAATATCTTCAGTTAAAAACTGTATAGAAGTTTTCTGAGAAACTGTTTCGTGTACTGTTAATTCACCTCACAGAGTTGCAGCTTTTCCCTCAAGAAACCTTTCGCTAAGACTGTTCTTGTGGAATTTGCTAAGTGATATTTGGAAGCCCATAGAGGCCTATGGTGAAAAAGGAAATATCTTCCGTTAAAAACTGGAGGGAAGCTTTCTGAGAAACTGCTTTGTGTTCTGTTAATTCATCTCACAGAGTTACAGCTTTCCCCTCCAGAAGCCTTTCGCTAGACAGTTCTTGTGGAATGTGCGAAGTGATATTTGAAAGTCCATAGAGGGCTCTGGTGAAAAAGGAAATATCTTCAGTTAAAAACTGGAAAGAAGATTTCTGAGAAACTGCTTTGTGTTCTGTTATTTCATCTCACAGATTTACTGCTTTCCCCTCAAGAAGCCTTTCGTTAAGTCTTTTCTTGTGGAATTTGCAAAGTGATATTTGTAAGCCCATAGAGGGCTTTGGTGAAAAAGGAAATATCTTCCGTTAAAAACTGGAAAGAAGCTGTCTAAGAAACTGCTATGAGTTCTGTTAATTCATCTCACAGAGTTACAGCATTACCCTCAAGAAGTCTTTCACAAAGACTGTTCTTGTGGAATTTGGAAAGTGATATTTGGAAGCTCATAGAGGGCTATGCTGAAAAAGGAAATATCTTCCGTTAAAAACAGGAAAGATGCTCTCTGAGAAATTGCTTTGTGTCCCGTTATTTCATCTCAGAGTTACAGCTTTCCCCTCAAGAAGTCTTTCGCTAAGACTGTTCTTGTGGAATATGAAAAGTGATATTTGGAAGACTTTAGAGGGCAAAGGTGAAAAAGGAAATATCTTCCGTAAAAAACTGGAAAGAAGCTTTCTGAGAAACTGCATTGTGTTCTGTGAATTCATCTCACAGAATTACAGCTTTCCCTTCAAGAAGCCCTTCGCTAAGGCTGTTCTTGTTGAATGTGGAAGGTGATATTTGGAAGCCCATAGAGGCCTATGGTGAAAAATGAAATATCTCCAGTTAAAAACTGGAATGAAGCTTTCTGAGAAACTGCTTTGTGTTCTGTTAGTCCATCTCACAGAGTTAGAACTTTCCCCTCAAGAAGCCTTTCTCTAAGACTGTTCTTGTTGAATTTGCAAAGTGATATTTGGAAGCCCCTAGAGGGCTATGGTGAAAAAGGAAATATCTTCAGTTAAAAACTGGAAAGAAACTTCTGAGAAACTGCTTTGTGTTCTGTTAATTCATCTCACAGCGTTACTGCTTTCCCCTCAAGAAGCCTTTCGGTAAGACTGTTCTTGTGGAATTTACAAACTGATATTTGGAAGCCCTTAGAGGGCTAGGGTGAAAAAGGAAATATCTTCCTTTAAAAACTGGAAAGAAGCTGTCTGAGAAACTGCTTTGTGTTCTGTTGATTCACCTAACAGAGTTACAGCTTTCCCTTCAAGAAGCCGTTCGCTAAGGCTGTTCTTGTGGAATTTACAAAGTGATATTTGGAAGCCCATAGAGCGCTATGGGGAAAAAGGAAATATCTTCAGCTAAAAACTGAAAAGAAGCTTTCTGAGAAACTGCTTTGTGTCCTCTTAATTCATGTTACAGTGTTACAGCTTTCCCCTCAAGAAGCCTTTCGCTAAGACTGTTCATGTGGAATTTGGAATGTGATAAATAGAACCCCTAGAGGGCTTTGGTGAAAAAGGGAATATCTTCCGTTAAAAACTGGAAAGAAGCATTCTGAGAAACTGCTTTGTGTTCTGTTAATTCATCTCACAGAGTTACAGCTTTCCCCTCAAGAAATCTTTCGCTAAGACTGTTCATGTGGATTTTGGAAAATGATATTTAGTAGCCAATAGAGGGCTACGGTGAAAAAGGAAATATCTTCCGTTAAAAAGTGGATAGAAGCTTTCTTAGAGACTGCTTTGTGTTCTGCTAATTCATCTCACAGAATTACAGCTTTCTACTCATGAAGTCTTTGGCTAAGACTGTTCCTGCGGGATTTGCAAAGTGATATTTGGAAGCCCATAGAGGGCTATGGTGAAAAAGGACATATCTTCCGTTAAAAACTGGATAGAAACTTTCTAAGAAACTGCTTTGTGTTCTGTTAATTCATCTCACAGAGTTACAGCTTTCCGCTAAATAAGAATTTCGCTAAGACTGTTATTGTGGAATTTGCAAAGTGATATTTGGAAGCCCATAGAGGGCTATGGTGAAAAAGGAAATAACTTCCGTTAAAAACTGGAAAGAGGCATTCTGAGAAACTCCTTTGTGTTCTCTTAATTCATCTCACAGAGTTACACCTTTCCTCTCAAGAAGCCTTTCCTTAAGACAGTTTTTGTGGAAATTGCAAAGGGATACTTAGAAGCCCATAGAGGGCTACGGTGAAAAAAGAAATATCCTAAGACAAAAACTGAAAAGAATCTGTCTTCGATACTACTTTGTGCTCTGTTAATTCATGTCACAGAATTAGAGCTTTCCCCTACAGAAGACTTTCGCTAAGACTGTTCTTGTGGAATTTCCAAAGTGATATTTGGAATCCCATAGAGTACTATGGTGAAAAAGGAAATATCTTCCGCTAAAAACTGGAAAGAAGCTTTCTGAGAAACTGGTTTGTGTTCTGTTAATTCATCTCACACAGTTACAGCTTTCCCCTCAAGAAGCCTTTCCCTAAGACTGTTCTTGTGGAACTTGCAGAGTGATATTTGGAAGCCCATACAGGGCTATGGTGAAAAAGGAAATATCTTCAGTTAAAAACTGTATAGAAGTTTTCTGAGAAACTGTTTCGTGTACTGTTAATTCACCTCACAGAGTTGCAGCTTTTCCCTCAAGAAACCTTTCGCTAAGACTGTTCTTGTGGAATTTGCTAAGTGATATTTGGAAGCCCATAGAGGCCTATGGTGAAAAAGGAAATATCTTCCGTTAAAAACTGGAGGGAAGCTTTCTGAGAAACTGCTTTGTGTTCTGTTAATTCATCTCACACAGTTACAGCTTTCCCCTCAAGAAGCCTTTCCCTAAGACTGTTCTTGTGGAACTTGCAGAGTGATATTTGGAAGCCCATACAGGGCAATGGTGAAAAAGGAAATATCTTCAGTTAAAAACTGTATAGAAGTTTTCTGAGAAACTGTTTCGTGTACTGTTAATTCACCTCACAGCGTTGCAGCTTTTCCCTCAAGAAACCTTTCGCTAAGACTGTTCTTGTGGAATTTGCTAAGTGATATTTGGAAGCCCATAGAGGCCTATGGTGAAAAAGGAAATATCTTCCGTTAAAAACTGGAGGGAAGCTTTCTGAGAAACTGCTTTGTGTTCTGTTAATTCATCTCACAGAGTTACAGCTTTCCCCTCCAGAAGCCTTTCGCTAGACAGTTCTTGTGGAATGTGCGAAGTGATATTTGAAAGTCCATAGAGGGCTCTGGTGAAAAAGGAAATATCTTCAGTTAAAAACTGGAAAGAAGATTTCTGAGAAACTGCTTTGTGTTCTGTTATTTCATCTCACAGATTTACTGCTTTCCCCTCAAGAAGCCTTTCGTTAAGTCTTTTCTTGTGGAATTTGCAAAGTGATATTTGTAAGCCCATAGAGGGCTTTGGTGAAAAAGGAAATATCTTCCGTTAAAAACTGGAAAGAAGCTGTCTAAGAAACTGCTATGAGTTCTGTTAATTCATCTCACAGAGTTACGGCATTACCCTCAAGAAGTCTTTCACAAAGACTGTTCTTGTGGAATTTGGAAAGTGATATTTGGAAGCTCATAGAGGGCTATGCTGAAAAAGGAAATATCTTCCGTTAAAAACAGGAAAGATGCTCTCTGAGAAATTGCTTTGTGTCCCGTTATTTCATCTCAGAGTTACAGCTTTCCCCTCAAGAAGTCTTTCGCTAAGACTGTTCTTGTGGAATATGAAAAGTGATATTTGGAAGACTTTAGAGGGCAAAGGTGAAAAAGGAAATATCTTCCGTAAAAAACTGGAAAGAAGCTTTCTGAGAAACTGCATTGTGTTCTGTTAATTCATCTCACAGAATTACAGCTTTCCCTTCAAGAAGCCCTTCGCTAAGGCTGTTCTTGTTGAATGTGGAAGGTGATATTTGGAAGCCCATAGAGGCCTATGGTGAAAAATGAAATATCTCCAGTTAAAAACTGGAATGAAGCTTTCTGAGAAACTGCTTTGTGTTCTGTTAGTCCATCTCACAGAGTTAGAACTTTCCCCTCAAGAAGCCTTTCTCTAAGACTGTTCTTGTTGAATTTGCAAAGTGATATTTGGAAGCCCCTAGAGGGCTATGGTGAAAAAGGAAATATCTTCAGTTAAAAACTGGAAAGAAACTTCTGAGAAACTGCTTTGTGTTCTGTTAATTCATCTCCCAGCGTTACTGCTTTCCCCTCAAGAAGCCTTTCGGTAAGACTGTTCTTGTGGAATTTACAAACTGATATTTGGAAGCCCTTAGAGGGCTAGGGTGAAAAAGGAAATATCTTCCTTTAAAAACTGGAAAGAAGCTGTCTGAGAAACTGCTTTGTGTTCTGTTGATTCACCTAACAGAGTTACAGCTTTCCCTTCAAGAAGCCGTTCGCTAAGGCTGTTCTTGTGGAATTTACAAAGTGATATTTGGAAGCCCATAGAGCGCTATGGGGAAAAAGGAAATATCTTCAGCTAAAAACTGAAAAGAAGCTTTCTGAGAAACTGCTTTGTGTCCTCTTAATTCATGTTACAGTGTTACAGCTTTCCCCTCAAGAAGCCTTTCGCTAAGACTGTTCATGTGGAATTTGGAATGTGATAAATAGAACCCCTAGAGGGCTTTGGTGAAAAAGGGAATATCTTCCGTTAAAAACTGGAAAGAAGCATTCTGAGAAACTGCTTTGTGTTCTGTTAATTCATCTCACAGAGTTACAGCTTTCCCCTCAAGAAATCTTTCGCTAAGACTGTTCATGTGGATTTTGGAAAATGATATTTAGTAGCCAATAGAGGGCTACGGTGAAAAAGGAAATATCTTCCGTTAAAAAGTGGATAGAAGCTTTCTTAGAGACTGCTTTGTGTTCTGCTAATTCATCTCACAGAATTACAGCTTTCTACTCATGAAGTCTTTGGCTAAGACTGTTCCTGCGGGATTTGCAAAGTGATATTTGGAAGCCCATAGAGGGCTATGGTGAAAAAGGACATATCTTCCGTTAAAAACTGGATAGAAACTTTCTAAGAAACTGCTTTGTGTTCTGTTAATTCATCTCACAGAGTTACAGCTTTCCGCTAAATAAGAATTTCGCTAAGACTGTTATTGTGGAATTTGCAAAGTGATATTTGGAAGCCCATAGAGGGCTATGGTGAAAAAGGAAATAACTTCCGTTAAAAACTGGAAAGAGGCATTCTGAGAAACTCCTTTGTGTTCTCTTAATTCATCTCACAGAGTTACACCTTTCCTCTCAAGAAGCCTTTCCTTAAGACAGTTTTTGTGGAAATTGCAAAGGGATACTTAGAAGCCCATAGAGGGCTACGGTGAAAAAAGAAATATCCTAAGACAAAAACTGAAAAGAATCTGTCTTCGATACTACTTTGTGCTCTGTTAATTCATGTCACAGAGTTAGAGCTTTCCCCTACAGAAGACTTTCGCTAAGACTGTTCTTGTGGAATTTCCAAAGTGATATTTGGAATCCCATAGAGTACTATGGTGAAAAAGGAAATATCTTCCGCTAAAAACTGGAAAGAAGCTTTCTGAGAAACTGGTTTGTGTTCTGTTAATTCATCTCACACAGTTACAGCTTTCCCCTCAAGAAGCCTTTCCCTAAGACTGTTCTTGTGGAACTTGCAGAGTGATATTTGGAAGCCCATACAGGGCTATGGTGAAAAAGGAAATATCTTCAGTTAAAAACTGTATAGAAGTTTTCTGAGAAACTGTTTCGTGTACTGTTAATTCACCTCACAGAGTTGCAGCTTTTCCCTCAAGAAACCTTTCGCTAAGACTGTTCTTGTGGAATTTGCTAAGTGATATTTGGAAGCCCATAGAGGCCTATGGTGAAAAAGGAAATATCTTCCGTTAAAAACTGGAGGGAAGCTTTCTGAGAAACTGCTTTGTGTTCTGTTAATTCATCTCACAGAGTTACAGCTTTCCCCTCAAGAAGCCTTTCCCTAAGACTGTTCTTGTGGAACTTGCAGAGTGATATTTGGAAGCCCATACAGGGCTATGGTGAAAAAGGAAATATCTTCAGTTAAAAACTGTATAGAAGTTTTCTGAGAAACTGTTTCGTGTACTGTTAATTCACCTCACAGCGTTGCAGCTTTTCCCTCAAGAAACCTTTCGCTAAGACTGTTCTTGTGGAATTTGCTAAGTGATATTTGGAAGCCCATAGAGGCCTATGTTGAAAAAGGAAATATCTTCCGTTAAAAACTGGAGGGAAGCTTTCTGAGAAACTGCTTTGTGTTCTGTTAATTCATCTCACAGAGTTACAGCTTTCCCCTCCAGAAGCCTTTCGCTAGACAGTTCTTGTGGAATGTGCGAAGTGATATTTGAAAGTCCATAGAGGGCTCTGGTGAAAAAGGAAATATCTTCAGTTAAAAACTGGAAAGAAGATTTCTGAGAAACTGCTTTGTGTTCTGTTATTTCATCTCACAGATTTACTGCTTTCCCCTCAAGAAGCCTTTCGTTAAGTCTTTTCTTGTGGAATTTGCAAAGTGATATTTGTAAGCCCATAGAGGGCTTTGGTGAAAAAGGAAATATCTTCCGTTAAAAACTGGAAAGAAGCTGTCTAAGAAACTGCTATGAGTTCTGTTAATTCATCTCACAGAGTTACAGCATTACCCTCAAGAAGTCTTTCACAAAGACTGTTCTTGTGGAATTTGGAAAGTGATATTTGGAAGCTCATAGAGGGCTATGCTGAAAAAGGAAATATCTTCCGTTAAAAACAGGAAAGATGCTCTCTGAGAAATTGCTTTGTGTCCCGTTATTTCATCTCAGAGTTACAGCTTTCCCCTCAAGAAGTCTTTCGCTAAGACTGTTCTTGTGGAATATGAAAAGTGATATTTGGAAGACTTTAGAGGGCAAAGGTGAAAAAGGAAATATCTTCCGTAAAAAACTGGAAAGAAGCTTTCTGAGAAACTGCATTGTGTTCTGTGAATTCATCTCACAGAATTACAGCTTTCCCTTCAAGAAGCCCTTCGCTAAGGCTGTTCTTGTTGAATGTGGAAGGTGATATTTGGAAGCCCATAGAGGCCTATGGTGAAAAATGAAATATCTCCAGTTAAAAACTGGAATGAAGCTTTCTGAGAAACTGCTTTGTGTTCTGTTAGTCCATCTCACAGAGTTAGAACTTTCCCCTCAAGAAGCCTTTCTCTAAGACTGTTCTTGTTGAATTTGCAAAGTGATATTTGGAAGCCCCTAGAGGGCTATGGTGAAAAAGGAAATATCTTCAGTTAAAAACTGGAAAGAAACTTCTGAGAAACTGCTTTGTGTTCTGTTAATTCATCTCCCAGCGTTACTGCTTTCCCCTCAAGAAGCCTTTCGGTAAGACTGTTCTTGTGGAATTTACAAACTGATATTTGGAAGCCCTTAGAGGGCTAGGGTGAAAAAGGAAATATCTTCCTTTAAAAACTGGAAAGAAGCTGTCTGAGAAACTGCTTTGTGTTCTGTTGATTCACCTAACAGAGTTACAGCTTTCCCTTCAAGAAGCCGTTCGCTAAGGCTGTTCTTGTGGAATTTACAAAGTGATATTTGGAAGCCCATAGAGCGCTATGGGGAAAAAGGAAATATCTTCAGCTAAAAACTGAAAAGAAGCTTTCTGAGAAACTGCTTTGTGTCCTCTTAATTCATGTTACAGTGTTACAGCTTTCCCCTCAAGAAGCCTTTCGCTAAGACTGTTCATGTGGAATTTGGAATGTGATAAATAGAACCCCTAGAGGGCTTTGGTGAAAAAGGGAATATCTTCCGTTAAAAACTGGAAAGAAGCATTCTGAGAAACTGCTTTGTGTTCTGTTAATTCATCTCACAGAGTTACAGCTTTCCCCTCAAGAAATCTTTCGCTAAGACTGTTCATGTGGATTTTGGAAAATGATATTTAGTAGCCAATAGAGGGCTACGGTGAAAAAGGAAATATCTTCCGTTAAAAAGTGGATAGAAGCTTTCTTAGAGACTGCTTTGTGTTCTGCTAATTCATCTCACAGAATTACAGCTTTCTACTCATGAAGTCTTTGGCTAAGACTGTTCCTGCGGGATTTGCAAAGTGATATTTGGAAGCCCATAGAGGGCTATGGTGAAAAAGGACATATCTTCCGTTAAAAACTGGATAGAAACTTTCTAAGAAACTGCTTTGTGTTCTGTTAATTCATCTCACAGAGTTACAGCTTTCCGCTAAATAAGAATTTCGCTAAGACTGTTATTGTGGAATTTGCAAAGTGATATTTGGAAGCCCATAGAGGGCTATGGTGAAAAAGGAAATAACTTCCGTTAAAAACTGGAAAGAGGCATTCTGAGAAACTCCTTTGTGTTCTCTTAATTCATCTCACAGAGTTACACCTTTCCTCTCAAGAAGCCTTTCCTTAAGACAGTTTTTGTGGAAATTGCAAAGGGATACTTAGAAGCCCATAGAGGGCTACGGTGAAAAAAGAAATATCCTAAGACAAAAACTGAAAAGAATCTGTCTTCGATACTACTTTGTGCTCTGTTAATTCATGTCACAGAGTTAGAGCTTTCCCCTACAGAAGACTTTCGCTAAGACTGTTCTTGTGGAATTTCCAAAGTGATATTTGGAATCCCATAGAGTACTATGGTGAAAAAGGAAATATCTTCCGCTAAAAACTGGAAAGAAGCTTTCTGAGAAACTGGTTTGTGTTCTGTTAATTCATCTCACACAGTTACAGCTTTCCCCTCAAGAAGCCTTTCCCTAAGACTGTTCTTGTGGAACTTGCAGAGTGATATTTGGAAGCCCATACAGGGCTATGGTGAAAAAGGAAATATCTTCAGTTAAAAACTGTATAGAAGTTTTCTGAGAAACTGTTTTGTGTACTGTTAATTCACCTCACAGAGTTGCAGCTTTTCCCTCAAGAAACCTTTCGCTAAGACTGTTCTTGTGGAATTTGCTAAGTGATATTTGGAAGCCCATAGAGGCCTATGGTGAAAAAGGAAATATCTTCCGTTAAAAACTGGAGGGAAGCTTTCTGAGAAACTGCTTTGTGTTCTGTTAATTCATCTCACACAGTTACAGCTTTCCCCTCAAGAAGCCTTTCCCTAAGACTGTTCTTGTGGAACTTGCAGAGTGATATTTGGAAGCCCATACAGGGCAATGGTGAAAAAGGAAATATCTTCAGTTAAAAACTGTATAGAAGTTTTCTGAGAAACTGTTTCGTGTACTGTTAATTCACCTCACAGCGTTGCAGCTTTTCCCTCAAGAAACCTTTCGCTAAGACTGTTCTTGTGGAATTTGCTAAGTGATATTTGGAAGCCCATAGAGGCCTATGGTGAAAAAGGAAATATCTTCCGTTAAAAACTGGAGGGAAGCTTTCTGAGAAACTGCTTTGTGTTCTGTTAATTCATCTCACAGAGTTACAGCTTTCCCCTCCAGAAGCCTTTCGCTAGACAGTTCTTGTGGAATGTGCGAAGTGATATTTGAAAGTCCATAGAGGGCTCTGGTGAAAAAGGAAATATCTTCAGTTAAAAACTGGAAAGAAGATTTCTGAGAAACTGCTTTGTGTTCTGTTATTTCATCTCACAGATTTACTGCTTTCCCCTCAAGAAGCCTTTCGTTAAGTCTTTTCTTGTGGAATTTGCAAAGTGATATTTGTAAGCCCATAGAGGGCTTTGGTGAAAAAGGAAATATCTTCCGTTAAAAACTGGAAAGAAGCTGTCTAAGAAACTGCTATGAGTTCTGTTAATTCATCTCACAGAGTTACAGCATTACCCTCAAGAAGTCTTTCACAAAGACTGTTCTTGTGGAATTTGGAAAGTGATATTTGGAAGCTCATAGAGGGCTATGCTGAAAAAGGAAATATCTTCCGTTAAAAACAGGAAAGATGCTCTCTGAGAAATTGCTTTGTGTCCCGTTATTTCATCTCAGAGTTACAGCTTTCCCCTCAAGAAGTCTTTCGCTAAGACTGTTCTTGTGGAATATGAAAAGTGATATTTGGAAGACTTTAGAGGGCAAAGGTGAAAAAGGAAATATCTTCCGTAAAAAACTGGAAAGAAGCTTTCTGAGAAACTGCATTGTGTTCTGTTAATTCATCTCACAGAATTACAGCTTTCCCTTCAAGAAGCCCTTCGCTAAGGCTGTTCTTGTTGAATGTGGAAGGTGATATTTGGAAGCCCATAGAGGCCTATGGTGAAAAATGAAATATCTCCAGTTAAAAACTGGAATGAAGCTTTCTGAGAAACTGCTTTGTGTTCTGTTAGTCCATCTCACAGAGTTAGAACTTTCCCCTCAAGAAGCCTTTCTCTAAGACTGTTCTTGTTGAATTTGCAAAGTGATATTTGGAAGCCCCTAGAGGGCTATGGTGAAAAAGGAAATATCTTCAGTTAAAAACTGGAAAGAAACTTCTGAGAAACTGCTTTGTGTTCTGTTAATTCATCTCACAGCGTTACTGCTTTCCCCTCAAGAAGCCTTTCGGTAAGACTGTTCTTGTGGAATTTACAAACTGATATTTGGAAGCCCTTAGAGGGCTAGGGTGAAAAAGGAAATATCTTCCTTTAAAAACTGGAAAGAAGCTGTCTGAGAAACTGCTTTGTGTTCTGTTGATTCACCTAACAGAGTTACAGCTTTCCCTTCAAGAAGCCGTTCGCTAAGGCTGTTCTTGTGGAATTTACAAAGTGATATTTGGAAGCCCATAGAGCGCTATGGGGAAAAAGGAAATATCTTCAGCTAAAAACTGAAAAGAAGCTTTCTGAGAAACTGCTTTGTGTCCTCTTAATTCATGTTACAGTGTTACAGCTTTCCCCTCAAGAAGCCTTTCGCTAAGACTGTTCATGTGGAATTTGGAATGTGATAAATAGAACCCCTAGAGGGCTTTGGTGAAAAAGGGAATATCTTCCGTTAAAAACTGGAAAGAAGCATTCTGAGAAACTGCTTTGTGTTCTGTTAATTCATCTCACAGAGTTACAGCTTTCCCCTCAAGAAATCTTTCGCTAAGACTGTTCATGTGGATTTTGGAAAATGATATTTAGTAGCCAATAGAGGGCTACGGTGAAAAAGGAAATATCTTCCGTTAAAAAGTGGATAGAAGCTTTCTTAGAGACTGCTTTGTGTTCTGCTAATTCATCTCACAGAATTACAGCTTTCTACTCATGAAGTCTTTGGCTAAGACTGTTCCTGCGGGATTTGCAAAGTGATATTTGGAAGCCCATAGAGGGCTATGGTGAAAAAGGACATATCTTCCATTAAAAACTGGATAGAAACTTTCTAAGAAACTGCTTTGTGTTCTGTTAATTCATCTCACAGAGTTACAGCTTTCCGCTAAATAAGAATTTCGCTAAGACTGTTATTGTGGAATTTGCAAAGTGATATTTGGAAGCCCATAGAGGGCTATGGTGAAAAAGGAAATAACTTCCGTTAAAAACTGGAAAGAGGCATTCTGAGAAACTCCTTTGTGTTCTCTTAATTCATCTCACAGAGTTACACCTTTCCTCTCAAGAAGCCTTTCCTTAAGACAGTTTTTGTGGAAATTGCAAAGGGATACTTAGAAGCCCATAGAGGGCTACGGTGAAAAAAGAAATATCCTAAGACAAAAACTGAAAAGAATCTGTCTTCGATACTACTTTGTGCTCTGTTAATTCATGTCACAGAGTTAGAGCTTTCCCCTACAGAAGACTTTCGCTAAGACTGTTCTTGTGGAATTTCCAAAGTGATATTTGGAATCCCATAGAGTACTATGGTGAAAAAGGAAATATCTTCCGCTAAAAACTGGAAAGAAGCTTTCTGAGAAACTGGTTTGTGTTCTGTTAATTCATCTCACACAGTTACAGCTTTCCCCTCAAGAAGCCTTTCCCTAAGACTGTTCTTGTGGAACTTGCAGAGTGATATTTGGAAGCCCATACAGGGCTATGGTGAAAAAGGAAATATCTTCAGTTAAAAACTGTATAGAAGTTTTCTGAGAAACTGTTTCGTGTACTGTTAATTCACCTCACAGAGTTGCAGCTTTTCCCTCAAGAAACCTTTCGCTAAGACTGTTCTTGTGGAATTTGCTAAGTGATATTTGGAAGCCCATAGAGGCCTATGGTGAAAAAGGAAATATCTTCCGTTAAAAACTGGAGGGAAGCTTTCTGAGAAACTGCTTTGTGTTCTGTTAATTCATCTCACAGAGTTACAGCTTTCCCCTCAAGAAGCCTTTCCCTAAGACTGTTCTTGTGGAACTTGCAGAGTGATATTTGGAAGCCCATACAGGGCTATGGTGAAAAAGGAAATATCTTCAGTTAAAAACTGTATAGAAGTTTTCTGAGAAACTGTTTCGTGTACTGTTAATTCACCTCACAGCGTTGCAGCTTTTCCCTCAAGAAACCTTTCGCTAAGACTGTTCTTGTGGAATTTGCTAAGTGATATTTGGAAGCCCATAGAGGCCTATGTTGAAAAAGGAAATATCTTCCGTTAAAAACTGGAGGGAAGCTTTCTGAGAAACTGCTTTGTGTTCTGTTAATTCATCTCACAGAGTTACAGCTTTCCCCTCCAGAAGCCTTTCGCTAGACAGTTCTTGTGGAATGTGCGAAGTGATATTTGAAAGTCCATAGAGGGCTCTGGTGAAAAAGGAAATATCTTCAGTTAAAAACTGGAAAGAAGATTTCTGAGAAACTGCTTTGTGTTCTGTTATTTCATCTCACAGATTTACTGCTTTCCCCTCAAGAAGCCTTTCGTTAAGTCTTTTCTTGTGGAATTTGCAAAGTGATATTTGTAAGCCCATAGAGGGCTTTGGTGAAAAAGGAAATATCTTCCGTTAAAAACTGGAAAGAAGCTGTCTAAGAAACTGCTATGAGTTCTGTTAATTCATCTCACAGAGTTACAGCATTACCCTCAAGAAGTCTTTCACAAAGACTGTTCTTGTGGAATTTGGAAAGTGATATTTGGAAGCTCATAGAGGGCTATGCTGAAAAAGGAAATATCTTCCGTTAAAAACAGGAAAGATGCTCTCTGAGAAATTGCTTTGTGTCCCGTTATTTCATCTCAGAGTTACAGCTTTCCCCTCAAGAAGTCTTTCGCTAAGACTGTTCTTGTGGAATATGAAAAGTGATATTTGGAAGACTTTAGAGGGCAAAGGTGAAAAAGGAAATATCTTCCGTAAAAAACTGGAAAGAAGCTTTCTGAGAAACTGCATTGTGTTCTGTGAATTCATCTCACAGAATTACAGCTTTCCCTTCAAGAAGCCCTTCGCTAAGGCTGTTCTTGTTGAATTTGGAAGGTGATATTTGGAAGCCCATAGAGGCCTATGGTGAAAAATGAAATATCTCCAGTTAAAAACTGGAATGAAGCTTTCTGAGAAACTGCTTTGTGTTCTGTTAGTCCATCTCACAGAGTTAGAACTTTCCCCTCAAGAAGCCTTTCTCTAAGACTGTTCTTGTTGAATTTGCAAAGTGATATTTGGAAGCCCCTAGAGGGCTATGGTGAAAAAGGAAATATCTTCAGTTAAAAACTGGAAAGAAACTTCTGAGAAACTGCTTTGTGTTCTGTTAATTCATCTCCCAGCGTTACTGCTTTCCCCTCAAGAAGCCTTTCGGTAAGACTGTTCTTGTGGAATTTACAAACTGATATTTGGAAGCCCTTAGAGGGCTAGGGTGAAAAAGGAAATATCTTCCTTTAAAAACTGGAAAGAAGCTGTCTGAGAAACTGCTTTGTGTTCTGTTGATTCACCTAACAGAGTTACAGCTTTCCCTTCAAGAAGCCGTTCGCTAAGGCTGTTCTTGTGGAATTTACAAAGTGATATTTGGAAGCCCATAGAGCGCTATGGGGAAAAAGGAAATATCTTCAGCTAAAAACTGAAAAGAAGCTTTCTGAGAAACTGCTTTGTGTCCTCTTAATTCATGTTACAGTGTTACAGCTTTCCCCTCAAGAAGCCTTTCGCTAAGACTGTTCATGTGGAATTTGGAATGTGATAAATAGAACCCCTAGAGGGCTTTGGTGAAAAAGGGAATATCTTCCGTTAAAAACTGGAAAGAAGCATTCTGAGAAACTGCTTTGTGTTCTGTTAATTCATCTCACAGAGTTACAGCTTTCCCCTCAAGAAATCTTTCGCTAAGACTGTTCATGTGGATTTTGGAAAATGATATTTAGTAGCCAATAGAGGGCTACGGTGAAAAAGGAAATATCTTCCGTTAAAAAGTGGATAGAAGCTTTCTTAGAGACTGCTTTGTGTTCTGCTAATTCATCTCACAGAATTACAGCTTTCTACTCATGAAGTCTTTGGCTAAGACTGTTCCTGCGGGATTTGCAAAGTGATATTTGGAAGCCCATAGAGGGCTATGGTGAAAAAGGACATATCTTCCGTTAAAAACTGGATAGAAACTTTCTAAGAAACTGCTTTGTGTTCTGTTAATTCATCTCACAGAGTTACAGCTTTCCGCTAAATAAGAATTTCGCTAAGACTGTTATTGTGGAATTTGCAAAGTGATATTTGGAAGCCCATAGAGGGCTATGGTGAAAAAGGAAATAACTTCCGTTAAAAACTGGAAAGAGGCATTCTGAGAAACTCCTTTGTGTTCTCTTAATTCATCTCACAGAGTTACACCTTTCCTCTCAAGAAGCCTTTCCTTAAGACAGTTTTTGTGGAAATTGCAAAGGGATACTTAGAAGCCCATAGAGGGCTACGGTGAAAAAAGAAATATCCTAAGACAAAAACTGAAAAGAATCTGTCTTCGATACTACTTTGTGCTCTGTTAATTCATGTCACAGAGTTAGAGCTTTCCCCTACAGAAGACTTTCGCTAAGACTGTTCTTGTGGAATTTCCAAAGTGATATTTGGAATCCCATAGAGTACTATGGTGAAAAAGGAAATATCTTCCGCTAAAAACTGGAAAGAAGCTTTCTGAGAAACTGCTTTGTGTTCTGTTAATTCATCTCACACAGTTACAGCTTTCCCCTCAAGAAGCCTTTCCCTAAGACTGTTCTTGTGGAACTTGCAGAGTGATATTTGGAAGCCCATACAGGGCTATGGTGAAAAAGGAAATATCTTCAGTTAAAAACTGTATAGAAGTTTTCTGAGAAACTGTTTCGTGTACTGTTAATTCACCTCACAGAGTTGCAGCTTTTCCCTCAAGAAACCTTTCGCTAAGACTGTTCTTGTGGAATTTGCTAAGTGATATTTGGAAGCCCATAGAGGCCTATGGTGAAAAAGGAAATATCTTCCATTAAAAACTGGAGGGAAGCTTTCTGAGAAACTGCTTTGTGTTCTGTTAATTCATCTCACAGAGTTACAGCTTTCCCCTCAAGAAGCCTTTCCCTAAGACTGTTCTTGTGGAACTTGCAGAGTGATATTTGGAAGCCCATACAGGGCAATGGTGAAAAAGGAAATATCTTCAGTTAAAAACTGTATAGAAGTTTTCTGAGAAACTGTTTCGTGTACTGTTAATTCACCTCACAGCGTTGCAGCTTTTCCCTCAAGAAACCTTTCGCTAAGACTGTTCTTGTGGAATTTGCTAAGTGATATTTGGAAGCCCATAGAGGCCTATGGTGAAAAAGGAAATATCTTCCGTTAAAAACTGGAGGGAAGCTTTCTGAGAAACTGCTTTGTGTTCTGTTAATTCATCTCACAGAGTTACAGCTTTCCCCTCCAGAAGCCTTTCGCTAGACAGTTCTTGTGGAATGTGCGAAGTGATATTTGAAAGTCCATAGAGGGCTCTGGTGAAAAAGGAAATATCTTCAGTTAAAAACTGGAAAGAAGATTTCTGAGAAACTGCTTTGTGTTCTGTTATTTCATCTCACAGATTTACTGCTTTCCCCTCAAGAAGCCTTTCGTTAAGTCTTTTCTTGTGGAATTTGCAAAGTGATATTTGTAAGCCCATAGAGGGCTTTGGTGAAAAAGGAAATATCTTCCGTTAAAAACTGGAAAGAAGCTGTCTAAGAAACTGCTATGAGTTCTGTTAATTCATCTCACAGAGTTACAGCATTACCCTCAAGAAGTCTTTCACAAAGACTGTTCTTGTGGAATTTGGAAAGTGATATTTGGAAGCTCATAGAGGGCTATGCTGAAAAAGGAAATATCTTCCGTTAAAAACAGGAAAGATGCTCTCTGAGAAATTGCTTTGTGTCCCGTTATTTCATCTCAGAGTTACAGCTTTCCCCTCAAGAAGTCTTTCGCTAAGACTGTTCTTGTGGAATATGAAAAGTGATATTTGGAAGACTTTAGAGGGCAAAGGTGAAAAAGGAAATATCTTCCGTAAAAAACTGGAAAGAAGCTTTCTGAGAAACTGCATTGTGTTCTGTGAATTCATCTCACAGAATTACAGCTTTCCCTTCAAGAAGCCCTTCGCTAAGGCTGTTCTTGTTGAATGTGGAAGGTGATATTTGGAAGCCCATAGAGGCCTATGGTGAAAAATGAAATATCTCCAGTTAAAAACTGGAATGAAGCTTTCTGAGAAACTGCTTTGTGTTCTGTTAGTCCATCTCACAGAGTTAGAACTTTCCCCTCAAGAAGCCTTTCTCTAAGACTGTTCTTGTTGAATTTGCAAAGTGATATTTGGAAGCCCCTAGAGGGCTATGGTGAAAAAGGAAATATCTTCAGTTAAAAACTGGAAAGAAACTTCTGAGAAACTGCTTTGTGTTCTGTTAATTCATCTCACAGCGTTACTGCTTTCCCCTCAAGAAGCCTTTCGGTAAGACTGTTCTTGTGGAATTTACAAACTGATATTTGGAAGCCCTTAGAGGGCTAGGGTGAAAAAGGAAATATCTTCCTTTAAAAACTGGAAAGAAGCTGTCTGAGAAACTGCTTTGTGTTCTGTTGATTCACCTAACAGAGTTACAGCTTTCCCTTCAAGAAGCCGTTCGCTAAGGCTGTTCTTGTGGAATTTACAAAGTGATATTTGGAAGCCCATAGAGCGCTATGGGGAAAAAGGAAATATCTTCAGCTAAAAACTGAAAAGAAGCTTTCTGAGAAACTGCTTTGTGTCCTCTTAATTCATGTTACAGTGTTACAGCTTTCCCCTCAAGAAGCCTTTCGCTAAGACTGTTCATGTGGAATTTGGAATGTGATAAATAGAACCCCTAGAGGGCTTTGGTGAAAAAGGGAATATCTTCCGTTAAAAACTGGAAAGAAGCATTCTGAGAAACTGCTTTGTGTTCTGTTAATTCATCTCACAGAGTTACAGCTTTCCCCTCAAGAAATCTTTCGCTAAGACTGTTCATGTGGATTTTGGAAAATGATATTTAGTAGCCAATAGAGGGCTACGGTGAAAAAGGAAATATCTTCCGTTAAAAAGTGGATAGAAGCTTTCTTAGAGACTGCTTTGTGTTCTGCTAATTCATCTCACAGAATTACAGCTTTCTACTCATGAAGTCTTTGGCTAAGACTGTTCCTGCGGGATTTGCAAAGTGATATTTGGAAGCCCATAGAGGGCTATGGTGAAAAAGGACATATCTTCCGTTAAAAACTGGATAGAAACTTTCTAAGAAACTGCTTTGTGTTCTGTTAATTCATCTCACAGAGTTACAGCTTTCCGCTAAATAAGAATTTCGCTAAGACTGTTATTGTGGAATTTGCAAAGTGATATTTGGAAGCCCATAGAGGGCTATGGTGAAAAAGGAAATAACTTCCGTTAAAAACTGGAAAGAGGCATTCTGAGAAACTCCTTTGTGTTCTCTTAATTCATCTCACAGAGTTACACCTTTCCTCTCAAGAAGCCTTTCCTTAAGACAGTTTTTGTGGAAATTGCAAAGGGATACTTAGAAGCCCATAGAGGGCTACGGTGAAAAAAGAAATATCCTAAGACAAAAACTGAAAAGAATCTGTCTTCGATACTACTTTGTGCTCTGTTAATTCATGTCACAGAGTTAGAGCTTTCCCCTACAGAAGACTTTCGCTAAGACTGTTCTTGTGGAATTTCCAAAGTGATATTTGGAATCCCATAGAGTACTATGGTGAAAAAGGAAATATCTTCCGCTAAAAACTGGAAAGAAGCTTTCTGAGAAACTGGTTTGTGTTCTGTTAATTCATCTCACACAGTTACAGCTTTCCCCTCAAGAAGCCTTTCCCTAAGACTGTTCTTGTGGAACTTGCAGAGTGATATTTGGAAGCCCATACAGGGCTATGGTGAAAAAGGAAATATCTTCAGTTAAAAACTGTATAGAAGTTTTCTGAGAAACTGTTTCGTGTACTGTTAATTCACCTCACAGAGTTGCAGCTTTTCCCTCAAGAAACCTTTCGCTAAGACTGTTCTTGTGGAATTTGCTAAGTGATATTTGGAAGCCCATAGAGGCCTATGGTGAAAAAGGAAATATCTTCCGTTAAAAACTGGAGGGAAGCTTTCTGAGAAACTGCTTTGTGTTCTGTTAATTCATCTCACACAGTTACAGCTTTCCCCTCAAGAAGCCTTTCCCTAAGACTGTTCTTGTGGAACTTGCAGAGTGATATTTGGAAGCCCATACAGGGCTATGGTGAAAAAGGAAATATCTTCAGTTAAAAACTGTATAGAAGTTTTCTGAGAAACTGTTTCGTGTACTGTTAATTCACCTCACAGCGTTGCAGCTTTTCCCTCAAGAAACCTTTCGCTAAGACTGTTCTTGTGGAATTTGCTAAGTGATATTTGGAAGCCCATAGAGGCCTATGTTGAAAAAGGAAATATCTTCCGTTAAAAACTGGAGGGAAGCTTTCTGAGAAACTGCTTTGTGTTCTGTTAATTCATCTCACAGAGTTACAGCTTTCCCCTCCAGAAGCCTTTCGCTAGACAGTTCTTGTGGAATGTGCGAAGTGATATTTGAAAGTCCATAGAGGGCTCTGGTGAAAAAGGAAATATCTTCAGTTAAAAACTGGAAAGAAGATTTCTGAGAAACTGCTTTGTGTTCTGTTATTTCATCTCACAGATTTACTGCTTTCCCCTCAAGAAGCCTTTCGTTAAGTCTTTTCTTGTGGAATTTGCAAAGTGATATTTGTAAGCCCATAGAGGGCTTTGGTGAAAAAGGAAATATCTTCCGTTAAAAACTGGAAAGAAGCTGTCTAAGAAACTGCTATGAGTTCTGTTAATTCATCTCACAGAATTACAGCATTACCCTCAAGAAGTCTTTCACAAAGACTGTTCTTGTGGAATTTGGAAAGTGATATTTGGAAGCTCATAGAGGGCTATGCTGAAAAAGGAAATATCTTCCGTTAAAAACAGGAAAGATGCTCTCTGAGAAATTGCTTTGTGTCCCGTTATTTCATCTCAGAGTTACAGCTTTCCCCTCAAGAAGTCTTTCGCTAAGACTGTTCTTGTGGAATATGAAAAGTGATATTTGGAAGACTTTAGAGGGCAAAGGTGAAAAAGGAAATATCTTCCGTAAAAAACTGGAAAGAAGCTTTCTGAGAAACTGCATTGTGTTCTGTGAATTCATCTCACAGAATTACAGCTTTCCCTTCAAGAAGCCCTTCGCTAAGGCTGTTCTTGTTGAATTTGGAAGGTGATATTTGGAAGCCCATAGAGGCCTATGGTGAAAAATGAAATATCTCCAGTTAAAAACTGGAATGAAGCTTTCTGAGAAACTGCTTTGTGTTCTGTTAGTCCATCTCACAGAGTTAGAACTTTCCCCTCAAGAAGCCTTTCTCTAAGACTGTTCTTGTTGAATTTGCAAAGTGATATTTGGAAGCCCCTAGAGGGCTATGGTGAAAAAGGAAATATCTTCAGTTAAAAACTGGAAAGAAACTTCTGAGAAACTGCTTTGTGTTCTGTTAATTCATCTCCCAGCGTTACTGCTTTCCCCTCAAGAAGCCTTTCGGTAAGACTGTTCTTGTGGAATTTACAAACTGATATTTGGAAGCCCTTAGAGGGCTAGGGTGAAAAAGGAAATATCTTCCTTTAAAAACTGGAAAGAAGCTGTCTGAGAAACTGCTTTGTGTTCTGTTGATTCACCTAACAGAGTTACAGCTTTCCCTTCAAGAAGCCGTTCGCTAAGGCTGTTCTTGTGGAATTTACAAAGTGATATTTGGAAGCCCATAGAGCGCTATGGGGAAAAAGGAAATATCTTCAGCTAAAAACTGAAAAGAAGCTTTCTGAGAAACTGCTTTGTGTCCTCTTAATTCATGTTACAGTGTTACAGCTTTCCCCTCAAGAAGCCTTTCGCTAAGACTGTTCATGTGGAATTTGGAATGTGATAAATAGAACCCCTAGAGGGCTTTGGTGAAAAAGGGAATATCTTCCGTTAAAAACTGGAAAGAAGCATTCTGAGAAACTGCTTTGTGTTCTGTTAATTCATCTCACAGAGTTACAGCTTTCCCCTCAAGAAATCTTTCGCTAAGACTGTTCATGTGGATTTTGGAAAATGATATTTAGTAGCCAATAGAGGGCTACGGTGAAAAAGGAAATATCTTCCGTTAAAAAGTGGATAGAAGCTTTCTTAGAGACTGCTTTGTGTTCTGCTAATTCATCTCACAGAATTACAGCTTTCTACTCATGAAGTCTTTGGCTAAGACTGTTCCTGCGGGATTTGCAAAGTGATATTTGGAAGCCCATAGAGGGCTATGGTGAAAAAGGACATATCTTCCGTTAAAAACTGGATAGAAACTTTCTAAGAAACTGCTTTGTGTTCTGTTAATTCATCTCACAGAGTTACAGCTTTCCGCTAAATAAGAATTTCGCTAAGACTGTTATTGTGGAATTTGCAAAGTGATATTTGGAAGCCCATAGAGGGCTATGGTGAAAAAGGAAATAACTTCCGTTAAAAACTGGAAAGAGGCATTCTGAGAAACTCCTTTGTGTTCTCTTAATTCATCTCACAGAGTTACACCTTTCCTCTCAAGAAGCCTTTCCTTAAGACAGTTTTTGTGGAAATTGCAAAGGGATACTTAGAAGCCCATAGAGGGCTACGGTGAAAAAAGAAATATCCTAAGACAAAAACTGAAAAGAATCTGTCTTCGATACTACTTTGTGCTCTGTTAATTCATGTCACAGAGTTAGAGCTTTCCCCTACAGAAGACTTTCGCTAAGACTGTTCTTGTGGAATTTCCAAAGTGATATTTGGAATCCCATAGAGTACTATGGTGAAAAAGGAAATATCTTCCGCTAAAAACTGGAAAGAAGCTTTCTGAGAAACTGGTTTGTGTTCTGTTAATTCATCTCACACAGTTACAGCTTTCCCCTCAAGAAGCCTTTCCCTAAGACTGTTCTTGTGGAACTTGCAGAGTGATATTTGGAAGCCCATACAGGGCTATGGTGAAAAAGGAAATATCTTCAGTTAAAAACTGTATAGAAGTTTTCTGAGAAACTGTTTCGTGTACTGTTAATTCACCTCACAGAGTTGCAGCTTTTCCCTCAAGAAACCTTTCGCTAAGACTGTTCTTGTGGAATTTGCTAAGTGATATTTGGAAGCCCATAGAGGCCTATGGTGAAAAAGGAAATATCTTCCGTTAAAAACTGGAGGGAAGCTTTCTGAGAAACTGCTTTGTGTTCTGTTAATTCATCTCACAGAGTTACAGCTTTCCCCTCAAGAAGCCTTTCCCTAAGACTGTTCTTGTGGAACTTGCAGAGTGATATTTGGAAGCCCATACAGGGCAATGGTGAAAAAGGAAATATCTTCAGTTAAAAACTGTATAGAAGTTTTCTGAGAAACTGTTTCGTGTACTGTTAATTCACCTCACAGCGTTGCAGCTTTTCCCTCAAGAAACCTTTCGCTAAGACTGTTCTTGTGGAATTTGCTAAGTGATATTTGGAAGCCCATAGAGGCCTATGGTGAAAAAGGAAATATCTTCCGTTAAAAACTGGAGGGAAGCTTTCTGAGAAACTGCTTTGTGTTCTGTTAATTCATCTCACAGAGTTACAGCTTTCCCCTCCAGAAGCCTTTCGCTAGACAGTTCTTGTGGAATGTGCGAAGTGATATTTGAAAGTCCATAGAGGGCTCTGGTGAAAAAGGAAATATCTTCAGTTAAAAACTGGAAAGAAGATTTCTGAGAAACTGCTTTGTGTTCTGTTATTTCATCTCACAGATTTACTGCTTTCCCCTCAAGAAGCCTTTCGTTAAGTCTTTTCTTGTGGAATTTGCAAAGTGATATTTGTAAGCCCATAGAGGGCTTTGGTGAAAAAGGAAATATCTTCCGTTAAAAACTGGAAAGAAGCTGTCTAAGAAACTGCTATGAGTTCTGTTAATTCATCTCACAGAGTTACAGCATTACCCTCAAGAAGTCTTTCACAAAGACTGTTCTTGTGGAATTTGGAAAGTGATATTTGGAAGCTCATAGAGGGCTATGCTGAAAAAGGAAATATCTTCCGTTAAAAACAGGAAAGATGCTCTCTGAGAAATTGCTTTGTGTCCCGTTATTTCATCTCAGAGTTACAGCTTTCCCCTCAAGAAGTCTTTCGCTAAGACTGTTCTTGTGGAATATGAAAAGTGATATTTGGAAGACTTTAGAGGGCAAAGGTGAAAAAGGAAATATCTTCCGTAAAAAACTGGAAAGAAGCTTTCTGAGAAACTGCATTGTGTTCTGTTAATTCATCTCACAGAATTACAGCTTTCCCTTCAAGAAGCCCTTCGCTAAGGCTGTTCTTGTTGAATGTGGAAGGTGATATTTGGAAGCCCATAGAGGCCTATGGTGAAAAATGAAATATCTCCAGTTAAAAACTGGAATGAAGCTTTCTGAGAAACTGCTTTGTGTTCTGTTAGTCCATCTCACAGAGTTAGAACTTTCCCCTCAAGAAGCCTTTCTCTAAGACTGTTCTTGTTGAATTTGCAAAGTGATATTTGGAAGCCCCTAGAGGGCTATGGTGAAAAAGGAAATATCTTCAGTTAAAAACTGGAAAGAAACTTCTGAGAAACTGCTTTGTGTTCTGTTAATTCATCTCCCAGCGTTACTGCTTTCCCCTCAAGAAGCCTTTCGGTAAGACTGTTCTTGTGGAATTTACAAACTGATATTTGGAAGCCCTTAGAGGGCTAGGGTGAAAAAGGAAATATCTTCCTTTAAAAACTGGAAAGAAGCTGTCTGAGAAACTGCTTTGTGTTCTGTTGATTCACCTAACAGAGTTACAGCTTTCCCTTCAAGAAGCCGTTCGCTAAGGCTGTTCTTGTGGAATTTACAAAGTGATATTTGGAAGCCCATAGAGCGCTATGGGGAAAAAGGAAATATCTTCAGCTAAAAACTGAAAAGAAGCTTTCTGAGAAACTGCTTTGTGTCCTCTTAATTCATGTTACAGTGTTACAGCTTTCCCCTCAAGAAGCCTTTCGCTAAGACTGTTCATGTGGAATTTGGAATGTGATAAATAGAACCCCTAGAGGGCTTTGGTGAAAAAGGGAATATCTTCCGTTAAAAACTGGAAAGAAGCATTCTGAGAAACTGCTTTGTGTTCTGTTAATTCATCTCACAGAGTTACAGCTTTCCCCTCAAGAAATCTTTCGCTAAGACTGTTCATGTGGATTTTGGAAAATGATATTTAGTAGCCAATAGAGGGCTACGGTGAAAAAGGAAATATCTTCCGTTAAAAAGTGGATAGAAGCTTTCTTAGAGACTGCTTTGTGTTCTGCTAATTCATCTCACAGAATTACAGCTTTCTACTCATGAAGTCTTTGGCTAAGACTGTTCCTGCGGGATTTGCAAAGTGATATTTGGAAGCCCATAGAGGGCTATGGTGAAAAAGGACATATCTTCCGTTAAAAACTGGATAGAAACTTTCTAAGAAACTGCTTTGTGTTCTGTTAATTCATCTCACAGAGTTACAGCTTTCCGCTAAATAAGAATTTCGCTAAGACTGTTATTGTGGAATTTGCAAAGTGATATTTGGAAGCCCATAGAGGGCTATGGTGAAAAAGGAAATAACTTCCGTTAAAAACTGGAAAGAGGCATTCTGAGAAACTCCTTTGTGTTCTCTTAATTCATCTCACAGAGTTACACCTTTCCTCTCAAGAAGCCTTTCCTTAAGACAGTTTTTGTGGAAATTGCAAAGGGATACTTAGAAGCCCATAGAGGGCTACGGTGAAAAAAGAAATATCCTAAGACAAAAACTGAAAAGAATCTGTCTTCGATACTACTTTGTGCTCTGTTAATTCATGTCACAGAGTTAGAGCTTTCCCCTACAGAAGACTTTCGCTAAGACTGTTCTTGTGGAATTTCCAAAGTGATATTTGGAATCCCATAGAGTACTATGGTGAAAAAGGAAATATCTTCCGCTAAAAACTGGAAAGAAGCTTTCTGAGAAACTGGTTTGTGTTCTGTTAATTCATCTCACACAGTTACAGCTTTCCCCTCAAGAAGCCTTTCCCTAAGACTGTTCTTGTGGAACTTGCAGAGTGATATTTGGAAGCCCATACAGGGCTATGGTGAAAAAGGAAATATCTTCAGTTAAAAACTGTATAGAAGTTTTCTGAGAAACTGTTTCGTGTACTGTTAATTCACCTCACAGAGTTGCAGCTTTTCCCTCAAGAAACCTTTCGCTAAGACTGTTCTTGTGGAATTTGCTAAGTGATATTTGGAAGCCCATAGAGGCCTATGGTGAAAAAGGAAATATCTTCCGTTAAAAACTGGAGGGAAGCTTTCTGAGAAACTGCTTTGTGTTCTGTTAATTCATCTCACAGAGTTACAGCTTTCCCCTCAAGAAGCCTTTCCCTAAGACTGTTCTTGTGGAACTTGCAGAGTGATATTTGGAAGCCCATACAGGGCAATGGTGAAAAAGGAAATATCTTCAGTTAAAAACTGTATAGAAGTTTTCTGAGAAACTGTTTCGTGTACTGTTAATTCACCTCACAGCGTTGCAGCTTTTCCCTCAAGAAACCTTTCGCTAAGACTGTTCTTGTGGAATTTGCTAAGTGATATTTGGAAGCCCATAGAGGCCTATGGTGAAAAAGGAAATATCTTCCGTTAAAAACTGGAGGGAAGCTTTCTGAGAAACTGCTTTGTGTTCTGTTAATTCATCTCACAGAGTTACAGCTTTCCCCTCCAGAAGCCTTTCGCTAGACAGTTCTTGTGGAATGTGCGAAGTGATATTTGAAAGTCCATAGAGGGCTCTGGTGAAAAAGGAAATATCTTCAGTTAAAAACTGGAAAGAAGATTTCTGAGAAACTGCTTTGTGTTCTGTTATTTCATCTCACAGATTTACTGCTTTCCCCTCAAGAAGCCTTTCGTTAAGTCTTTTCTTGTGGAATTTGCAAAGTGATATTTGTAAGCCCATAGAGGGCTTTGGTGAAAAAGGAAATATCTTCCGTTAAAAACTGGAAAGAAGCTGTCTAAGAAACTGCTATGAGTTCTGTTAATTCATCTCACAGAGTTACAGCATTACCCTCAAGAAGTCTTTCACAAAGACTGTTATTGTGGAATTTGGAAAGTGATATTTGGAAGCTCATAGAGGGCTATGCTGAAAAAGGAAATATCTTCCGTTAAAAACAGGAAAGATGCTCTCTGAGAAATTGCTTTGTGTCCCGTTATTTCATCTCAGAGTTACAGCTTTCCCCTCAAGAAGTCTTTCGCTAAGACTGTTCTTGTGGAATATGAAAAGTGATATTTGGAAGACTTTAGAGGGCAAAGGTGAAAAAGGAAATATCTTCCGTAAAAAACTGGAAAGAAGCTTTCTGAGAAACTGCATTGTGTTCTGTTAATTCATCTCACAGAATTACAGCTTTCCCTTCAAGAAGCCCTTCGCTAAGGCTGTTCTTGTTGAATGTGGAAGGTGATATTTGGAAGCCCATAGAGGCCTATGGTGAAAAATGAAATATCTCCAGTTAAAAACTGGAATGAAGCTTTCTGAGAAACTGCTTTGTGTTCTGTTAGTCCATCTCACAGAGTTAGAACTTTCCCCTCAAGAAGCCTTTCTCTAAGACTGTTCTTGTTGAATTTGCAAAGTGATATTTGGAAGCCCCTAGAGGGCTATGGTGAAAAAGGAAATATCTTCAGTTAAAAACTGGAAAGAAACTTCTGAGAAACTGCTTTGTGTTCTGTTAATTCATCTCCCAGCGTTACTGCTTTCCCCTCAAGAAGCCTTTCGGTAAGACTGTTCTTGTGGAATTTACAAACTGATATTTGGAAGCCCTTAGAGGGCTAGGGTGAAAAAGGAAATATCTTCCTTTAAAAACTGGAAAGAAGCTGTCTGAGAAACTGCTTTGTGTTCTGTTGATTCACCTAACAGAGTTACAGCTTTCCCTTCAAGAAGCCGTTCGCTAAGGCTGTTCTTGTGGAATTTACAAAGTGATATTTGGAAGCCCATAGAGCGCTATGGGGAAAAAGGAAATATCTTCAGCTAAAAACTGAAAAGAAGCTTTCTGAGAAACTGCTTTGTGTCCTCTTAATTCATGTTACAGTGTTACAGCTTTCCCCTCAAGAAGCCTTTCGCTAAGACTGTTCATGTGGAATTTGGAATGTGATAAATAGAACCCCTAGAGGGCTTTGGTGAAAAAGGGAATATCTTCCGTTAAAAACTGGAAAGAAGCATTCTGAGAAACTGCTTTGTGTTCTGTTAATTCATCTCACAGAGTTACAGCTTTCCCCTCAAGAAATCTTTCGCTAAGACTGTTCATGTGGATTTTGGAAAATGATATTTAGTAGCCAATAGAGGGCTACGGTGAAAAAGGAAATATCTTCCGTTAAAAAGTGGATAGAAGCTTTCTTAGAGACTGCTTTGTGTTCTGCTAATTCATCTCACAGAATTACAGCTTTCTACTCATGAAGTCTTTGGCTAAGACTGTTCCTGCGGGATTTGCAAAGTGATATTTGGAAGCCCATAGAGGGCTATGGTGAAAAAGGACATATCTTCCGTTAAAAACTGGATAGAAACTTTCTAAGAAACTGCTTTGTGTTCTGTTAATTCATCTCACAGAGTTACAGCTTTCCGCTAAATAAGAATTTCGCTAAGACTGTTATTGTGGAATTTGCAAAGTGATATTTGGAAGCCCATAGAGGGCTATGGTGAAAAAGGAAATAACTTCCGTTAAAAACTGGAAAGAGGCATTCTGAGAAACTCCTTTGTGTTCTCTTAATTCATCTCACAGAGTTACACCTTTCCTCTCAAGAAGCCTTTCCTTAAGACAGTTTTTGTGGAAATTGCAAAGGGATACTTAGAAGCCCATAGAGGGCTACGGTGAAAAAAGAAATATCCTAAGACAAAAACTGAAAAGAATCTGTCTTCGATACTACTTTGTGCTCTGTTAATTCATGTCACAGAGTTAGAGCTTTCCCCTACAGAAGACTTTCGCTAAGACTGTTCTTGTGGAATTTCCAAAGTGATATTTGGAATCCCATAGAGTACTATGGTGAAAAAGGAAATATCTTCCGCTAAAAACTGGAAAGAAGCTTTCTGAGAAACTGGTTTGTGTTCTGTTAATTCATCTCACACAGTTACAGCTTTCCCCTCAAGAAGCCTTTCCCTAAGACTGTTCTTGTGGAACTTGCAGAGTGATATTTGGAAGCCCATACAGGGCTATGGTGAAAAAGGAAATATCTTCAGTTAAAAACTGTATAGAAGTTTTCTGAGAAACTGTTTCGTGTACTGTTAATTCACCTCACAGAGTTGCAGCTTTTCCCTCAAGAAACCTTTCGCTAAGACTGTTCTTGTGGAATTTGCTAAGTGATATTTGGAAGCCCATAGAGGCCTATGGTGAAAAAGGAAATAACTTCCGTTAAAAACTGGAGGGAAGCTTTCTGAGAAACTGCTTTGTGTTCTGTTAATTCATCTCACACAGTTACAGCTTTCCCCTCAAGAAGCCTTTCCCTAAGACTGTTCTTGTGGAACTTGCAGAGTGATATTTGGAAGCCCATACAGGGCTATGGTGAAAAAGGAAATATCTTCAGTTAAAAACTGTATAGAAGTTTTCTGAGAAACTGTTTCGTGTACTGTTAATTCACCTCACAGCGTTGCAGCTTTTCCCTCAAGAAACCTTTCGCTAAGACTGTTCTTGTGGAATTTGCTAAGTGATATTTGGAAGCCCATAGAGGCCTATGTTGAAAAAGGAAATATCTTCCGTTAAAAACTGGAGGGAAGCTTTCTGAGAAACTACTTTGTGTTCTGTTAATTCATCTCACAGAGTTACAGCTTTCCCCTCCAGAAGCCTTTCGCTAGACAGTTCTTGTGGAATGTGCGAAGTGATATTTGAAAGTCCATAGAGGGCTCTGGTGAAAAAGGAAATATCTTCAGTTAAAAACTGGAAAGAAGATTTCTGAGAAACTGCTTTGTGTTCTGTTATTTCATCTCACAGATTTACTGCTTTCCCCTCAAGAAGCCTTTCGTTAAGTCTTTTCTTGTGGAATTTGCAAAGTGATATTTGTAAGCCCATAGAGGGCTTTGGTGAAAAAGGAAATATCTTCCGTTAAAAACTGGAAAGAAGCTGTCTAAGAAACTGCTATGAGTTCTGTTAATTCATCTCACAGAGTTACGGCATTACCCTCAAGAAGTCTTTCACAAAGACTGTTCTTGTGGAATTTGGAAAGTGATATTTGGAAGCTCATAGAGGGCTATGCTGAAAAAGGAAATATCTTCCGTTAAAAACAGGAAAGATGCTCTCTGAGAAATTGCTTTGTGTCCCGTTATTTCATCTCAGAGTTACAGCTTTCCCCTCAAGAAGTCTTTCGCTAAGACTGTTCTTGTGGAATATGAAAAGTGATATTTGGAAGACTTTAGAGGGCAAAGGTGAAAAAGGAAATATCTTCCGTAAAAAACTGGAAAGAAGCTTTCTGAGAAACTGCATTGTGTTCTGTTAATTCATCTCACAGAATTACAGCTTTCCCTTCAAGAAGCCCTTCGCTAAGGCTGTTCTTGTTGAATTTGGAAGGTGATATTTGGAAGCCCATAGAGGCCTATGGTGAAAAATGAAATATCTCCAGTTAAAAACTGGAATGAAGCTTTCTGAGAAACTGCTTTGTGTTCTGTTAGTCCATCTCACAGAGTTAGAACTTTCCCCTCAAGAAGCCTTTCTCTAAGACTGTTCTTGTTGAATTTGCAAAGTGATATTTGGAAGCCCCTAGAGGGCTATGGTGAAAAAGGAAATATCTTCAGTTAAAAACTGGAAAGAAACTTCTGAGAAACTGCTTTGTGTTCTGTTAATTCATCTCACAGCGTTACTGCTTTCCCCTCAAGAAGCCTTTCGGTAAGACTGTTCTTGTGGAATTTACAAACTGATATTTGGAAGCCCTTAGAGGGCTAGGGTGAAAAAGGAAATATCTTCCTTTAAAAACTGGAAAGAAGCTGTCTGAGAAACTGCTTTGTGTTCTGTTGATTCACCTAACAGAGTTACAGCTTTCCCTTCAAGAAGCCGTTCGCTAAGGCTGTTCTTGTGGAATTTACAAAGTGATATTTGGAAGCCCATAGAGCGCTATGGGGAAAAAGGAAATATCTTCAGCTAAAAACTGAAAAGAAGCTTTCTGAGAAACTGCTTTGTGTCCTCTTAATTCATGTTACAGTGTTACAGCTTTCCCCTCAAGAAGCCTTTCGCTAAGACTGTTCATGTGGAATTTGGAATGTGATAAATAGAACCCCTAGAGGGCTTTGGTGAAAAAGGGAATATCTTCCGTTAAAAACTGGAAAGAAGCATTCTGAGAAACTGCTTTGTGTTCTGTTAATTCATCTCACAGAGTTACAGCTTTCCCCTCAAGAAATCTTTCGCTAAGACTGTTCATGTGGATTTTGGAAAATGATATTTAGTAGCCAATAGAGGGCTACGGTGAAAAAGGAAATATCTTCCGTTAAAAAGTGGATAGAAGCTTTCTTAGAGACTGCTTTGTGTTCTGCTAATTCATCTCACAGAATTACAGCTTTCTACTCATGAAGTCTTTGGCTAAGACTGTTCCTGCGGGATTTGCAAAGTGATATTTGGAAGCCCATAGAGGGCTATGGTGAAAAAGGACATATCTTCCGTTAAAAACTGGATAGAAACTTTCTAAGAAACTGCTTTGTGTTCTGTTAATTCATCTCACAGAGTTACAGCTTTCCGCTAAATAAGAATTTCGCTAAGACTGTTATTGTGGAATTTGCAAAGTGATATTTGGAAGCCCATAGAGGGCTATGGTGAAAAAGGAAATAACTTCCGTTAAAAACTGGAAAGAGGCATTCTGAGAAACTCCTTTGTGTTCTCTTAATTCATCTCACAGAGTTACACCTTTCCTCTCAAGAAGCCTTTCCTTAAGACAGTTTTTGTGGAAATTGCAAAGGGATACTTAGAAGCCCATAGAGGGCTACGGTGAAAAAAGAAATATCCTAAGACAAAAACTGAAAAGAATCTGTCTTCGATACTACTTTGTGCTCTGTTAATTCATGTCACAGAGTTAGAGCTTTCCCCTACAGAAGACTTTCGCTAAGACTGTTCTTGTGGAATTTCCAAAGTGATATTTGGAATCCCATAGAGTACTATGGTGAAAAAGGAAATATCTTCCGCTAAAAACTGGAAAGAAGCTTTCTGAGAAACTGGTTTGTGTTCTGTTAATTCATCTCACACAGTTACAGCTTTCCCCTCAAGAAGCCTTTCCCTAAGACTGTTCTTGTGGAACTTGCAGAGTGATATTTGGAAGCCCATACAGGGCTATGGTGAAAAAGGAAATATCTTCAGTTAAAAACTGTATAGAAGTTTTCTGAGAAACTGTTTCGTGTACTGTTAATTCACCTCACAGAGTTGCAGCTTTTCCCTCAAGAAACCTTTCGCTAAGACTGTTCTTGTGGAATTTGCTAAGTGATATTTGGAAGCCCATAGAGGCCTATGGTGAAAAAGGAAATATCTTCCGTTAAAAACTGGAGGGAAGCTTTCTGAGAAACTGCTTTGTGTTCTGTTAATTCATCTCACAGAGTTACAGCTTTCCCCTCAAGAAGCCTTTCCCTAAGACTGTTCTTGTGGAACTTGCAGAGTGATATTTGGAAGCCCATACAGGGCAATGGTGAAAAAGGAAATATCTTCAGTTAAAAACTGTATAGAAGTTTTCTGAGAAACTGTTTCGTGTACTGTTAATTCACCTCACAGCGTTGCAGCTTTTCCCTCAAGAAACCTTTCGCTAAGACTGTTCTTGTGGAATTTGCTAAGTGATATTTGGAAGCCCATAGAGGCCTATGGTGAAAAAGGAAATATCTTCCGTTAAAAACTGGAGGGAAGCTTTCTGAGAAACTGCTTTGTGTTCTGTTAATTCATCTCACAGAGTTACAGCTTTCCCCTCCAGAAGCCTTTCGCTAGACAGTTCTTGTGGAATGTGCGAAGTGATATTTGAAAGTCCATAGAGGGCTCTGGTGAAAAAGGAAATATCTTCAGTTAAAAACTGGAAAGAAGATTTCTGAGAAACTGCTTTGTGTTCTGTTATTTCATCTCACAGATTTACTGCTTTCCCCTCAAGAAGCCTTTCGTTAAGTCTTTACTTGTGGAATTTGCAAAGTGATATTTGTAAGCCCATTGAGGGCTTTGGTGAAAAAGGAAATATCTTCAGTTTAAAACTGGAAAGAAGCTGTCTAAGAAACTGCTATGAGTTCTGTTAATTCATCTCACAGAGTTACAGCATTACCCTCAAGAAATCTTTCACAAAGACTGTTCTTGTGGAATTTGGAAAGTGATATTTGGAAGCTCATAGATGGCTATGCTGAAAAAGGAAATATCTTCCGTTAAAAACAGGAAAGATGCTCTCTGAGAAATTGCTTTGTGTCCCGTTATTTCATCTCAGAGTTACAGCTTTCCCCTCAAGAAGTCTTTCGCTAAGACTGTTCTTGTGGAATATGAAAAGTGATATTTGGAAGACTTTAGAGGGCAAAGGTGAAAAAGGAAATATCTTCCGTAAAAAACTGGAAAGAAGCTTTCTGAGAAACTGCATTGTGTTCTGTTAATTCATCTCACAGAATTACAGCTTTCCCTTCAAGAAGCCCTTCGCTAAGGCTGTTCTTGTTGAATTTGGAAGGTGATATTTGGAAGCCCATAGAGGCCTATGGTGAAAAATGAAATATCTCCAGTTAAAAACTGGAATGAAGCTTTCTGAGAAACTGCTTTGTGTTCTGTTAGTCCATCTCACAGAGTTAGAACTTTCCCCTCAAGAAGCCTTTCTCTAAGACTGTTCTTGTTGAATTTGCAAAGTGATATTTGGAAGCCCCTAGAGGGCTATGGTGAAAAAGGAAATATCTTCAGTTAAAAACTGGAAAGAAACTTCTGAGAAACTGCTTTGTGTTCTGTTAATTCATCTCACAGCGTTACTGCTTTCCCCTCAAGAAGCCTTTCGGTAAGACTGTTCTTGTGGAATTTACAAACTGATATTTGGAAGCCCTTAGAGGGCTAGGGTGAAAAAGGAAATATCTTCCTTTAAAAACTGGAAAGAAGCTGTCTGAGAAACTGCTTTGTGTTCTGTTGATTCACCTAACAGAGTTACAGCTTTCCCTTCAAGAAGCCGTTCGCTAAGGCTGTTCTTGTGGAATTTACAAAGTGATATTTGGAAGCCCATAGAGCGCTATGGGGAAAAAGGAAATATCTTCAGCTAAAAACTGAAAAGAAGCTTTCTGAGAAACTGCTTTGTGTCCTCTTAATTCATGTTACAGTGTTACAGCTTTCCCCTCAAGAAGCCTTTCGCTAAGACTGTTCATGTGGAATTTGGAATGTGATAAATAGAACCCCTAGAGGGCTTTGGTGAAAAAGGGAATATCTTCCGTTAAAAACTGGAAAGAAGCATTCTGAGAAACTGCTTTGTGTTCTGTTAATTCATCTCACAGAGTTACAGCTTTCCCCTCAAGAAATCTTTCGCTAAGACTGTTCATGTGGATTTTGGAAAATGATATTTAGTAGCCAATAGAGGGCTACGGTGAAAAAGGAAATATCTTCCGTTAAAAAGTGGATAGAAGCTTTCTTAGAGACTGCTTTGTGTTCTGCTAATTCATCTCACAGAATTACAGCTTTCTACTCATGAAGTCTTTGGCTAAGACTGTTCCTGCGGGATTTGCAAAGTGATATTTGGAAGCCCATAGAGGGCTATGGTGAAAAAGGACATATCTTCCGTTAAAAACTGGATAGAAACTTTCTAAGAAACTGCTTTGTGTTCTGTTAATTCATCTCACAGAGTTACAGCTTTCCGCTAAATAAGAATTTCGCTAAGACTGTTATTGTGGAATTTGCAAAGTGATATTTGGAAGCCCATAGAGGGCTATGGTGAAAAAGGAAATAACTTCCGTTAAAAACTGGAAAGAGGCATTCTGAGAAACTCCTTTGTGTTCTCTTAATTCATCTCACAGAGTTACACCTTTCCTCTCAAGAAGCCTTTCCTTAAGACAGTTTTTGTGGAAATTGCAAAGGGATACTTAGAAGCCCATAGAGGGCTACGGTGAAAAAAGAAATATCCTAAGACAAAAACTGAAAAGAATCTGTCTTCGATACTACTTTGTGCTCTGTTAATTCATGTCACAGAGTTAGAGCTTTCCCCTACAGAAGACTTTCGCTAAGACTGTTCTTGTGGAATTTCCAAAGTGATATTTGGAATCCCATAGAGTACTATGGTGAAAAAGGAAATATCTTCCGCTAAAAACTGGAAAGAAGCTTTCTGAGAAACTGGTTTGTGTTCTGTTAATTCATCTCACACAGTTACAGCTTTCCCCTCAAGAAGCCTTTCCCTAAGACTGTTCTTGTGGAACTTGCAGAGTGATATTTGGAAGCCCATACAGGGCTATGGTGAAAAAGGAAATATCTTCAGTTAAAAACTGTATAGAAGTTTTCTGAGAAACTGTTTCGTGTACTGTTAATTCACCTCACAGAGTTGCAGCTTTTCCCTCAAGAAACCTTTCGCTAAGACTGTTCTTGTGGAATTTGCTAAGTGATATTTGGAAGCCCATAGAGGCCTATGGTGAAAAAGGAAATATCTTCCGTTAAAAACTGGAGGGAAGCTTTCTGAGAAACTGCTTTGTGTTCTGTTAATTCATCTCACACAGTTACAGCTTTCCCCTCAAGAAGCCTTTCCCTAAGACTGTTCTTGTGGAACTTGCAGAGTGATATTTGGAAGCCCATACAGGGCAATGGTGAAAAAGGAAATATCTTCAGTTAAAAACTGTATAGAAGTTTTCTGAGAAACTGTTTCGTGTACTGTTAATTCACCTCACAGCGTTGCAGCTTTTCCCTCAAGAAACCTTTCGCTAAGACTGTTCTTGTGGAATTTGCTAAGTGATATTTGGAAGCCCATAGAGGCCTATGGTGAAAAAGGAAATATCTTCCGTTAAAAACTGGAGGGAAGCTTTCTGAGAAACTGCTTTGTGTTCTGTTAATTCATCTCACAGAGTTACAGCTTTCCCCTCCAGAAGCCTTTCGCTAGACAGTTCTTGTGGAATGTGCGAAGTGATATTTGAAAGTCCATAGAGGGCTCTGGTGAAAAAGGAAATATCTTCAGTTAAAAACTGGAAAGAAGATTTCTGAGAAACTGCTTTGTGTTCTGTTATTTCATCTCACAGATTTACTGCTTTCCCCTCAAGAAGCCTTTCGTTAAGTCTTTTCTTGTGGAATTTGCAAAGTGATATTTGTAAGCCCATAGAGGGCTTTGGTGAAAAAGGAAATATCTTCAGTTTAAAACTGGAAAGAAGCTGTCTAAGAAACTGCTATGAGTTCTGTTAATTCATCTCACAGAGTTACAGCATTACCCTCAAGAAGTCTTTCACAAAGACTGTTCTTGTGGAATTTGGAAAGTGATATTTGGAAGCTCATAGAGGGCTATGCTGAAAAAGGAAATATCTTCCGTTAAAAACAGGAAAGATGCTCTCTGAGAAATTGCTTTGTGTCCCGTTATTTCATCTCAGAGTTACAGCTTTCCCCTCAAGAAGTCTTTCGCTAAGACTGTTCTTGTGGAATATGAAAAGTGATATTTGGAAGACTTTAGAGGGCAAAGGTGAAAAAGGAAATATCTTCCGTAAAAAACTGGAAAGAAGCTTTCTGAGAAACTGCATTGTGTTCTGTTAATTCATCTCACAGAATTACAGCTTTCCCTTCAAGAAGCCCTTCGCTAAGGCTGTTCTTGTTGAATGTGGAAGGTGATATTTGGAAGCCCATAGAGGCCTATGGTGAAAAATGAAATATCTCCAGTTAAAAACTGGAATGAAGCTTTCTGAGAAACTGCTTTGTGTTCTGTTAGTCCATCTCACAGAGTTAGAACTTTCCCCTCAAGAAGCCTTTCTCTAAGACTGTTCTTGTTGAATTTGCAAAGTGATATTTGGAAGCCCCTAGAGGGCTATGGTGAAAAAGGAAATATCTTCAGTTAAAAACTGGAAAGAAACTTCTGAGAAACTGCTTTGTGTTCTGTTAATTCATCTCACAGCGTTACTGCTTTCCCCTCAAGAAGCCTTTCGGTAAGACTGTTCTTGTGGAATTTACAAACTGATATTTGGAAGCCCTTAGAGGGCTAGGGTGAAAAAGGAAATATCTTCCTTTAAAAACTGGAAAGAAGCTGTCTGAGAAACTGCTTTGTGTTCTGTTGATTCACCTAACAGAGTTACAGCTTTCCCTTCAAGAAGCCGTTCGCTAAGGCTGTTCTTGTGGAATTTACAAAGTGATATTTGGAAGCCCATAGAGCGCTATGGGGAAAAAGGAAATATCTTCAGCTAAAAACTGAAAAGAAGCTTTCTGAGAAACTGCTTTGTGTCCTCTTAATTCATGTTACAGTGTTACAGCTTTCCCCTCAAGAAGCCTTTCGCTAAGACTGTTCATGTGGAATTTGGAATGTGATAAATAGAACCCCTAGAGGGCTTTGGTGAAAAAGGGAATATCTTCCGTTAAAAACTGGAAAGAAGCATTCTGAGAAACTGCTTTGTGTTCTGTTAATTCATCTCACAGAGTTACAGCTTTCCCCTCAAGAAATCTTTCGCTAAGACTGTTCATGTGGATTTTGGAAAATGATATTTAGTAGCCAATAGAGGGCTACGGTGAAAAAGGAAATATCTTCCGTTAAAAAGTGGATAGAAGCTTTCTTAGAGACTGCTTTGTGTTCTGCTAATTCATCTCACAGAATTACAGCTTTCTACTCATGAAGTCTTTGGCTAAGACTGTTCCTGCGGGATTTGCAAAGTGATATTTGGAAGCCCATAGAGGGCTATGGTGAAAAAGGACATATCTTCCGTTAAAAACTGGATAGAAACTTTCTAAGAAACTGCTTTGTGTTCTGTTAATTCATCTCACAGAGTTACAGCTTTCCGCTAAATAAGAATTTCGCTAAGACTGTTATTGTGGAATTTGCAAAGTGATATTTGGAAGCCCATAGAGGGCTATGGTGAAAAAGGAAATAACTTCCGTTAAAAACTGGAAAGAGGCATTCTGAGAAACTCCTTTGTGTTCTCTTAATTCATCTCACAGAGTTACACCTTTCCTCTCAAGAAGCCTTTCCTTAAGACAGTTTTTGTGGAAATTGCAAAGGGATACTTAGAAGCCCATAGAGGGCTACGGTGAAAAAAGAAATATCCTAAGACAAAAACTGAAAAGAATCTGTCTTCGATACTACTTTGTGCTCTGTTAATTCATGTCACAGAGTTAGAGCTTTCCCCTACAGAAGACTTTCGCTAAGACTGTTCTTGTGGAATTTCCAAAGTGATATTTGGAATCCCATAGAGTACTATGGTGAAAAAGGAAATATCTTCCGCTAAAAACTGGAAAGAAGCTTTCTGAGAAACTGGTTTGTGTTCTGTTAATTCATCTCACACAGTTACAGCTTTCCCCTCAAGAAGCCTTTCCCTAAGACTGTTCTTGTGGAACTTGCAGAGTGATATTTGGAAGCCCATACAGGGCTATGGTGAAAAAGGAAATATCTTCAGTTAAAAACTGTATAGAAGTTTTCTGAGAAACTGTTTCGTGTACTGTTAATTCACCTCACAGAGTTGCAGCTTTTCCCTCAAGAAACCTTTCGCTAAGACTGTTCTTGTGGAATTTGCTAAGTGATATTTGGAAGCCCATAGAGGCCTATGGTGAAAAAGGAAATATCTTCCGTTAAAAACTGGAGGGAAGCTTTCTGAGAAACTGCTTTGTGTTCTGTTAATTCATCTCACAGAGTTACAGCTTTCCCCTCAAGAAGCCTTTCCCTAAGACTGTTCTTGTGGAACTTGCAGAGTGATATTTGGAAGCCCATACAGGGCTATGGTGAAAAAGGAAATATCTTCAGTAAAAAACTGTATAGAAGTTTTCTGAGAATCTGTTTCGTGTACTGTTAATTCACCTCACAGCGTTGCAGCTTTTCCCTCAAGAAACCTTTCGCTAAGACTGTTCTTGTGGAATTTGCTAAGTGATATTTGGAAGCCCATAGAGGCCTATGTTGAAAAAGGAAATATCTTCCGTTAAAAACTGGAGGGAAGCTTTCTGAGAAACTGCTTTGTGTTCTGTTAATTCATCTCACAGAGTTACAGCTTTCCCCTCCAGAAGCCTTTCGCTAGACAGTTCTTGTGGAATGTGCGAAGTGATATTTGAAAGTCCATAGAGGGCTCTGGTGAAAAAGGAAATATCTTCAGTTAAAAACTGGAAAGAAGATTTCTGAGAAACTGCTTTGTGTTCTGTTATTTCATCTCACAGATTTACTGCTTTCCCCTCAAGAAGCCTTTCGTTAAGTCTTTTCTTGTGGAATTTGCAAAGTGATATTTGTAAGCCCATAGAGGGCTTTGGTGAAAAAGGAAATATCTTCCGTTAAAAACTGGAAAGAAGCTGTCTAAGAAACTGCTATGAGTTCTGTTAATTCATCTCACAGAGTTACAGCATTACCCTCAAGAAGTCTTTCACAAAGACTGTTCTTGTGGAATTTGGAAAGTGATATTTGGAAGCTCATAGAGGGCTATGCTGAAAAAGGAAATATCTTCCGTTAAAAACAGGAAAGATGCTCTCTGAGAAATTGCTTTGTGTCCCGTTATTTCATCTCAGAGTTACAGCTTTCCCCTCAAGAAGTCTTTCGCTAAGACTGTTCTTGTGGAATATGAAAAGTGATATTTGGAAGACTTTAGAGGGCAAAGGTGAAAAAGGAAATATCTTCCGTAAAAAACTGGAAAGAAGCTTTCTGAGAAACTGCATTGTGTTCTGTTAATTCATCTCACAGAATTACAGCTTTCCCTTCAAGAAGCCCTTCGCTAAGGCTGTTCTTGTTGAATGTGGAAGGTGATATTTGGAAGCCCATAGAGGCCTATGGTGAAAAATGAAATATCTCCAGTTAAAAACTGGAATGAAGCTTTCTGAGAAACTGCTTTGTGTTCTGTTAGTCCATCTCACAGAGTTAGAACTTTCCCCTCAAGAAGCCTTTCTCTAAGACTGTTCTTGTTGAATTTGCAAAGTGATATTTGGAAGCCCCTAGAGGGCTATGGTGAAAAAGGAAATATCTTCAGTTAAAAACTGGAAAGAAACTTCTGAGAAACTGCTTTGTGTTCTGTTAATTCATCTCACAGCGTTACTGCTTTCCCCTCAAGAAGCCTTTCGGTAAGACTGTTCTTGTGGAATTTACAAACTGATATTTGGAAGCCCTTAGAGGGCTAGGGTGAAAAAGGAAATATCTTCCTTTAAAAACTGGAAAGAAGCTGTCTGAGAAACTGCTTTGTGTTCTGTTGATTCACCTAACAGAGTTACAGCTTTCCCT
Organism: Chlorocebus sabaeus; assembly: GCF_047675955.1. Classification (NCBI taxonomy): domain Eukaryota; kingdom Metazoa; phylum Chordata; class Mammalia; order Primates; family Cercopithecidae; genus Chlorocebus; species Chlorocebus sabaeus. The sequence continues at coordinate 164,699 of NW_027327458.1, read as the reverse complement.
TCAAGAAGCCGTTCGCTAAGGCTGTTCTTGTGGAATTTACAAAGTGATATTTGGAAGCCCATAGAGCGCTATGGGGAAAAAGGAAATATCTTCAGCTAAAAACTGAAAAGAAGCTTTCTGAGAAACTGCTTTGTGTCCTCTTAATTCATGTTACAGTGTTACAGCTTTCCCCTCAAGAAGCCTTTCGCTAAGACTGTTCATGTGGAATTTGGAATGTGATAAATAGAACCCCTAGAGGGCTTTGGTGAAAAAGGGAATATCTTCCGTTAAAAACTGGAAAGAAGCATTCTGAGAAACTGCTTTGTGTTCTGTTAATTCATCTCACAGAGTTACAGCTTTCCCCTCAAGAAATCTTTCGCTAAGACTGTTCATGTGGATTTTGGAAAATGATATTTAGTAGCCAATAGAGGGCTACGGTGAAAAAGGAAATATCTTCCGTTAAAAAGTGGATAGAAGCTTTCTTAGAGACTGCTTTGTGTTCTGCTAATTCATCTCACAGAATTACAGCTTTCTACTCATGAAGTCTTTGGCTAAGACTGTTCCTGCGGGATTTGCAAAGTGATATTTGGAAGCCCATAGAGGGCTATGGTGAAAAAGGACATATCTTCCGTTAAAAACTGGATAGAAACTTTCTAAGAAACTGCTTTGTGTTCTGTTAATTCATCTCACAGAGTTACAGCTTTCCGCTAAATAAGAATTTCGCTAAGACTGTTATTGTGGAATTTGCAAAGTGATATTTGGAAGCCCATAGAGGGCTATGGTGAAAAAGGAAATAACTTCCGTTAAAAACTGGAAAGAGGCATTCTGAGAAACTCCTTTGTGTTCTCTTAATTCATCTCACAGAGTTACACCTTTCCTCTCAAGAAGCCTTTCCTTAAGACAGTTTTTGTGGAAATTGCAAAGGGATACTTAGAAGCCCATAGAGGGCTACGGTGAAAAAAGAAATATCCTAAGACAAAAACTGAAAAGAATCTGTCTTCGATACTACTTTGTGCTCTGTTAATTCATGTCACAGAGTTAGAGCTTTCCCCTACAGAAGACTTTCGCTAAGACTGTTCTTGTGGAATTTCCAAAGTGATATTTGGAATCCCATAGAGTACTATGGTGAAAAAGGAAATATCTTCCGCTAAAAACTGGAAAGAAGCTTTCTGAGAAACTGGTTTGTGTTCTGTTAATTCATCTCACACAGTTACAGCTTTCCCCTCAAGAAGCCTTTCCCTAAGACTGTTCTTGTGGAACTTGCAGAGTGATATTTGGAAGCCCATACAGGGCTATGGTGAAAAAGGAAATATCTTCAGTTAAAAACTGTATAGAAGTTTTCTGAGAAACTGTTTCGTGTACTGTTAATTCACCTCACAGAGTTGCAGCTTTTCCCTCAAGAAACCTTTCGCTAAGACTGTTCTTGTGGAATTTGCTAAGTGATATTTGGAAGCCCATAGAGGCCTATGGTGAAAAAGGAAATATCTTCCGTTAAAAACTGGAGGGAAGCTTTCTGAGAAACTGCTTTGTGTTCTGTTAATTCATCTCACAGAGTTACAGCTTTCCCCTCAAGAAGCCTTTCCCTAAGACTGTTCTTGTGGAACTTGCAGAGTGATATTTGGAAGCCCATACAGGGCAATGGTGAAAAAGGAAATATCTTCAGTTAAAAACTGTATAGAAGTTTTCTGAGAAACTGTTTCGTGTACTGTTAATTCACCTCACAGCGTTGCAGCTTTTCCCTCAAGAAACCTTTCGCTAAGACTGTTCTTGTGGAATTTGCTAAGTGATATTTGGAAGCCCATAGAGGCCTATGGTGAAAAAGGAAATATCTTCCGTTAAAAACTGGAGGGAAGCTTTCTGAGAAACTGCTTTGTGTTCTGTTAATTCATCTCACAGAGTTACAGCTTTCCCCTCCAGAAGCCTTTCGCTAGACAGTTCTTGTGGAATGTGCGAAGTGATATTTGAAAGTCCATAGAGGGCTCTGGTGAAAAAGGAAATATCTTCAGTTAAAAACTGGAAAGAAGATTTCTGAGAAACTGCTTTGTGTTCTGTTATTTCATCTCACAGATTTACTGCTTTCCCCTCAAGAAGCCTTTCGTTAAGTCTTTACTTGTGGAATTTGCAAAGTGATATTTGTAAGCCCATTGAGGGCTTTGGTGAAAAAGGAAATATCTTCAGTTTAAAACTGGAAAGAAGCTGTCTAAGAAACTGCTATGAGTTCTGTTAATTCATCTCACAGAGTTACAGCATTACCCTCAAGAAGTCTTTCACAAAGACTGTTCTTGTGGAATTTGGAAAGTGATATTTGGAAGCTCATAGAGGGCTATGCTGAAAAAGGAAATATCTTCCGTTAAAAACAGGAAAGATGCTCTCTGAGAAATTGCTTTGTGTCCCGTTATTTCATCTCAGAGTTACAGCTTTCCCCTCAAGAAGTCTTTTGCTAAGACTGTTCTTGTGGAATATGAAAAGTGATATTTGGAAGACTTTAGAGGGCAAAGGTGAAAAAGGAAATATCTTCCGTAAAAAACTGGAAAGAAGCTTTCTGAGAAACTGCATTGTGTTCTGTTAATTCATCTCACAGAATTACAGCTTTCCCTTCAAGAAGCCCTTCGCTAAGGCTGTTCTTGTTGAATTTGGAAGGTGATATTTGGAAGCCCATAGAGGCCTATGGTGAAAAATGAAATATCTCCAGTTAAAAACTGGAATGAAGCTTTCTGAGAAACTGCTTTGTGTTCTGTTAGTCCATCTCACAGAGTTAGAACTTTCCCCTCAAGAAGCCTTTCTCTAAGACTGTTCTTGTTGAATTTGCAAAGTGATATTTGGATGCCCCTAGAGGGCTATGGTGAAAAAGGAAATATCTTCAGTTAAAAACTGGAAAGAAACTTCTGAGAAACTGCTTTGTGTTCTGTTAATTCATCTCACAGCGTTACTGCTTTCCCCTCAAGAAGCCTTTCGGTAAGACTGTTCTTGTGGAATTTACAAACTGATATTTGGAAGCCCTTAGAGGGCTAGGGTGAAAAAGGAAATATCTTCCTTTAAAAACTGGAAAGAAGCTGTCTGAGAAACTGCTTTGTGTTCTGTTGATTCACCTAACAGAGTTACAGCTTTCCCTTCAAGAAGCCGTTCGCTAAGGCTGTTCTTGTGGAATTTACAAAGTGATATTTGGAAGCCCATAGAGCGCTATGGGGAAAAAGGAAATATCTTCAGCTAAAAACTGAAAAGAAGCTTTCTGAGAAACTGCTTTGTGTCCTCTTAATTCATGTTACAGTGTTACAGCTTTCCCCTCAAGAAGCCTTTCGCTAAGACTGTTCATGTGGAATTTGGAATGTGATAAATAGAACCCCTAGAGGGCTTTGGTGAAAAAGGGAATATCTTCCGTTAAAAACTGGAAAGAAGCATTCTGAGAAACTGCTTTGTGTTCTGTTAATTCATCTCACAGAGTTACAGCTTTCCCCTCAAGAAATCTTTCGCTAAGACTGTTCATGTGGATTTTGGAAAATGATATTTAGTAGCCAATAGAGGGCTACGGTGAAAAAGGAAATATCTTCCGTTAAAAAGTGGATAGAAGCTTTCTTAGAGACTGCTTTGTGTTCTGCTAATTCATCTCACAGAATTACAGCTTTCTACTCATGAAGTCTTTGGCTAAGACTGTTCCTGCGGGATTTGCAAAGTGATATTTGGAAGCCCATAGAGGGCTATGGTGAAAAAGGACATATCTTCCGTTAAAAACTGGATAGAAACTTTCTAAGAAACTGCTTTGTGTTCTGTTAATTCATCTCACAGAGTTACAGCTTTCTGCTAAATAAGAATTTCGCTAAGACTGTTATTGTGGAATTTGCAAAGTGATATTTGGAAGCCCATAGAGGGCTATGGTGAAAAAGGAAATAACTTCCGTTAAAAACTGGAAAGAGGCATTCTGAGAAACTCCTTTGTGTTCTGTTAATTCATCTCACAGAGTTACACCTTTCCTCTCAAGAAGCCTTTCCTTAAGACAGTTTTTGTGGAAATTGCAAAGGGATACTTAGAAGCCCATAGAGGGCTACGGTGAAAAAAGAAATATCCTAAGACAAAAACTGAAAAGAATCTGTCTTCGATACTACTTTGTGCTCTGTTAATTCATGTCACAGAGTTAGAGCTTTCCCCTACAGAAGACTTTCGCTAAGACTGTTCTTGTGGAATTTCCAAAGTGATATTTGGAATCCCATAGAGTACTATGGTGAAAAAGGAAATATCTTCCGCTAAAAACTGGAAAGAAGCTTTCTGAGAAACTGGTTTGTGTTCTGTTAATTCATCTCACACAGTTACAGCTTTCCCCTCAAGAAGCTTTTCCCTAAGACTGTTCTTGTGGAACTTGCAGAGTGATATTTGGAAGCCCATACAGGGCTATGGTGAAAAAGGAAATATCTTCAGTTAAAAACTGTATAGAAGTTTTCTGAGAAACTGTTTCGTGTACTGTTAATTCACCTCACAGAGTTGCAGCTTTTCCCTCAAGAAACCTTTCGCTAAGACTGTTCTTGTGGAATTTGCTAAGTGATATTTGGAAGCCCATAGAGGCCTATGGTGAAAAAGGAAATATCTTCCGTTAAAAACTGGAGGGAAGCTTTCTGAGAAACTGCTTTGTGTTCTGTTAATTCATCTCACAGAGTTACAGCTTTCCCCTCAAGAAGCCTTTCCCTAAGACTGTTCTTGTGGAACTTGCAGAGTGATATTTGGAAGCCCATACAGGGCAATGGTGAAAAAGGAAATATCTTCAGTTAAAAACTGTATAGAAGTTTTCTGAGAAACTGTTTCGTGTACTGTTAATTCACCTCACAGCGTTGCACCTTTTCCCTCAAGAAACCTTTCGCTAAGACTGTTCTTGTGGAATTTGCTAAGTGATATTTGGAAGCCCATAGAGGCCTATGGTGAAAAAGGAAATATCTTCCGTTAAAAACTGGAGGGAAGCTTTCTGAGAAACTGCTTTGTGTTCTGTTAATTCATCTCACAGAGTTACAGCTTTCCCCTCCAGAAGCCTTTCGCTAGACAGTTCTTGTGGAATGTGCGAAGTGATATTTGAAAGTCCATAGAGGTCTCTGGTGAAAAAGGAAATATCTTCAGTTAAAAACTGGAAAGAAGATTTCTGAGAAACTGCTTTGTGTTCTGTTATTTCATCTCACAGATTTACTGCTTTCCCCTCAAGAAGCCTTTCGTTAAGTCTTTTCTTGTGGAATTTGCAAAGTGATATTTGTAAGCCCATAGAGGGCTTTGGTGAAAAAGGAAATATCTTCAGTTTAAAACTGGAAAGAAGCTGTCTAAGAAACTGCTATGAGTTCTGTTAATTCATCTCACAGAGTTACAGCATTACCCTCAAGAAGTCTTTCACAAAGACTGTTCTTGTGGAATTTGGAAAGTGATATTTGGAAGCTCATAGAGGGCTATGCTGAAAAAGGAAATATCTTCCGTTAAAAACAGGAAAGATGCTCTCTGAGAAATTGCTTTGTGTCCCGTTATTTCATCTCAGAGTTACAGCTTTCCCCTCAAGAAGTCTTTCGCTAAGACTGTTCTTGTGGAATATGAAAAGTGATATTTGGAAGACTTTAGAGGGCAAAGGTGAAAAAGGAAATATCTTCCGTAAAAAACTGGAAAGAAGCTTTCTGAGAAACTGCATTGTGTTCTGTTAATTCATCTCACAGAATTACAGCTTTCCCTTCAAGAAGCCCTTCGCTAAGGCTGTTCTTGTTGAATTTGGAAGGTGATATTTGGAAGCCCATAGAGGCCTATGGTGAAAAATGAAATATCTCCAGTTAAAAACTGGAATGAAGCTTTCTGAGAAACTGCTTTGTGTTCTGTTAGTCCATCTCACAGAGTTAGAACTTTCCCCTCAAGAAGCCTTTCTCTAAGACTGTTCTTGTTGAATTTGCAAAGTGATATTTGGATGCCCCTAGAGGGCTATGGTGAAAAAGGAAATATCTTCAGTTAAAAACTGGAAAGAAACTTCTGAGAAACTGCTTTGTGTTCTGTTAATTCATCTCACAGCGTTACTGCTTTCCCCTCAAGAAGCCTTTCGGTAAGACTGTTCTTGTGGAATTTACAAACTGATATTTGGAAGCCCTTAGAGGGCTAGGGTGAAAAAGGAAATATCTTCCTTTAAAAACTGGAAAGAAGCTGTCTGAGAAACTGCTTTGTGTTCTGTTGATTCACCTAACAGAGTTACAGCTTTCCCTTCAAGAAGCCGTTCGCTAAGGCTGTTCTTGTGGAATTTACAAAGTGATATTTGGAAGCCCATAGAGCGCTATGGGGAAAAAGGAAATATCTTCAGCTAAAAACTGAAAAGAAGCTTTCTGAGAAACTGCTTTGTGTCCTCTTAATTCATGTTACAGTGTTACAGCTTTCCCCTCAAGAAGCCTTTCGCTAAGACTGTTCATGTGGAATTTGGAATGTGATAAATAGAACCCCTAGAGGGCTTTGGTGAAAAAGGGAATATCTTCCGTTAAAAACTGGAAAGAAGCATTCTGAGAAACTGCTTTGTGTTCTGTTAATTCATCTCACAGAGTTACAGCTTTCCCCTCAAGAAATCTTTCGCTAAGACTGTTCATGTGGATTTTGGAAAATGATATTTAGTAGCCAATAGAGGGCTACGGTGAAAAAGGAAATATCTTCCGTTAAAAAGTGGATAGAAGCTTTCTTAGAGACTGCTTTGTGTTCTGCTAATTCATCTCACAGAATTACAGCTTTCTACTCATGAAGTCTTTGGCTAAGACTGTTCCTGCGGGATTTGCAAAGTGATATTTGGAAGCCCATAGAGGGCTATGGTGAAAAAGGACATATCTTCCGTTAAAAACTGGATAGAAACTTTCTAAGAAACTGCTTTGTGTTCTGTTAATTCATCTCACAGAGTTACAGCTTTCCGCTAAATAAGAATTTCGCTAAGACTGTTATTGTGGAATTTGCAAAGTGATATTTGGAAGCCCATAGAGGGCTATGGTGAAAAAGGAAATAACTTCCGTTAAAAACTGGAAAGAGGCATTCTGAGAAACTCCTTTGTGTTCTCTTAATTCATCTCACAGAGTTACACCTTTCCTCTCAAGAAGCCTTTCCTTAAGACAGTTTTTGTGGAAATTGCAAAGGGATACTTAGAAGCCCATAGAGGGCTACGGTGAAAAAAGAAATATCCTAAGACAAAAACTGAAAAGAATCTGTCTTCGATACTACTTTGTGCTCTGTTAATTCATGTCACAGAGTTAGAGCTTTCCCCTACAGAAGACTTTCGCTAAGACTGTTCTTGTGGAATTTCCAAAGTGATATTTGGAATCCCATAGAGTACTATGGTGAAAAAGGAAATATCTTCCGCTAAAAACTGGAAAGAAGCTTTCTGAGAAACTGGTTTGTGTTCTGTTAATTCATCTCACACAGTTACAGCTTTCCCCTCAAGAAGCCTTTCCCTAAGACTGTTCTTGTGGAACTTGCAGAGTGATATTTGGAAGCCCATACAGGGCTATGGTGAAAAAGGAAATATCTTCAGTTAAAAACTGTATAGAAGTTTTCTGAGAAACTGTTTCGTGTACTGTTAATTCACCTCACAGAGTTGCAGCTTTTCCCTCAAGAAACCTTTCGCTAAGACTGTTCTTGTGGAATTTGCTAAGTGATATTTGGAAGCCCATAGAGGCCTATGGTGAAAAAGGAAATATCTTCCGTTAAAAACTGGAGGGAAGCTTTCTGAGAAACTGCTTTGTGTTCTGTTAATTCATCTCACAGAGTTACAGCTTTCCCCTCAAGAAGCCTTTCCCTAAGACTGTTCTTGTGGAACTTGCAGAGTGATATTTGGAAGCCCATACAGGGCAATGGTGAAAAAGGAAATATCTTCAGTTAAAAACTGTATAGAAGTTTTCTGAGAAACTGTTTCGTGTACTGTTAATTCACCTCACAGCGTTGCAGCTTTTCCCTCAAGAAACCTTTCGCTAAGACTGTTCTTGTGGAATTTGCTAAGTGATATTTGGAAGCCCATAGAGGCCTATGGTGAAAAAGGAAATATCTTCCGTTAAAAACTGGAGGGAAGCTTTCTGAGAAACTGCTTTGTGTTCTGTTAATTCATCTCACAGAGTTACAGCTTTCCCCTCCAGAAGCCTTTCGCTAGACAGTTCTTGTGGAATGTGCGAAGTGATATTTGAAAGTCCATAGAGGGCTCTGGTGAAAAAGGAAATATCTTCAGTTAAAAACTGGAAAGAAGATTTCTGAGAAACTGCTTTGTGTTCTGTTATTTCATCTCACAGATTTACTGCTTTCCCCTCAAGAAGCCTTTCGTTAAGTCTTTTCTTGTGGAATTTGCAAAGTGATATTTGTAAGCCCATAGAGGGCTTTGGTGAAAAAGGAAATATCTTCAGTTTAAAACTGGAAAGAAGCTGTCTAAGAAACTGCTATGAGTTCTGTTAATTCATCTCACAGAGTTACAGCATTACCCTCAAGAAGTCTTTCACAACGACTGTTCTTGTGGAATTTGGAAAGTGATATTTGGAAGCTCATAGAGGGCTATGCTGAAAAAGGAAATATCTTCCGTTAAAAACAGGAAAGATGCTCTCTGAGAAATTGCTTTGTGTCCCGTTATTTCATCTCAGAGTTACAGATTTCCCCTCAAGAAGCCTTTCGCTAAGACTCTTCTTGTGGAATATGAAAAGTGATATTTGGAAGTCTTTAGAGGGCAAAGGTGAAAAAGGAAATATCTTCCGTAAAAAACTGGAAAGAAGCTTTCTGAGAAACTGCATTGTGTTCTGTGAATTCATCTCACAGAATTACAGCTTTCCCTTCAAGAAGCCCTTCGCTAAGGCTGTTCTTGTTGAATTTGGAAGGTGATATTTGGAAGCCCATAGAGGCCTATGGTGAAAAATGAAATATCTCCAGTTAAAAACTGGAATGAAGCTTTCTGAGAAACTGCTTTGTGTTCTGTTAGTCCATCTCACAGAGTTAGAACTTTCCCCTCAAGAAGCCTTTCTCTAAGACTGTTCTTGTTGAATTTGCAAAGTGATATTTGGAAGCCCCTAGAGGGCTATGGTGAAAAAGGAAATATCTTCAGTTAAAAACTGGAAAGAAACTTCTGAGAAACTGCTTTGTGTTCTGTTAATTCATCTCACAGCGTTACTGCTTTCCCCTCAAGAAGCCTTTCGGTAAGACTGTTCTTGTGGAATTTACAAACTGATATTTGGAAGCCCTTAGAGGGCTAGGGTGAAAAAGGAAATATCTTCCTTTAAAAACTGGAAAGAAGCTGTCTGAGAAACTGCTTTGTGTTCTGTTGATTCACCTAACAGAGTTACAGCTTTCCCTTCAAGAAGCCGTTCGCTAAGGCTGTTCTTGTGGAATTTACAAAGTGATATTTGGAAGCCCATAGAGCGCTATGGGGAAAAAGGAAATATCTTCAGCTAAAAACTGAAAAGAAGCTTTCTGAGAAACTGCTTTGTGTCCTCTTAATTCATGTTACAGTGTTACAGCTTTCCCCTCAAGAAGCCTTTCGCTAAGACTGTTCATGTGGAATTTGGAATGTGATAAATAGAACCCCTAGAGGGCTTTGGTGAAAAAGGGAATATCTTCCGTTAAAAACTGGAAAGAAGCATTCTGAGAAACTGCTTTGTGTTCTGTTAATTCATCTCACAGAGTTACAGCTTTCCCCTCAAGAAATCTTTCGCTAAGACTGTTCATGTGGATTTTGGAAAATGATATTTAGTAGCCAATAGAGGGCTACGGTGAAAAAGGAAATATCTTCCGTTAAAAAGTGGATAGAAGCTTTCTTAGAGACTGCTTTGTGTTCTGCTAATTCATCTCACAGAATTACAGCTTTCTACTCATGAAGTCTTTGGCTAAGACTGTTCCTGTGGGATTTGCAAAGTGATATTTGGAAGCCCATAGAGGGCTATGGTGAAAAAGGACATATCTTCCGTTAAAAACTGGATAGAAACTTTCTAAGAAACTGCTTTGTGTTCTGTTAATTCATCTCACAGAGTTACAGCTTTCCGCTAAATAAGAATTTCGCTAAGACTGTTATTGTGGAATTTGCAAAGTGATATTTGGAAGCCCATAGAGGGCTATGGTGAAAAAGGAAATAACTTCCGTTAAAAACTGGAAAGAGGCATTCTGAGAAACTCCTTTGTGTTCTCTTAATTCATCTCACAGAGTTACACCTTTCCTCTCAAGAAGCCTTTCCTTAAGACAGTTTTTGTGGAAATTGCAAAGGGATACTTAGAAGCCCATAGAGGGCTACGGTGAAAAAAGAAATATCCTAAGACAAAAACTGAAAAGAATCTGTCTTCGATACTACTTTGTGCTCTGTTAATTCATGTCACAGAGTTAGAGCTTTCCCCTACAGAAGACTTTCGCTAAGACTGTTCTTGTGGAATTTCCAAAGTGATATTTGGAATCCCATAGAGTACTATGGTGAAAAAGGAAATATCTTCCGCTAAAAACTGGAAAGAAGCTTTCTGAGAAACTGGTTTGTGTTCTGTTAATTCATCTCACACAGTTACAGCTTTCCCCTCAAGAAGCCTTTCCCTAAGACTGTTCTTGTGGAACTTGCAGAGTGATATTTGGAAGCCCATACAGGGCTATGGTGAAAAAGGAAATATCTTCAGTTAAAAACTGTATAGAAGTTTTCTGAGAAACTGTTTCGTGTACTGTTAATTCACCTCACAGAGTTGCAGCTTTTCCCTCAAGAAACCTTTCGCTAAGACTGTTCTTGTGGAATTTGCTAAGTGATATTTGGAAGCCCATAGAGGCCTATGGTGAAAAAGGAAATATCTTCCGTTAAAAACTGGAGGGAAGCTTTCTGAGAAACTGCTTTGTGTTCTGTTAATTCATCTCACACAGTTACAGCTTTCCCCTCAAGAAGCCTTTCCCTAAGACTGTTCTTGTGGAACTTGCAGAGTGATATTTGGAAGCCCATACAGGGCTATGGTGAAAAAGGAAATATCTTCAGTTAAAAACTGTATAGAAGTTTTCTGAGAAACTGTTTCGTGTACTGTTAATTCACCTCACAGAGTTGCAGCTTTTCCCTCAAGAAACCTTTCGCTAAGACTGTTCTTGTGGAATTTGCTAAGTGATATTTGGAAGCCCATAGAGGCCTATGGTGAAAAAGGAAATATCTTCCGTTAAAAACTGGAGGGAAGCTTTCTGAGAAACTGCTTTGTGTTCTGTTAATTCATCTCACAGAGTTACAGCTTTCCCCCCCAGAAGCCTTTCGCTAGACAGTTCTTGTGGAATGTGCGAAGTGATATTTGAAAGTCCATAGAGGGCTCTGGTGAAAAAGGAAATATCTTCAGTTAAAAACTGGAAAGAAGATTTCTGAGAAACTGCTTTGTGTTCTGTTATTTCATCTCACAGATTTACTGCTTTCCCCTCAAGAAGCCTTTCGTTAAGTCTTTTCTTGTGGAATTTGCAAAGTGATATTTGTAAGCCCATAGAGGGCTTTGGTGAAAAAGGAAATATCTTCAGTTTAAAACTGGAAAGAAGCTGTCTAAGAAACTGCTATGAGTTCTGTTAATTCATCTCACAGAGTTACAGCATTACCCTCAAGAAGTCTTTCACAAAGACTGTTCTTGTGGAATTTGGAAAGTGATATTTGGAAGCTCATAGAGGGCTATGCTGAAAAAGGAAATATCTTCCGTTAAAAACAGGAAAGATGCTCTCTGAGAAATTGCTTTGTGTCCCGTTATTTCATCTCAGAGTTACAGCTTTCCCCTCAAGAAGTCTTTCGCTAAGACTGTTCTTGTGGAATATGAAAAGTGATATTTGGAAGACTTTAGAGGGCAAAGGTGAAAAAGGAAATATCTTCCGTAAAAAACTGGAAAGAAGCTTTCTGAGAAACTGCATTGTGTTCTGTTAATTCATCTCACAGAATTACAGCTTTCCCTTCAAGAAGCCCTTCGCTAAGGCTGTTCTTGTTGAATGTGGAAGGTGATATTTGGAAGCCCATAGAGGCCTATGGTGAAAAATGAAATATCTCCAGTTAAAAACTGGAATGAAGCTTTCTGAGAAACTGCTTTGTGTTCTGTTAGTCCATCTCACAGAGTTAGAACTTTCCCCTCAAGAAGCCTTTCTCTAAGACTGTTCTTGTTGAATTTGCAAAGTGATATTTGGAAGCCCCTAGAGGGCTATGGTGAAAAAGGAAATATCTTCAGTTAAAAACTGGAAAGAAACTTCTGAGAAACTGCTTTGTGTTCTGTTAATTCATCTCCCAGCGTTACTGCTTTCCCCTCAAGAAGCCTTTCGGTAAGACTGTTCTTGTGGAATTTACAAACTGATATTTGGAAGCCCTTAGAGGGCTAGGGTGAAAAAGGAAATATCTTCCTTTAAAAACTGGAAAGAAGCTGTCTGAGAAACTGCTTTGTGTTCTGTTGATTCACCTAACAGAGTTACAGCTTTCCCTTCAAGAAGCCGTTCGCTAAGGCTGTTCTTGTGGAATTTACAAAGTGATATTTGGAAGCCCATAGAGCGCTATGGGGAAAAAGGAAATATCTTCAGCTAAAAACTGAAAAGAAGCTTTCTGAGAAACTGCTTTGTGTCCTCTTAATTCATGTTACAGTGTTACAGCTTTCCCCTCAAGAAGCCTTTCGCTAAGACTGTTCATGTGGAATTTGGAATGTGATAAATAGAACCCCTAGAGGGCTTTGGTGAAAAAGGGAATATCTTCCGTTAAAAACTGGAAAGAAGCATTCTGAGAAACTGCTTTGTGTTCTGTTAATTCATCTCACAGAGTTACAGCTTTCCCCTCAAGAAATCTTTCGCTAAGACTGTTCATGTGGATTTTGGAAAATGATATTTAGTAGCCAATAGAGGGCTACGGTGAAAAAGGAAATATCTTCCGTTAAAAAGTGGATAGAAGCTTTCTTAGAGACTGCTTTGTGTTCTGCTAATTCATCTCACAGAATTACAGCTTTCTACTCATGAAGTCTTTGGCTAAGACTGTTCCTGCGGGATTTGCAAAGTGATATTTGGAAGCCCATAGAGGGCTATGGTGAAAAAGGACATATCTTCCGTTAAAAACTGGATAGAAACTTTCTAAGAAACTGCTTTGTGTTCTGTTAATTCATCTCACAGAGTTACAGCTTTCTGCTAAATAAGAATTTCGCTAAGACTGTTATTGTGGAATTTGCAAAGTGATATTTGGAAGCCCATAGAGGGCTATGGTGAAAAAGGAAATAACTTCCGTTAAAAACTGGAAAGAGGCATTCTGAGAAACTCCTTTGTGTTCTGTTAATTCATCTCACAGAGTTACACCTTTCCTCTCAAGAAGCCTTTCCTTAAGACAGTTTTTGTGGAAATTGCAAAGGGATACTTAGAAGCCCATAGAGGGCTACGGTGAAAAAAGAAATATCCTAAGACAAAAACTGAAAAGAATCTGTCTTCGATACTACTTTGTGCTCTGTTAATTCATGTCACAGAGTTAGAGCTTTCCCCTACAGAAGACTTTCGCTAAGACTGTTCTTGTGGAATTTCCAAAGTGATATTTGGAATCCCATAGAGTACTATGGTGAAAAAGGAAATATCTTCCGCTAAAAACTGGAAAGAAGCTTTCTGAGAAACTGGTTTGTGTTCTGTTAATTCATCTCACACAGTTACAGCTTTCCCTTCAAGAAGCTTTTCCCTAAGACTGTTCTTGTGGAACTTGCAGAGTGATATTTGGAAGCCCATACAGGGCTATGGTGAAAAAGGAAATATCTTCAGTTAAAAACTGTATAGAAGTTTTCTGAGAAACTGTTTCGTGTACTGTTAATTCACCTCACAGAGTTGCAGCTTTTCTCTCAAGAAACCTTTCGCTAAGACTGTTCTTGTGGAATTTGCTAAGTGATATTTGGAAGCCCATAGAGGCCTATGGTGAAAAAGGAAATATCTTCCGTTAAAAACTGGAGGGAAGCTTTCTGAGAAACTGCTTTGTGTTCTGTTAATTCATCTCACAGAGTTACAGCTTTCCCCTCAAGAAGCCTTTCCCTAAGACTGTTCTTGTGGAACTTGCAGAGTGATATTTGGAAGCCCATACAGGGCAATGGTGAAAAAGGAAATATCTTCAGTTAAAAACTGTATAGAAGTTTTCTGAGAAACTGTTTCGTGTACTGTTAATTCACCTCACAGCGTTGCACCTTTTCCCTCAAGAAACCTTTCGCTAAGACTGTTCTTGTGGAATTTGCTAAGTGATATTTGGAAGCCCATAGAGGCCTATGGTGAAAAAGGAAATATCTTCCGTTAAAAACTGGAGGGAAGCTTTCTGAGAAACTGCTTTGTGTTCTGTTAATTCATCTCACAGAGTTACAGCTTTCCCCTCCAGAAGCCTTTCGCTAGACAGTTCTTGTGGAATGTGCGAAGTGATATTTGAAAGTCCATAGAGGTCTCTGGTGAAAAAGGAAATATCTTCAGTTAAAAACTGGAAAGAAGATTTCTGAGAAACTGCTTTGTGTTCTGTTATTTCATCTCACAGATTTACTGCTTTCCCCTCAAGAAGCCTTTCGTTAAGTCTTTTCTTGTGGAATTTGCAAAGTGATATTTGTAAGCCCATAGAGGGCTTTGGTGAAAAAGGAAATATCTTCAGTTTAAAACTGGAAAGAAGCTGTCTAAGAAACTGCTATGAGTTCTGTTAATTCATCTCACAGAGTTACAGCATTACCCTCAAGAAGTCTTTCACAAAGACTGTTCTTGTGGAATTTGGAAAGTGATATTTGGAAGCTCATAGAGGGCTATGCTGAAAAAGGAAATATCTTCCGTTAAAAACAGGAAAGATGCTCTCTGAGAAATTGCTTTGTGTCCCGTTATTTCATCTCAGAGTTACAGCTTTCCCCTCAAGAAGTCTTTCGCTAAGACTGTTCTTGTGGAATATGAAAAGTGATATTTGGAAGACTTTAGAGGGCAAAGGTGAAAAAGGAAATATCTTCCGTAAAAAACTGGAAAGAAGCTTTCTGAGAAACTGCATTGTGTTCTGTTAATTCATCTCACAGAATTACAGCTTTCCCTTCAAGAAGCCCTTCGCTAAGGCTGTTCTTGTTGAATTTGGAAGGTGATATTTGGAAGCCCATAGAGGCCTATGGTGAAAAATGAAATATCTCCAGTTAAAAACTGGAATGAAGCTTTCTGAGAAACTGCTTTGTGTTCTGTTAGTCCATCTCACAGAGTTAGAACTTTCCCCTCAAGAAGCCTTTCTCTAAGACTGTTCTTGTTGAATTTGCAAAGTGATATTTGGATGCCCCTAGAGGGCTATGGTGAAAAAGGAAATATCTTCAGTTAAAAACTGGAAAGAAACTTCTGAGAAACTGCTTTGTGTTCTGTTAATTCATCTCACAGCGTTACTGCTTTCCCCTCAAGAAGCCTTTCGGTAAGACTGTTCTTGTGGAATTTACAAACTGATATTTGGAAGCCCTTAGAGGGCTAGGGTGAAAAAGGAAATATCTTCCTTTAAAAACTGGAAAGAAGCTGTCTGAGAAACTGCTTTGTGTTCTGTTGATTCACCTAACAGAGTTACAGCTTTCCCTTCAAGAAGCCGTTCGCTAAGGCTGTTCTTGTGGAATTTACAAAGTGATATTTGGAAGCCCATAGAGCGCTATGGGGAAAAAGGAAATATCTTCAGCTAAAAACTGAAAAGAAGCTTTCTGAGAAACTGCTTTGTGTCCTCTTAATTCATGTTACAGTGTTACAGCTTTCCCCTCAAGAAGCCTTTCGCTAAGACTGTTCATGTGGAATTTGGAATGTGATAAATAGAACCCCTAGAGGGCTTTGGTGAAAAAGGGAATATCTTCCGTTAAAAACTGGAAAGAAGCATTCTGAGAAACTGCTTTGTGTTCTGTTAATTCATCTCACAGAGTTACAGCTTTCCCCTCAAGAAATCTTTCGCTAAGACTGTTCATGTGGATTTTGGAAAATGATATTTAGTAGCCAATAGAGGGCTACGGTGAAAAAGGAAATATCTTCCGATAAAAAGTGGATAGAAGCTTTCTTAGAGACTGCTTTGTGTTCTGCTAATTCATCTCACAGAATTACAGCTTTCTACTCATGAAGTCTTTGGCTAAGACTGTTCCTGCGGGATTTGCAAAGTGATATTTGGAAGCCCATAGAGGGCTATGGTGAAAAAGGACATATCTTCCGTTAAAAACTGGATAGAAACTTTCTAAGAAACTGCTTTGTGTTCTGTTAATTCATCTCACAGAGTTACAGCTTTCCGCTAAATAAGAATTTCGCTAAGACTGTTATTGTGGAATTTGCAAAGTGATATTTGGAAGCCCATAGAGGGCTATGGTGAAAAAGGAAATAACTTCCGTTAAAAACTGGAAAGAGGCATTCTGAGAAACTCCTTTGTGTTCTCTTAATTCATCTCACAGAGTTACACCTTTCCTCTCAAGAAGCCTTTCCTTAAGACAGTTTTTGTGGAAATTGCAAAGGGATACTTAGAAGCCCATAGAGGGCTACGGTGAAAAAAGAAATATCCTAAGACAAAAACTGAAAAGAATCTGTCTTCGATACTACTTTGTGCTCTGTTAATTCATGTCACAGAGTTAGAGCTTTCCCCTACAGAAGACTTTCGCTAAGACTGTTCTTGTGGAATTTCCAAAGTGATATTTGGAATCCCATAGAGTACTATGGTGAAAAAGGAAATATCTTCCGCTAAAAACTGGAAAGAAGCTTTCTGAGAAACTGGTTTGTGTTCTGTTAATTCATCTCACACAGTTACAGCTTTCCCCTCAAGAAGCCTTTCCCTAAGACTGTTCTTGTGGAACTTGCAGAGTGATATTTGGAAGCCCATACAGGGCTATGGTGAAAAAGGAAATATCTTCAGTTAAAAACTGTATAGAAGTTTTCTGAGAAACTGTTTCGTGTACTGTTAATTCACCTCACAGAGTTGCAGCTTTTCCCTCAAGAAACCTTTCGCTAAGACTGTTCTTGTGGAATTTGCTAAGTGATATTTGGAAGCCCATAGAGGCCTATGGTGAAAAAGGAAATATCTTCCGTTAAAAACTGGAGGGAAGCTTTCTGAGAAACTGCTTTGTGTTCTGTTAATTCATCTCACACAGTTACAGCTTTCCCCTCAAGAAGCCTTTCCCTAAGACTGTTCTTGTGGAACTTGCAGAGTGATATTTGGAAGCCCATACAGGGCAATGGTGAAAAAGGAAATATCTTCAGTTAAAAACTGTATAGAAGTTTTCTGAGAAACTGTTTCGTGTACTGTTAATTCACCTCACAGCGTTGCACCTTTTCCCTCAAGAAACCTTTCGCTAAGACTGTTCTTGTGGAATTTGCTAAGTGATATTTGGAAGCCCATAGAGGCCTATGGTGAAAAAGGAAATATCTTCCGTTAAAAACTGGAGGGAAGCTTTCTGAGAAACTGCTTTGTGTTCTGTTAATTCATCTCACAGAGTTACAGCTTTCCCCTCCAGAAGCCTTTCGCTAGACAGTTCTTGTGGAATGTGCGAAGTGATATTTGAAAGTCCATAGAGGGCTCTGGTGAAAAAGGAAATATCTTCAGTTAAAAACTGGAAAGAAGATTTCTGAGAAACTGCTTTGTGTTCTGTTATTTCATCTCACAGATTTACTGCTTTCCCCTCAAGAAGCCTTTCGTTAAGTCTTTTCTTGTGGAATTTGCAAAGTGATATTTGTAAGCCCATAGAGGGCTTTGGTGAAAAAGGAAATATCTTCAGTTTAAAACTGGAAAGAAGCTGTCTAAGAAACTGCTATGAGTTCTGTTAATTCATCTCACAGAGTTACAGCATTACCCTCAAGAAGTCTTTCACAAAGACTGTTCTTGTGGAATTTGGAAAGTGATATTTGGAAGCTCATAGAGGGCTATGCTGAAAAAGGAAATATCTTCCGTTAAAAACAGGAAAGATGCTCTCTGAGAAATTGCTTTGTGTCCCGTTATTTCATCTCAGAGTTACAGATTTCCCCTCAAGAAGCCTTTCGCTAAGACTCTTCTTGTGGAATATGAAAAGTGATATTTGGAAGTCTTTAGAGGGCAAAGGTGAAAAAGGAAATATCTTCCGTAAAAAACTGGAAAGAAGCTTTCTGAGAAACTGCATTGTGTTCTGTGAATTCATCTCACAGAATTACAGCTTTCCCTTCAAGAAGCCCTTCGCTAAGGCTGTTCTTGTTGAATTTGGAAGGTGATATTTGGAAGCCCATAGAGGCCTATGGTGAAAAATGAAATATCTCCAGTTAAAAACTGGAATGAAGCTTTCTGAGAAACTGCTTTGTGTTCTGGTAGTCCATCTCACAGAGTTAGAACTTTCCCCTCAAGAAGCCTTTCTCTAAGACTGTTCTTGTTGAATTTGCAAAGTGATATTTGGAAGCCCCTAGAGGGCTATGGTGAAAAAGGAAATATCTTCAGTTAAAAACTGGAAAGAAACTTCTGAGAAACTGCTTTGTGTTCTGTTAATTCATCTCACAGCGTTACTGCTTTCCCCTCAAGAAGCCTTTCGGTAAGACTGTTCTTGTGGAATTTACAAACTGATATTTGGAAGCCCTTAGAGGGCTAGGGTGAAAAAGGAAATATCTTCCTTTAAAAACTGGAAAGAAGCTGTCTGAGAAACTGCTTTGTGTTCTGTTGATTCACCTAACAGAGTTACAGCTTTCCCTTCAAGAAGCCGTTCGCTAAGGCTGTTCTTGTGGAATTTACAAAGTGATATTTGGAAGCCCATAGAGCGCTATGGGGAAAAAGGAAATATCTTCAGCTGAAAACTGAAAAGAAGCTTTCTGAGAAACTGCTTTGTGTCCTCTTAATTCATGTTACAGTGTTACAGCTTTCCCCTCAAGAAGCCTTTCGCTAAGACTGTTCATGTGGAATTTGGAATGTGATAAATAGAACCCCTAGAGGGCTTTGGTGAAAAAGGGAATATCTTCCGTTAAAAACTGGAAAGAAGCATTCTGAGAAACTGCTTTGTGTTCTGTTAATTCATCTCACAGAGTTACAGCTTTCCCCTCAAGAAATCTTTCGCTAAGACTGTTCATGTGGATTTTGGAAAATGATATTTAGTAGCCAATAGAGGGCTACGGTGAAAAAGGAAATATCTTCCGTTAAAAAGTGGATAGAAGCTTTCTTAGAGACTGCTTTGTGTTCTGCTAATTCATCTCACAGAATTACAGCTTTCTACTCATGAAGTCTTTGGCTAAGACTGTTCCTGCAGGATTTGCAAAGTGATATTTGGAAGCCCATAGAGGGCTATGGTGAAAAAGGACATATCTTCCGTTAAAAACTGGATAGAAACTTTCTAAGAAACTGCTTTGTGTTCTGTTAATTCATCTCACAGAGTTACAGCTTTCCGCTAAATAAGAATTTCGCTAAGACTGTTATTGTGGAATTTGCAAAGTGATATTTGGAAGCCCATAGAGGGCTGTGGTGAAAAAGGAAACAACTTCCGTTAAAAACTGGAAAGAGGCATTCTGAGAAACTCCTTTGTGTTCTCTTAATTCATCTCACAGAGTTACACCTTTCCTCTCAAGAAGCCTTTCCTTAAGACAGTTTTTGTGGAAATTGCAAAGGGATACTTAGAAGCCCATAGAGGGCTACGGTGAAAAAAGAAATATCCTAAGACAAAAACTGAAAAGAATCTGTCTTCGATACTACTTTGTGCTCTGTTAATTCATGTCACAGAGTTAGAGCTTTCCCCTACAGAAGACTTTCGCTAAGACTGTTCTTGTGGAATTTCCAAAGTGATATTTGGAATCCCATAGAGTACTATGGTGAAAAAGGAAATATCTTCCGCTAAAAACTGGAAAGAAGCTTTCTGAGAAACTGCTTTGTGTTCTGTTAATTCATCTCACAGAGTTACAGCTTTCCCCTCAAGAAGCCTTTCCCTAAGACTGTTCTTGTGGAACTTGCAGAGTGATATTTGGAAGCCCATACAGGGCAATGGTGAAAAAGGAAATATCTTCAGTTAAAAACTGTATAGAAGTTTTCTGAGAAACTGTTTCGTGTACTGTTAATTCACCTCACAGCGTTGCACCTTTTCCCTCAAGAAACCTTTCGCTAAGACTGTTCTTGTGGAATTTGCTAAGTGATATTTGGAAGCCCATAGAGGCCTATGGTGAAAAAGGAAATATCTTCCGTTAAAAACTGGAGGGAAGCTTTCTGAGAAACTGCTTTGTGTTCTGTTAATTCATCTCACAGAGTTACAGCTTTCCCCTCCAGAAGCCTTTCGCTAGACAGTTCTTGTGGAATGTGCGAAGTGATATTTGAAAGTCCATAGAGGTCTCTGGTGAAAAAGGAAATATCTTCAGTTAAAAACTGGAAAGAAGATTTCTGAGAAACTGCTTTGTGTTCTGTTATTTCATCTCACAGATTTACTGCTTTCCCCTCAAGAAGCCTTTCGTTAAGTCTTTTCTTGTGGAATTTGCAAAGTGATATTTGTAAGCCCATAGAGGGCTTTGGTGAAAAAGGAAATATCTTCAGTTTAAAACTGGAAAGAAGCTGTCTAAGAAACTGCTATGAGTTCTGTTAATTCATCTCACAGAGTTACAGCATTACCCTCAAGAAGTCTTTCACAAAGACTGTTCTTGTGGAATTTGGAAAGTGATATTTGGAAGCTCATAGAGGGCTATGCTGAAAAAGGAAATATCTTCCGTTAAAAACAGGAAAGATGCTCTCTGAGAAATTGCTTTGTGTCCCGTTATTTCATCTCAGAGTTACAGCTTTCCCCTCAAGAAGTCTTTCGCTAAGACTGTTCTTGTGGAATATGAAAAGTGATATTTGGAAGACTTTAGAGGGCAAAGGTGAAAAAGGAAATATCTTCCGTAAAAAACTGGAAAGAAGCTTTCTGAGAAACTGCATTGTGTTCTGTTAATTCATCTCACAGAATTACAGCTTTCCCTTCAAGAAGCCCTTCGCTAAGGCTGTTCTTGTTGAATTTGGAAGGTGATATTTGGAAGCCCATAGAGGCCTATGGTGAAAAATGAAATATCTCCAGTTAAAAACTGGAATGAAGCTTTCTGAGAAACTGCTTTGTGTTCTGTTAGTCCATCTCACAGAGTTAGAACTTTCCCCTCAAGAAGCCTTTCTCTAAGACTGTTCTTGTTGAATTTGCAAAGTGATATTTGGATGCCCCTAGAGGGCTATGGTGAAAAAGGAAATATCTTCAGTTAAAAACTGGAAAGAAACTTCTGAGAAACTGCTTTGTGTTCTGTTAATTCATCTCACAGCGTTACTGCTTTCCCCTCAAGAAGCCTTTCGGTAAGACTGTTCTTGTGGAATTTACAAACTGATATTTGGAAGCCCTTAGAGGGCTAGGGTGAAAAAGGAAATATCTTCCTTTAAAAACTGGAAAGAAGCTGTCTGAGAAACTGCTTTGTGTTCTGTTGATTCACCTAACAGAGTTACAGCTTTCCCTTCAAGAAGCCGTTCGCTAAGGCTGTTCTTGTGGAATTTACAAAGTGATATTTGGAAGCCCATAGAGCGCTATGGGGAAAAAGGAAATATCTTCAGCTAAAAACTGAAAAGAAGCTTTCTGAGAAACTGCTTTGTGTCCTCTTAATTCATGTTACAGTGTTACAGCTTTCCCCTCAAGAAGCCTTTCGCTAAGACTGTTCATGTGGAATTTGGAATGTGATAAATAGAACCCCTAGAGGGCTTTGGTGAAAAAGGGAATATCTTCCGTTAAAAACTGGAAAGAAGCATTCTGAGAAACTGCTTTGTGTTCTGTTAATTCATCTCACAGAGTTACAGCTTTCCCCTCAAGAAATCTTTCGCTAAGACTGTTCATGTGGATTTTGGAAAATGATATTTAGTAGCCAATAGAGGGCTACGGTGAAAAAGGAAATATCTTCCGTTAAAAAGTGGATAGAAGCTTTCTTAGAGACTGCTTTGTGTTCTGCTAATTCATCTCACAGAATTACAGCTTTCTACTCATGAAGTCTTTGGCTAAGACTGTTCCTGCGGGATTTGCAAAGTGATATTTGGAAGCCCATAGAGGGCTATGGTGAAAAAGGACATATCTTCCGTTAAAAACTGGATAGAAACTTTCTAAGAAACTGCTTTGTGTTCTGTTAATTCATCTCACAGAGTTACAGCTTTCCGCTAAATAAGAATTTCGCTAAGACTGTTATTGTGGAATTTGCAAAGTGATATTTGGAAGCCCATAGAGGGCTATGGTGAAAAAGGAAATAACTTCCGTTAAAAACTGGAAAGAGGCATTCTGAGAAACTCCTTTGTGTTCTCTTAATTCATCTCACAGAGTTACACCTTTCCTCTCAAGAAGCCTTTCCTTAAGACAGTTTTTGTGGAAATTGCAAAGGGATACTTAGAAGCCCATAGAGGGCTACGGTGAAAAAAGAAATATCCTAAGACAAAAACTGAAAAGAATCTGTCTTCGATACTACTTTGTGCTCTGTTAATTCATGTCACAGAGTTAGAGCTTTCCCCTACAGAAGACTTTCGCTAAGACTGTTCTTGTGGAATTTCCAAAGTGATATTTGGAATCCCATAGAGTACTATGGTGAAAAAGGAAATATCTTCCGCTAAAAACTGGAAAGAAGCTTTCTGAGAAACTGGTTTGTGTTCTGTTAATTCATCTCACACAGTTACAGCTTTCCCCTCAAGAAGCCTTTCCCTAAGACTGTTCTTGTGGAACTTGCAGAGTGATATTTGGAAGCCCATACAGGGCTATGGTGAAAAAGGAAATATCTTCAGTTAAAAACTGTATAGAAGTTTTCTGAGAAACTGTTTCGTGTACTGTTAATTCACCTCACAGAGTTGCAGCTTTTCCCTCAAGAAACCTTTCGCTAAGACTGTTCTTGTGGAATTTGCTAAGTGATATTTGGAAGCCCATAGAGGCCTATGGTGAAAAAGGAAATATCTTCCGTTAAAAACTGGAGGGAAGCTTTCTGAGAAACTGCTTTGTGTTCTGTTAATTCATCTCACAGAGTTACAGCTTTCCCCTCAAGAAGCCTTTCCCTAAGACTGTTCTTGTGGAACTTGCAGAGTGATATTTGGAAGCCCATACAGGGCAATGGTGAAAAAGGAAATATCTTCAGTTAAAAACTGTATAGAAGTTTTCTGAGAAACTGTTTCGTGTACTGTTAATTCACCTCACAGCGTTGCAGCTTTTCCCTCAAGAAACCTTTCGCTAAGACTGTTCTTGTGGAATTTGCTAAGTGATATTTGGAAGCCCATAGAGGCCTATGGTGAAAAAGGAAATATCTTCCGTTAAAAACTGGAGGGAAGCTTTCTGAGAAACTGCTTTGTGTTCTGTTAATTCATCTCACAGAGTTACAGCTTTCCCCTCCAGAAGCCTTTCGCTAGACAGTTCTTGTGGAATGTGCGAAGTGATATTTGAAAGTCCATAGAGGGCTCTGGTGAAAAAGGAAATATCTTCAGTTAAAAACTGGAAAGAAGATTTCTGAGAAACTGCTTTGTGTTCTGTTATTTCATCTCACAGATTTACTGCTTTCCCCTCAAGAAGCCTTTCGTTAAGTCTTTTCTTGTGGAATTTGCAAAGTGATATTTGTAAGCCCATAGAGGGCTTTGGTGAAAAAGGAAATATCTTCAGTTTAAAACTGGAAAGAAGCTGTCTAAGAAACTGCTATGAGTTCTGTTAATTCATCTCACAGAGTTACAGCATTACCCTCAAGAAGTCTTTCACAAAGACTGTTCTTGTGGAATTTGGAAAGTGATATTTGGAAGCTCATAGAGGGCTATGCTGAAAAAGGAAATATCTTCCGTTAAAAACAGGAAAGATGCTCTCTGAGAAATTGCTTTGTGTCCCGTTATTTCATCTCAGAGTTACAGATTTCCCCTCAAGAAGCCTTTCGCTAAGACTCTTCTTGTGGAATATGAAAAGTGATATTTGGAAGTCTTTAGAGGGCAAAGGTGAAAAAGGAAATATCTTCCGTAAAAAACTGGAAAGAAGCTTTCTGAGAAACTGCATTGTGTTCTGTGAATTCATCTCACAGAATTACAGCTTTCCCTTCAAGAAGCCCTTCGCTAAGGCTGTTCTTGTTGAATTTGGAAGGTGATATTTGGAAGCCCATAGAGGCCTATGGTGAAAAATGAAATATCTCCAGTTAAAAACTGGAATGAAGCTTTCTGAGAAACTGCTTTGTGTTCTGGTAGTCCATCTCACAGAGTTAGAACTTTCCCCTCAAGAAGCCTTTCTCTAAGACTGTTCTTGTTGAATTTGCAAAGTGATATTTGGAAGCCCCTAGAGGGCTATGGTGAAAAAGGAAATATCTTCAGTTAAAAACTGGAAAGAAACTTCTGAGAAACTGCTTTGTGTTCTGTTAATTCATCTCACAGCGTTACTGCTTTCCCCTCAAGAAGCCTTTCGGTAAGACTGTTCTTGTGGAATTTACAAACTGATATTTGGAAGCCCTTAGAGGGCTAGGGTGAAAAAGGAAATATCTTCCTTTAAAAACTGGAAAGAAGCTGTCTGAGAAACTGCTTTGTGTTCTGTTGATTCACCTAACAGAGTTACAGCTTTCCCTTCAAGAAGCCGTTCGCTAAGGCTGTTCTTGTGGAATTTACAAAGTGATATTTGGAAGCCCATAGAGCGCTATGGGGAAAAAGGAAATATCTTCAGCTGAAAACTGAAAAGAAGCTTTCTGAGAAACTGCTTTGTGTCCTCTTAATTCATGTTACAGTGTTACAGCTTTCCCCTCAAGAAGCCTTTCGCTAAGACTGTTCATGTGGAATTTGGAATGTGATAAATAGAACCCCTAGAGGGCTTTGGTGAAAAAGGGAATATCTTCCGTTAAAAACTGGAAAGAAGCATTCTGAGAAACTGCTTTGTGTTCTGTTAATTCATCTCACAGAGTTACAGCTTTCCCCTCAAGAAATCTTTCGCTAAGACTGTTCATGTGGATTTTGGAAAATGATATTTAGTAGCCAATAGAGGGCTACGGTGAAAAAGGAAATATCTTCCGTTAAAAAGTGGATAGAAGCTTTCTTAGAGACTGCTTTGTGTTCTGCTAATTCATCTCACAGAATTACAGCTTTCTACTCATGAAGTCTTTGGCTAAGACTGTTCCTGCGGGATTTGCAAAGTGATATTTGGAAGCCCATAGAGGGCTATGGTGAAAAAGGACATATCTTCCGTTAAAAACTGGATAGAAACTTTCTAAGAAACTGCTTTGTGTTCTGTTAATTCATCTCACAGAGTTACAGCTTTCCGCTAAATAAGAATTTCGCTAAGACTGTTATTGTGGAATTTGCAAAGTGATATTTGGAAGCCCATAGAGGGCTGTGGTGAAAAAGGAAACAACTTCCGTTAAAAACTGGAAAGAGGCATTCTGAGAAACTCCTTTGTGTTCTCTTAATTCATCTCACAGAGTTACACCTTTCCTCTCAAGAAGCCTTTCCTTAAGACAGTTTTTGTGGAAATTGCAAAGGGATACTTAGAAGCCCATAGAGGGCTACGGTGAAAAAAGAAATATCCTAAGACAAAAACTGAAAAGAATCTGTCTTCGATACTACTTTGTGCTCTGTTAATTCATGTCACAGAGTTAGAGCTTTCCCCTACAGAAGACTTTCGCTAAGACTGTTCTTGTGGAATTTCCAAAGTGATATTTGGAATCCCATAGAGTACTATGGTGAAAAAGGAAATATCTTCCGCTAAAAACTGGAAAGAAGCTTTCTGAGAAACTGGTTTGTGTTCTGTTAATTCATCTCACACAGTTACAGCTTTCCCCTCAAGAAGCCTTTCCCTAAGACTGTTCTTGTGGAACTTGCAGAGTGATATTTGGAAGCCCATACAGGGCTATGGTGAAAAAGGAAATATCTTCAGTTAAAAACTGTATAGAAGTTTTCTGAGAAACTGTTTCGTGTACTGTTAATTCACCTCACAGAGTTGCAGCTTTTCCCTCAAGAAACCTTTCGCTAAGACTGTTCTTGTGGAATTTGCTAAGTGATATTTGGAAGCCCATAGAGGCCTATGGTGAAAAAGGAAATATCTTCCGTTAAAAACTGGAGGGAAGCTTTCTGAGAAACTGCTTTGTGTTCTGTTAATTCATCTCACAGAGTTACAGCTTTCCCCTCCAGAAGCCTTTCGCTAGACAGTTCTTGTGGAATGTGCGAAGTGATATTTGAAAGTCCATAGAGGGCTCTGGTGAAAAAGGAAATATCTTCAGTTAAAAACTGGAAAGAAGATTTCTGAGAAACTGCTTTGTGTTCTGTTATTTCATCTCACAGATTTACTGCTTTCCCCTCAAGAAGCCTTTCGTTAAGTCTTTTCTTGTGAAATTTGCAAAGTGATATTTGTAAGCCCATAGAGGGCTTTGGTGAAAAAGGAAATATCTTCCGTTAAAAACT
Organism: Chlorocebus sabaeus; assembly: GCF_047675955.1. NCBI lineage: Eukaryota > Metazoa > Chordata > Mammalia > Primates > Cercopithecidae > Chlorocebus > Chlorocebus sabaeus. Next base: position 138,493 of record NW_027327458.1, on the reverse strand, counting down.
GGAAAGAAGCTGTCTAAGAAACTGCTATGAGTTCTGTTAATTCATCTCACAGAGTTACAGCATTACCCTCAAGAAGTCTTTCACAAAGACTGTTCTTGTGGAATTTGGAAAGTGATATCTGGAAGCTCATAGAGGGCTATGCTGAAAAAGGAAATATCTTCCGTTAAAAACAGGAAAGATGCTCTCTGAGAAATTGCTTTGTGTCCCGTTATTTCATCTCAGAGTTACAGCTTTCCCCTCAAGAAGTCTTTCGCTAAGACTGTTCTTGTGGAATATGAAAAGTGATATTTGGAAGACTTTAGAGGGCAAAGGTGAAAAAGGAAATATCTTCCGTAAAAAACTGGAAAGAAGCTTTCTGAGAAACTGCATTGTGTTCTGTTAATTCATCTCACAGAATTACAGCTTTCCCTTCAAGAAGCCCTTCGCTAAGGCTGTTCTTGTTGAACTTGGAAGGTGATATTTGGAAGCCCATAGAGGCCTATGGTGAAAAATGAAATATCTCCAGTTAAAAACTGGAATGAAGCTTTCTGAGAAACTGCTTTGTGTTCTGTTAGTCCATCTCACAGAGTTAGAACTTTCCCCTCAAGAAGCCTTTCTCTAAGACTGTTCTTGTTGAATTTGCAAAGTGATATTTGGAAGCCCCTAGAGGGCTATGGTGAAAAAGGAAATATCTTCAGTTAAAAACTGGAAAGAAACTTCTGAGAAACTGCTTTGTGTTCTGTTAATTCATCTCCCAGCGTTACTGCTTTCCCCTCAAGAAGCCTTTCGGTAAGACTGTTCTTGTGGAATTTACAAACTGATATTTGGAAGCCCTTAGAGGGCTAGGGTGAAAAAGGAAATATCTTCCTTTAAAAACTGGAAAGAAGCTGTCTGAGAAACTGCTTTGTGTTCTGTTGATTCACCTAACAGAGTTACAGCTTTCCCTTCAAGAAGCCGTTCGCTAAGGCTGTTCTTGTGGAATTTACAAAGTGATATTTGGAAGCCCATAGAGCGCTATGGGGAAAAAGGAAATATCTTCAGCTAAAAACTGAAAAGAAGCTTTCTGAGAAACTGCTTTGTGTCCTCTTAATTCATGTTACAGTGTTACAGCTTTCCCCTCAAGAAGCCTTTCGCTAAGACAGTTCTTGTGGATTTTGCAAAGTGATATTTGGAAGCCCATAGAGGGCTATGTTGAAAAAGGAAATATCTTCCCATAAAAACTGGAAAAAAGATTTCTGAGAAACTACTTTTTGTTCTGTTAATTCATCTCAGAGAGTTACAGCTTTCCCTTCAAGAAGTCTTTCGCTAAGTCTGTTACTGTGTAATTGGCAAAGTGATATTTGGAAGCCTTTAGAGGGCTATGGTGAAGAAGCAAATATCTTCCGTTAAAATCTGGAAAGAATCTTTCTGAGAAACTGCTTTGTGTTCTGTTAATTCATCTCACAGAGTTACAGCTTTACCTCAACAAGCCTTTCGCTACGGCTGTTTTTGTGGAGTTTGGAAAGTGATATTTGGAAGCCCATAGGGGGCTATGGTGAGAAAGGAAATATCTTCAGTTAAAAACTGGAAAGAAGCTCTCTGAGAAACTGCTTTGTGTTCTGTTAATTCATCTCACCGAGTTACAGCTTTCCCCTCAAGAAGCCTTTCGCTAAGACTCTTCTTGTGGAATTTGAAAAGTGATATTTTGAAACCCATAGAAGGCTATGGTGAAAAAGGAAATATCTTCCATTGAAAAGTGGAAAGAAGCTTTCTGAGAAACTGCATTGTGTTCTGTTAATTCATCTCACAGAATTACAGCTTTCCCTTCAAGAAGCCCTTCGCTAAGGCTGTTCTTGTTGAATTTGGAAGGTGATATTTGGAAGCCCATAGAGGCCTATGGTGAAAAATGAAATATCTCCAGTTAAAAACTGGAATGAAGCTTTCTGAGAAACTGCTTTGTGTTCTGTTAGTCCATCTCACAGAGTTAGAACTTTCCCCTCAAGAAGCCTTTCTCTAAGACTGTTCTTGTTGAATTTGCAAAGTGATATTTGGAAGCCCCTAGAGGGCTATGGTGAAAAAGGAAATATCTTCAGTTAAAAACTGGAAAGAAACTTCTGAGAAACTGCTTTGTGTTCTGTTAATTCATCTCCCAGCGTTACTGCTTTCCCCTCAAGAAGCCTTTCGGTAAGACTGTTCTTGTGGAATTTACAAACTGATATTTGGAAGCCCTTAGAGGGCTAGGGTGAAAAAGGAAATATCTTCCTTTAAAAACTGGAAAGAAGCTGTCTGAGAAACTGCTTTGTGTTCTGTTGATTCACCTAACAGAGTTACAGCTTTCCCTTCAAGAAGCCGTTCGCTAAGGCTGTTCTTGTGGAATTTACAAAGTGATATTTGGAAGCCCATAGAGCGCTATGGGGAAAAAGGAAATATCTTCAGCTAAAAACTGAAAAGAAGCTTTCTGAGAAACTGCTTTGTGTCCTCTTAATTCATGTTACAGTGTTACAGCTTTCCCCTCAAGAAGCCTTTCGCTAAGACTGTTCATGTGGAATTTGGAATGTGATAAATAGAACCCCTAGAGGGCTTTGGTGAAAAAGGGAATATCTTCCGTTAAAAACTGGAAAGAAGCATTCTGAGAAACTGCTTTGTGTTCTGTTAATTCATCTCACAGAGTTACAGCTTTCCCCTCAAGAAATCTTTCGCTAAGACTGTTCATGTGGATTTTGGAAAATGATATTTAGTAGCCAATAGAGGGCTACGGTGAAAAAGGAAATATCTTCCGATAAAAAGTGGATAGAAGCTTTCTTAGAGACTGCTTTGTGTTCTGCTAATTCATCTCACAGAATTACAGCTTTCTACTCATGAAGTCTTTGGCTAAGACTGTTCCTGCGGGATTTGCAAAGTGATATTTGGAAGCCCATAGAGGGCTATGGTGAAAAAGGACATATCTTCCGTTAAAAACTGGATAGAAACTTTCCAAGAAACTGCTTTGTGTTCTGTTAATTCATCTCACAGAGTTACAGCTTTCCGCTAAATAAGAATTTCGCTAAGACTGTTATTGTGGAATTTGCAAAGTGATATTTGGAAGCCCATAGAGGGCTATGGTGAAAAAGGAAATAACTTCCGTTAAAAACTGGAAAGAGGCATTCTGAGAAACTCCTTTGTGTTCTCTTAATTCATCTCACAGAGTTACACCTTTCCTCTCAAGAAGCCTTTCCTTAAGACAGTTTTTGTGGAAATTGCAAAGGGATACTTAGAAGCCCATAGAAGGCTACGGTGAAAAAAGAAATATCCTAAGACAAAAACTGAAAAGAATCTGTCTTCGATACTACTTTGTGCTCTGTTAATTCATGTCACAGAGTTAGAGCTTGCCCCTACAGAAGACTTTCGCTAAGACTGTTCTTGTGGAATTTCCAAAGTGATATTTGGAATCCCATAGAGTACTATGGTGAAAAAGGAAATATCTTCCGCTAAAAACTGGAAAGAAGCTTTCTGAGAAACTGGTTTGTGTTCTGTTAATTCATCTCACACAGTTACAGCTTTCCCCTCAAGAAGCCTTTCCCTAAGACTGTTCTTGTGGAACTTGCAGAGTGATATTTGGAAGCCCATACAGGGCTATGGTGAAAAAGGAAATATCTTCAGTTAAAAACTGTATAGAAGTTTTCTGAGAAACTGTTTCGTGTACTGTTAATTCACCTCACAGAGTTGCAGCTTTTCCCTCAAGAAACCTTTCGCTAAGACTGTTCTTGTGGAATTTGCTAAGTGATATTTGGAAGCCCATAGAGGCCTATGGTGAAAAAGGAAATATCTTCCGTTAAAAACTGGAGGGAAGCTTTCTGAGAAACTGCTTTGTGTTCTGTTAATTCATCTCACAGAGTTACAGCTTTCCCCTCCAGAAGCCTTTCGCTAGACAGTTCTTGTGGAATGTGCGAAGTGATATTTGAAAGTCCATAGAGGGCTCTGGTGAAAAAGGAAATATCTTCAGTTAAAAACTGGAAAGAAGATTTCTGAGAAACTGCTTTGTGTTCTGTTATTTCATCTCACAGATTTACTGCTTTCCCCTCAAGAAGCCTTTCGTTAAGTCTTTTCTTGTGGAATTTGCAAAGTGATATTTGTAAGCCCATAGAGGGCTTTGGTGAAAAAGGAAATATCTTCCGTTAAAAACTGGAAAGAAGCTGTCTAAGAAACTGCTATGAGTTCTGTTAATTCATCTCACAGAGTTACAGCATTACCCTCAAGAAGTCTTTCACAAAGACTGTTCTTGTGGAATTTGGAAAGTGATATTTGGAAGCTCATAGAGGGCTATGCTGAAAAAGGAAATATCTTCCGTTAAAAACAGGAAAGATGGTCTCTGAGAAATTGCTTTGTGTCCCGTTATTTCATCTCAGAGTTACAGCTTTCCCCTCAAGAAGTCTTTCGCTAAGACTGTTCTTGTGGAATATGAAAAGTGATATTTGGAAGACTTTAGAGGGCAAAGGTGAAAAAGGAAATATCTTCCGTAAAAAACTGGAAAGAAGCTTTCTGAGAAACTGCATTGTGTTCTGTTAATTCATCTCACAGAATTACAGCTTTCCCTTCAAGAAGCCCTTCGCTAAGGCTGTTCTTGTTGAATTTGGAAGGTGATATTTGGAAACCCATAGAGGCCTATGGTGAAAAATGAAATATCTCCAGTTAAAAACTGGAATGAAGCTTTCTGAGAAACTGCTTTGTGTTCTGTTAGTCCATCTCACAGAGTTAGAACTTTCCCCTCAAGAAGCCTTTCTCTAAGACTGTTCTTGTTGAATTTGCAAAGTGATATTTGGAAGCCCCTAGAGGGCTATGGTGAAAAAGGAAATATCTTCAGTTAAAAACTGGAAAGAAACTTCTGAGAAACTGCTTTGTGTTCTGTTAATTCATCTCCCAGCGTTACTGCTTTCCCCTCAAGAAGCCTTTCGGTAAGACTGTTCTTGTGGAATTTACAAACTGATATTTGGAAGCCCTTAGAGGGCTAGGGTGAAAAAGGAAATATCTTCCTTTAAAAACTGGAAAGAAGCTGTCTGAGAAACTGCTTTGTGTTCTGTTGATTCACCTAACAGAGTTACAGCTTTCCCTTCAAGAAGCCGTTCGCTAAGGCTGTTCTTGTGGAATTTACAAAGTGATATTTGGAAGCCCATAGAGGGCTATGGGGAAAAAGGAAATATCTTCAGCTAAAAACTGAAAAGAAGCTTTCTGAGAAACTGCTTTGTGTCCTCTTAATTCATGTTACAGTGTTACAGCTTTCCCCTCAAGAAGCCTTTCGCTAAGACAGTTCTTGTGGATTTTGCAAAGTGATATTTGGAAGCCCATAGAGGGCTATGTTGAAAAAGGAAATATCTTCCGATAAAAACTGGAAAAAAGATTTCTGAGAAACTACTTTTTGTTCTGTTAATTCATCTCAGAGAGTTACAGCTTTCCCTTCAAGAAGTCTTTCGCTAAGTCTGTTACTGTGTAATTGGCAAAGTGATATTTGGAAGCCTTTAGAGGGCTATGGTGAAGAAGCAAATATCTTCCGTTAAAAACTGGAAAGAATCTTTCTGAGAAACTGCTTTGTGTTCTGTTAATTCATCTCACAGAGTTACAGCTTTACCTCAACAAGCCTTTCGCTACGGCTGTTTTTGTGGAGTTTGGAAAGTGATATTTGGAAGCCCATAGGGGGCTATGGTGAGAAAGGAAATATCTTCAGTTAAAAACTGGAAAGAAGCTCTCTGAGAAACTGCTTTGTGTTCTGTTAATTCATCTCACCGAGTTACAGCTTTCCCCTCAAGAAGCCTTTCGCTAAGACTCTTCTTGTGGAATTTGAAAAGTGATATTTTGAAACCCATAGAAGGCTATGGTGAAAAAGGAAATATCTTCCATTGAAAAGTGGAAAGAAGCTTTCTGAGAAACTGCATTGTGTTCTGTTAATTCATCTCACAGAATTACAGCTTTCCCTTCAAGAAGCCCTTCGCTAAGGCTGTTCTTGTTGAACTTGGAAGGTGATATTTGGAAGCCCATAGAGGCCTATGGTGAAAAATGAAATATCTCCAGTTAAAAACTGGAATGAAGCTTTCTGAGAAACTGCTTTGTGTTCTGTTAGTCCATCTCACAGAGTTAGAACTTTCCCCTCAAGAAGCCTTTCTCTAAGACTGTTCTTGTTGAATTTGCAAAGTGATATTTGGAAGCCCCTAGAGGGCTATGGTGAAAAAGGAAATATCTTCAGTTAAAAACTGGAAAGAAACTTCTGAGAAACTGCTTTGTGTTCTGTTAATTCATCTCACAGCGTTACTGCTTTCCCCTCAAGAAGCCTTTCGGTAAGACTGTTCTTGTGGAATTTACAAACTGATATTTGGAAGCCCTTAGAGGGCTAGGGTGAAAAAGGAAATATCTTCCTTTAAAAACTGGAAAGAAGCTGTCTGAGAAACTGCTTTGTGTTCTGTTGATTCACCTAACAGAGTTACAGCTTTCCCTTCAAGAAGCCGTTCGCTAAGGCTGTTCTTGTGGAATTTACAAAGTGATATTTGGAAGCCCATAGAGCGCTATGGGGAAAAAGGAAATATCTTCAGCTAAAAACTGAAAAGAAGCTTTCTGAGAAACTGCTTTGTGTCCTCTTAATTCATGTTACAGTGTTACAGCTTTCCCCTCAAGAAGCCTTTCGCTAAGACTGTTCATGTGGAATTTGGAATGTGATAAATAGAACCCCTAGAGGGCTTTGGTGAAAAAGGGAATATCTTCCGTTAAAAACTGGAAAGAAGCATTCTGAGAAACTGCTTTGTGTTCTGTTAATTCATCTCACAGAGTTACAGCTTTCCCCTCAAGAAATCTTTCGCTAAGACTGTTCATGTGGATTTTGGAAAATGATATTTAGTAGCCAATAGAGGGCTACGGTGAAAAAGGAAATATCTTCCGTTAAAAAGTGGATAGAAGCTTTCTTAGAGACTGCTTTGTGTTCTGCTAATTCATCTCACAGAATTACAGCTTTCTACTCATGAAGTCTTTGGCTAAGACTGTTCCTGCGGGATTTGCAAAGTGATATTTGGAAGCCCATAGAGGGCTATGGTGAAAAAGGACATATCTTCCGTTAAAAACTGGATAGAAACTTTCTAAGAAACTGCTTTGTGTTCTGTTAATTCATCTCACAGAGTTACAGCTTTCCGCTAAATAAGAATTTCGCTAAGACTGTTATTGTGGAATTTGCAAAGTGATATTTGGAAGCCCATAGAGGGCTATGGTGAAAAAGGAAATAACTTCCGTTAAAAACTGGAAAGAGGCATTCTGAGAAACTCCTTTGTGTTCTCTTAATTCATCTCACAGAGTTACACCTTTCCTCTCAAGAAGCCTTTCCTTAAGACAGTTTTTGTGGAAATTGCAAAGGGATACTTAGAAGCCCATAGAGGGCTACGGTGAAAAAAGAAATATCCTAAGACAAAAACTGAAAAGAATCTGTCTTCGATACTACTTTGTGCTCTGTTAATTCATGTCACAGAGTTAGAGATTTCCCCTACAGAAGACTTTCGCTAAGACTGTTCTTGTGGAATTTCCAAAGTGATATTTGGAATCCCATAGAGTACTATGGTGAAAAAGGAAATATCTTCCGCTAAAAACTGGAAAGAAGCTTTCTGAGAAACTGGTTTGTGTTCTGTTAATTCATCTCACACAGTTACAGCTTTCCTCTCAAGAAGCCTTTCCCTAAGACTGTTCTTGTGGAACTTGCAGAGTGATATTTGGAAGCCCATACAGGGCTATGGTGAAAAAGGAAATATCTTCAGTTAAAAACTGTATAGAAGTTTTCTGAGAAACTGTTTCGTGTACTGTTAATTCACCTCACAGAGTTGCAGCTTTTCCCTCAAGAAACCTTTCGCTAAGACTGTTCTTGTGGAATTTGCTAAGTGATATTTGGAAGCCCATAGAGGCCTATGGTGAAAAAGGAAATATCTTCCGTTAAAAACTGGAGGGAAGCTTTCTGAGAAACTGCTTTGTGTTCTGTTAATTCATCTCACAGAGTTACAGCTTTCCCCTCCAGAAGCCTTTCGCTAGACAGTTCTTGTGGAATGTGCGAAGTGATATTTGAAAGTCCATAGAGGGCTCTGGTGAAAAAGGAAATATCTTCAGTTAAAAACTGGAAAGAAGATTTCTGAGAAACTGCTTTGTGTTCTGTTATTTCATCTCACAGATTTACTGCTTTCCCCTCAAGAAGCCTTTCGTTAAGTCTTTTCTTGTGGAATTTGCAAAGTGATATTTGTAAGCCCATAGAGGGCTTTGGTGAAAAAGGAAATATCTTCCGTTAAAAACTGGAAAGAAGCTGTCTAAGAAACTGCTATGAGTTCTGTTAATTCATCTCACAGAGTTACAGCATTACCCTCAAGAAGTCTTTCACAAAGACTGTTCTTGTGGAATTTGGAAAGTGATATCTGGAAGCTCATAGAGGGCTATGCTGAAAAAGGAAATATCTTCCGTTAAAAACAGGAAAGATGCTCTCTGAGAAATTGCTTTGTGTCCCGTTATTTCATCTCAGAGTTACAGCTTTCCCCTCAAGAAGTCTTTCGCTAAGACTGTTCTTGTGGAATATGAAAAGTGATATTTGGAAGACTTTAGAGGGCAAAGGTGAAAAAGGAAATATCTTCCGTAAAAAACTGGAAAGAAGCTTTCTGAGAAACTGCATTGTGTTCTGTGAATTCATCTCACAGAATTACAGCTTTCCCTTCAAGAAGCCCTTCGCTAAGGCTGTTCTTGTTGAACTTGGAAGGTGATATTTGGAAGCCCATAGAGGCCTATGGTGAAAAATGAAATATCTCCAGTTAAAAACTGGAATGAAGCTTTCTGAGAAACTGCTTTGTGTTCTGTTAGTCCATCTCACAGAGTTAGAACTTTCCCCTCAAGAAGCCTTTCTCTAAGACTGTTCTTGTTGAATTTGCAAAGTGATATTTGGAAGCCCCTAGAGGGCTATGGTGAAAAAGGAAATATCTTCAGTTAAAAACTGGAAAGAAACTTCTGAGAAACTGCTTTGTGTTCTGTTAATTCATCTCACAGCGTTACTGCTTTCCCCTCAAGAAGCCTTTCGGTAAGACTGTTCTTGTGGAATTTACAAACTGATATTTGGAAGCCCTTAGAGGGCTAGGGTGAAAAAGGAAATATCTTCCTTTAAAAACTGGAAAGAAGCTGTCTGAGAAACTGCTTTGTGTTCTGTTGATTCACCTAACAGAGTTACAGCTTTCCCTTCAAGAAGCCGTTCGCTAAGGCTGTTCTTGTGGAATTTACAAAGTGATATTTGGAAGCCCATAGAGGGCTATGGGGAAAAAGGAAATATCTTCAGCTAAAAACTGAAAAGAAGCTTTCTGAGAAACTGCTTTGTGTCCTCTTAATTCATGTTACAGTGTTACAGCTTTCCCCTCAAGAAGCCTTTCGCTAAGACAGTTCTTGTGGATTTTGCAAAGTGATATTTGGAAGCCCATAGAGGGCTATGTTGAAAAAGGAAATATCTTCCGATAAAAACTGGAAAAAAGATTTCTGAGAAACTACTTTTTGTTCTGTTAATTCATCTCAGAGAGTTACAGCTTTCCCTTCAAGAAGTCTTTCGCTAAGTCTGTTACTGTGTAATTGGCAAAGTGATATTTGGAAGCCTTTAGAGGGCTATGGTGAAGAAGCAAATATCTTCCGTTAAAAACTGGAAAGAATCTTTCTGAGAAACTGCTTTGTGTTCTGTTAATTCATCTCACAGAGTTACAGCTTTACCTCAACAAGCCTTTCGCTACGGCTGTTTTTGTGGAGTTTGGAAAGTGATATTTGGAAGCCCATAGGGGGCTATGGTGAGAAAGGAAATATCTTCAGTTAAAAACTGGAAAGAAGCTCTCTGAGAAACTGCTTTGTGTTCTGTTAATTCATCTCACCGAGTTACAGCTTTCCCCTCAAGAAGCCTTTCGCTAAGACTCTTCTTGTGGAATTTGAAAAGTGATATTTTGAAACCCATAGAAGGCTATGGTGAAAAAGGAAATATCTTCCATTGAAAAGTGGAAAGAAGCTTTCTGAGAAACTGCATTGTGTTCTGTTAATTCATCTCACAGAATTACAGCTTTCCCTTCAAGAAGCCCTTCGCTAAGGCTGTTCTTGTTGAACTTGGAAGGTGATATTTGGAAGCCCATAGAGGCCTATGGTGAAAAATGAAATATCTCCAGTTAAAAACTGGAATGAATCTTTCTGAGAAACTGCTTTGTGTTCTGTTAGTCCATCTCACAGAGTTAGAACTTTCCCCTCAAGAAGCCTTTCTCTAAGACTGTTCTTGTTGAATTTGCAAAGTGATATTTGGAAGCCCCTAGAGGGCTATGGTGAAAAAGGAAATATCTTCAGTTAAAAACTGGAAAGAAACTTCTGAGAAACTGCTTTGTGTTCTGTTAATTCATCTCACAGCGTTACTGCTTTCCCCTCAAGAAGCCTTTCGGTAAGACTGTTCTTGTGGAATTTACAAACTGATATTTGGAAGCCCTTAGAGGGCTAGGGTGAAAAAGGAAATATCTTCCTTTAAAAACTGGAAAGAAGCTGTCTGAGAAACTGCTTTGTGTTCTGTTGATTCACCTAACAGAGTTACAGCTTTCCCTTCAAGAAGCCGTTCGCTAAGGCTGTTCTTGTGGAATTTACAAAGTGATATTTGGAAGCCCATAGAGCGCTATGGGGAAAAAGGAAATATCTTCAGCTAAAAACTGAAAAGAAGCTTTCTGAGAAACTGCTTTGTGTCCTCTTAATTCATGTTACAGTGTTACAGCTTTCCCCTCAAGAAGCCTTTCGCTAAGACTGTTCATGTGGAATTTGGAATGTGATAAATAGAACCCCTAGAGGGCTTTGGTGAAAAAGGGAATATCTTCCGTTAAAAACTGGAAAGAAGCATTCTGAGAAACTGCTTTGTGTTCTGTTAATTCATCTCACAGAGTTACAGCTTTCCCCTCAAGAAATCTTTCGCTAAGACTGTTCATGTGGATTTTGGAAAATGATATTTAGTAGCCAATAGAGGGCTACGGTGAAAAAGGAAATATCTTCCGTTAAAAAGTGGATAGAAGCTTTCTTAGAGACTGCTTTGTGTTCTGCTAATTCATCTCACAGAATTACAGCTTTCTACTCATGAAGTCTTTGGCTAAGACTGTTCCTGCGGGATTTGCAAAGTGATATTTGGAAGCCCATAGAGGGCTATGGTGAAAAAGGACATATCTTCCGTTAAAAACTGGATAGAAACTTTCTAAGAAACTGCTTTGTGTTCTGTTAATTCATCTCACAGAGTTACAGCTTTCCGCTAAATAAGAATTTCGCTAAGACTGTTATTGTGGAATTTGCAAAGTGATATTTGGAAGCCCATAGAGGGCTATGGTGAAAAAGGAAATAACTTCCGTTAAAAACTGGAAAGAGGCATTCTGAGAAACTCCTTTGTGTTCTCTTAATTCATCTCACAGAGTTACACCTTTCCTCACAAGAAGCCTTTCCTTAAGACAGTTTTTGTGGAAATTGCAAAGGGATACTTAGAAGCCCATAGAGGGCTACGGTGAAAAAAGAAATATCCTAAGACAAAAACTGAAAAGAATCTGTCTTCGATACTACTTTGTGCTCTGTTAATTCATGTCACAGAGTTAGAGCTTTCCCCTACAGAAGACTTTCGCTAAGACTGTTCTTGTGGAATTTCCAAAGTGATATTTGGAATCCCATAGAGTACTATGGTGAAAAAGGAAATATCTTCCGCTAAAAACTGGAAAGAAGCTTTCTGAGAAACTGGTTTGTGTTCTGTTAATTCATCTCACACAGTTACAGCTTTCCTCTCAAGAAGCCTTTCCCTAAGACTGTTCTTGTGGAACTTGCAGAGTGATATTTGGAAGCCCATACAGGGCTATGGTGAAAAAGGAAATATCTTCAGTTAAAAACTGTATAGAAGTTTTCTGAGAAACTGTTTCGTGTACTGTTAATTCACCTCACAGAGTTGCAGCTTTTCCCTCAAGAAACCTTTCGCTAAGACTGTTCTTGTGGAATTTGCTAAGTGATATTTGGAAGCCCATAGAGGCCTATGGTGAAAAAGGAAATATCTTCCGTTAAAAACTGGAGGGAAGCTTTCTGAGAAACTGCTTTGTGTTCTGTTAATTCATCTCACAGAGTTACAGCTTTCCCCTCCAGAAGCCTTTCGCTAGACAGTTCTTGTGGAATGTGCGAAGTGATATTTGAAAGTCCATAGAGGGCTCTGGTGAAAAAGGAAATATCTTCAGTTAAAAACTGGAAAGAAGATTTCTGAGAAACTGCTTTGTGTTCTGTTATTTCATCTCACAGATTTACTGCTTTCCCCTCAAGAAGCCTTTCGTTAAGTCTTTTCTTGTGGAATTTGCAAAGTGATATTTGTAAGCCCATAGAGGGCTTTGGTGAAAAACGAAATATCTTCCGTTAAAAACTGGAAAGAAGCTGTCTAAGAAACTGCTATGAGTTCTGTTAATTCATCTCACAGAGTTACAGCATTACCCTCAAGAAGTCTTTCACAAAGACTGTTCTTGTGGAATTTGGAAAGTGATATCTGGAAGCTCATAGAGGGCTATGCTGAAAAAGTAAATATCTTCCGTTAAAAACAGGAAAGATGCTCTCTGAGAAATTGCTTTGTGTCCCGTTATTTCATCTCAGAGTTACAGCTTTCCCCTCAAGAAGTCTTTCGCTAAGACTGTTCTTGTGGAATATGAAAAGTGATATTTGGAAGACTTTAGAGGGCAAAGGTGAAAAAGGAAATATCTTCCGTAAAAAACTGGAAAGAAGCTTTCTGAGAAACTGCATTGTGTTCTGTGAATTCATCTCACAGAATTACAGCTTTCCCTTCAAGAAGCCCTTCGCTAAGGCTGTTCTTGTTGAACTTGGAAGGTGATATTTGGAAGCCCATAGAGGCCTATGGTGAAAAATGAAATATCTCCAGTTAAAAACTGGAATGAAGCTTTCTGAGAAACTGCTTTGTGTTCTGTTAGTCCATCTCACAGAGTTAGAACTTTCCCCTCAAGAAGCCTTTCTCTAAGACTGTTCTTGTTGAATTTGCAAAGTGATATTTGGAAGCCCCTAGAGGGCTATGGTGAAAAAGGAAATATCTTCAGTTAAAAACTGGAAAGAAACTTCTGAGAAACTGCTTTGTGTTCTGTTAATTCATCTCCCAGCGTTACTGCTTTCCCCTCAAGAAGCCTTTCGGTAAGACTGTTCTTGTGGAATTTACAAACTGATATTTGGAAGCCCTTAGAGGGCTAGGGTGAAAAAGGAAATATCTTCCTTTAAAAACTGGAAAGAAGCTGTCTGAGAAACTGCTTTGTGTTCTGTTGATTCACCTAACAGAGTTACAGCTTTCCCTTCAAGAAGCCGTTCGCTAAGGCTGTTCTTGTGGAATTTACAAAGTGATATTTGGAAGCCCATAGAGGGCTATGGGGAAAAAGGAAATATCTTCAGCTAAAAACTGAAAAGAAGCTTTCTGAGAAACTGCTTTGTGTCCTCTTAATTCATGTTACAGTGTTACAGCTTTCCCCTCAAGAAGCCTTTCGCTAAGACAGTTCTTGTGGATTTTGCAAAGTGATATTTGGAAGCCCATAGAGGGCTATGTTGAAAAAGGAAATATCTTCCGATAAAAACTGGAAAAAAGATTTCTGAGAAACTACTTTTTGTTCTGTTAATTCATCTCAGAGAGTTACAGCTTTCCCTTCAAGAAGTCTTTCGCTAAGTCTGTTACTGTGTAATTGGCAAAGTGATATTTGGAAGCCTTTAGAGGGCTATGGTGAAGAAGCAAATATCTTCCGTTAAAAACTGGAAAGAATCTTTCTGAGAAAATGCTTTGTGTTCTGCTAATTCATCTCACAGTGTTACAGATTTACCTCAACAAGCCTTTCGCTACGGCTGTTTTTGTGGAGTGTGGAAAGTGATATTTGGAAGCCCATAGGGGGCTATGGTGAGAAAGGAAATATCTTCAGTTAAAAACTGGAAAGAAGCTCTCTGAGAAACTGCTTTGTGTTCTGTTAATTCATCTCACCGAGTTACAGCTTTCCCCTCAAGAAGCCTTTCGCTAAGACTCTTCTTGTGGAATTTGAAAAGTGATATTTTGAAACCCATAGAAGGCTATGGTGAAAAAGGAAATATCTTCCATTGAAAAGTGGAAAGAAGCTTTCTGAGAAACTGCATTGTGTTCTGTTAATTCATCTCACAGAATTACAGCTTTCCCTTCAAGAAGCCCTTCGCTAAGGCTGTTCTTGTTGAATTTGGAAGGTGATATTTGGAAGCCCATAGAGGCCTATGGTGAAAAATGAAATATCTCCAGTTAAAAACTGGAATGAAGCTTTCTGAGAAACTGCTTTGTGTTCTGTTAGTCCATCTCACAGAGTTAGAACTTTCCCCTCAAGAAGCCTTTCTCTAAGACTGTTCTTGTTGAATTTGCAAAGTGATATTTGGAAGCCCCTAGAGGGCTATGGTGAAAAAGGAAATATCTTCAGTTAAAAACTGGAAAGAAACTTCTGAGAAACTGCTTTGTGTTCTGTTAATTCATCTCCCAGCGTTACTGCTTTCCCCTCAAGAAGCCTTTCGGTAAGACTGTTCTTGTGGAATTTACAAACTGATATTTGGAAGCCCTTAGAGGGCTAGGGTGAAAAAGGAAATATCTTCCTTTAAAAACTGGAAAGAAGCTGTCTGAGAAACTGCTTTGTGTTCTGTTGATTCACCTAACAGAGTTACAGCTTTCCCTTCAAGAAGCCGTTCGCTAAGGCTGTTCTTGTGGAATTTACAAAGTGATATTTGGAAGCCCATAGAGCGCTATGGGGAAAAAGGAAATATCTTCAGCTAAAAACTGAAAAGAAGCTTTCTGAGAAACTGCTTTGTGTCCTCTTAATTCATGTTACAGTGTTACAGCTTTCCCCTCAAGAAGCCTTTCGCTAAGACTGTTCATGTGGAATTTGGAATGTGATAAATAGAACCCCTAGAGGGCTTTGGTGAAAAAGGGAATATCTTCCGTTAAAAACTGGAAAGAAGCATTCTGAGAAACTGCTTTGTGTTCTGTTAATTCATCTCACAGAGTTACAGCTTTCCCCTCAAGAAATCTTTCGCTAAGACTGTTCATGTGGATTTTGGAAAATGATATTTAGTAGCCAATAGAGGGCTACGGTGAAAAAGGAAATATCTTCCGTTAAAAAGTGGATAGAAGCTTTCTTAGAGACTGCTTTGTGTTCTGCTAATTCATCTCACAGAATTACAGCTTTCTACTCATGAAGTCTTTGGCTAAGACTGTTCCTGCGGGATTTGCAAAGTGATATTTGGAAGCCCATAGAGGGCTATGGTGAAAAAGGACATATCTTCCGTTAAAAACTGGATAGAAACTTTCTAAGAAACTGCTTTGTGTTCTGTTAATTCATCTCACAGAGTTACAGCTTTCCGCTAAATAAGAATTTCGCTAAGACTGTTACTGTGGAATTTGCAAAGTGATATTTGGAAGCCCATAGAGGGCTGTGGTGAAAAAGGAAACAACTTCCGTTAAAAACTGGAAAGAGACATTCTGAGAAACTCCTTTGTGTTCTCTTAATTCATCTCACAGAGTTACACCTTTCCTCTCAAGAAGCCTTTCCTTAAGACAGTTTTTGTGGAAATTGCAAAGGGATACTTAGAAGCCCATAGAGGGCTACGGTGAAAAAAGAAATATCCTAAGACAAAAACTGAAAAGAATCTGTCTTCGATACTACTTTGTGCTCTGTTAATTCATGTCACAGAGTTAGAGCTTTCCCCTACAGAAGACTTTCGCTAAGACTGTTCTTGTGGAATTTCCAAAGTGATATTTGGAATCCCATAGAGTACTATGGTGAAAAAGGAAATATCTTCCGCTAAAAACTGGAAAGAAGCTTTCTGAGAAACTGGTTTGTGTTCTGTTAATTCATCTCACACAGTTACAGCTTTCCCCTCAAGAAGCCTTTCCCTAAGACTGTTCTTGTGGAACTTGCAGAGTGATATTTGGAAGCCCATACAGGGCTATGGTGAAAAAGGAAATATCTTCAGTTAAAAACTGTATAGAAGTTTTCTGAGAAACTGTTTCGTGTACTGTTAATTCACCTCACAGAGTTGCAGCTTTTCCCTCAAGAAACCTTTCGCTAAGACTGTTCTTGTGGAATTTGCTAAGTGATATTTGGAAGCCCATAGAGGCCTATGGTGAAAAAGGAAATATCTTCCGTTAAAAACTGGAGGGAAGCTTTCTGAGAAACTGCTTTGTGTTCTGTTAATTCATCTCACAGAGTTACAGCTTTCCCCTCCAGAAGCCTTTCGCTAGACAGTTCTTGTGGAATGTGCGAAGTGATATTTGAAAGTCCATAGAGGGCTCTGGTGAAAAAGGAAATATCTTCAGTTAAAAACTGGAAAGAAGATTTCTGAGAAACTGCTTTGTGTTCTGTTATTTCATCTCACAGATTTACTGCTTTCCCCTCAAGAAGCCTTTCGTTAAGTCTTTTCTTGTGGAATTTGCAAAGTGATATTTGTAAGCCCATAGAGGGCTTTGGTGAAAAAGGAAATATCTTCAGTTAAAAACTGGAAAGAAGCTGTCTAAGAAACTGCTATGAGTTCTGTTAATTCATCTCACAGAGTTACAGCATTACCCTCAAGAAGTCTTTCACAAAGACTGTTCTTGTGGAATTTGGAAAGTGATATCTGGAAGCTCATAGAGGGCTATGCTGAAAAAGGAAATATCTTCCGTTAAAAACAGGAAAGATGCTCTCTGAGAAATTGCTTTGTGTCCCGTTATTTCATCTCAGAGTTACAGCTTTCCCCTCAAGAAGCCTTTCGCTAAGACTCTTCTTGTGGAATTTGAAAAGTGATATTTTGAAACCCATAGAAGGCTATGGTGAAAAAGGAAATATCTTCCATTGAAAAGTGGAAAGAAGCTTTCTGAGAAACTGCATTGTGTTCTGTGAATTCATCTCACAGAATTACAGCTTTCCCTTCAAGAAGCCCTTCGCTAAGGCTGTTCTTGTTGAATTTGGAAGGTGATATTTGGAAGCCCATAGAGGCCTATGGTGAAAAATGAAATATCTCCAGTTAAAAACTGGAATGAAGCTTTCTGAGAAACTGCTTTGTGTTCTGTTAGTCCATCTCACAGAGTTAGAACTTTCCCCTCAAGAAGCCTTTCTCTAAGACTGTTCTTGTTGAATTTGCAAAGTGATATTTGGAAGCCCCTAGAGGGCTATGGTGAAAAAGGAAATATCTTCAGTTAAAAACTGGAAAGAAACTTCTGAGAAACTGCTTTGTGTTCTGTTAATTCATCTCCCAGCGTTACTGCTTTCCCCTCAAGAAGCCTTTCGGTAAGACTGTTCTTGTGGAATTTACAAACTGATATTTGGAAGCCCTTAGAGGGCTAGGGTGAAAAAGGAAATATCTTCCTTTAAAAACTGGAAAGAAGCTGTCTGAGAAACTGCTTTGTGTTCTGTTGATTCACCTAACAGAGTTACAGCTTTCCCTTCAAGAAGCCGTTCGCTAAGGCTGTTCTTGTGGAATTTACAAAGTGATATTTGGAAGCCCATAGAGCGCTATGGGGAAAAAGGAAATATCTTCAGCTAAAAACTGAAAAGAAGCTTTCTGAGAAACTGCTTTGTGTCCTCTTAATTCATGTTACAGTGTTACAGCTTTCCCCTCAAGAAGCCTTTCGCTAAGACTGTTCATGTGGAATTTGGAATGTGATAAATAGAACCCCTAGAGGGCTTTGGTGAAAAAGGGAATATCTTCCGTTAAAAACTGGAAAGAAGCATTCTGAGAAACTGCTTTGTGTTCTGTTAATTCATCTCACAGAGTTACAGCTTTCCCCTCAAGAAATCTTTCGCTAAGACTGTTCATGTGGATTTTGGAAAATGATATTTAGTAGCCAATAGAGGGCTACGGTGAAAAAGGAAATATCTTCCGTTAAAAAGTGGATAGAAGCTTTCTTAGAGACTGCTTTGTGTTCTGCTAATTCATCTCACAGAATTACAGCTTTCTACTCATGAAGTCTTTGGCTAAGACTGTTCCTGCGGGATTTGCAAAGTGATATTTGGAAGCCCATAGAGGGCTATGGTGAAAAAGGACATATCTTCCGTTAAAAACTGGATAGAAACTTTCTAAGAAACTGCTTTGTGTTCTGTTAATTCATCTCACAGAGTTACAGCTTTCCGCTAAATAAGAATTTCGCTAAGACTGTTATTGTGGAATTTGCAAAGTGATATTTGGAAGCCCATAGAGGGCTATGGTGAAAAAGGAAATGACTTCCGTTAAAAACTGGAAAGAGGCATTCTGAGAAACTCCTTTGTGTTCTCTTAATTCATCTCACAGAGTTACACCTTTCCTCTCAAGAAGCCTTTCCTTAAGACAGTTTTTGTGGAAATTGCAAAGGGATACTTAGAAGCCCATAGAGGGCTACGGTGAAAAAAGAAATATCCTAAGACAAAAACTAAAAAGAATCTGTCTTCGGTACTACTTTGTGCTCTGTTAATTCATGTCACAGAGTTAGAGCTTTCCCCTACAGAAGACTTTCGCTAAGACTGTTCTTGTGGAATTTCCAAAGTGATATTTGGAATCCCATAGAGTACTATGGTGAAAAAGGAAATATCTTCCGCTAAAAACTGGAAAGAAGCTTTCTGAGAAACTGGTTTGTGTTCTGTTAATTCATCTCACACAGTTACAGCTTTCCCCTCAAGAAGCCTTTCCCTAAGACTGTTCTTGTGGAACTTGCAGAGTGATATTTGGAAGCCCATACAGGGCTATGGTGAAAAAGGAAATATCTTCAGTTAAAAACTGTATAGAAGTTTTCTGAGAAACTGTTTCGTGTACTGTTAATTCACCTCACAGAGTTGCAGCTTTTCCCTCAAGAAACCTTTCGCTAAGACTGTTCTTGTGGAATTTGCTAAGTGATATTTGGAAGCCCATAGAGGCCTATGGTGAAAAAGGAAATATCTTCCGTTAAAAACTGGAGGGAAGCTTTCTGAGAAACTGGTTTGTGTTCTGTTAATTCATCTCACACAGTTACAGCTTTCCCCTCAAGAAGCCTTTCCCTAAGACTGTTCTTGTGGAACTTGCAGAGTGATATTTGGAAGCCCATACAGGGCTATGGTGAAAAAGGAAATATCTTCAGTTAAAAACTGTATAGAAGTTTTCTGAGAAACTGTTTCGTGTACTGTTAATTCACCTCACAGAGTTGCAGCATTTCCCTCAAGAAACCTTTCGCTAAGACTGTTCTTGTGGAATTTGCTAAGTGATATTTGGAAGCCCATAGAGGCCTATGGTGAAAAAGGAAATATCTTCCGTTAAAAACTGGAGGGAAGCTTTCTGAGAAACTGCTTTGTGTTCTGTTAATTCATCTCACAGAGTTACAGCTTTCCCCTCCAGAAGCCTTTCGCTAGACAGTTCTTGTGGAATGTGCGAAGTGATATTTGAAAGTCCATAGAGGGCTCTGGTGAAAAAGGAAATATCTTCAGTTAAAAACTGGAAAGAAGATTTCTGAGAAACTGCTTTGTGTTCTGTTATTTCATCTCACAGATTTACTGCTTTCCCCTCAAGAAGCCTTTCGTTAAGTCTTTTCTTGTGGAATTTGCAAAGTGATATTTGTAAGCCCATAGAGGGCTTTGGTGAAAAAGGAAATATCTTCCGTTAAAAACTGGAAAGAAGCTGTCTAAGAAACTGCTATGAGTTCTGTTAATTCATCTCACAGAGTTACAAATTTCCCCTCCAGAAGCCCTTCGCTAAGACTGTTCTTTAGGAATTTGCAAAGTGATATTTGGTAGCCCTTTGAGGTCTATGGTGAAAAAGGAAATGTCCTAAGATTAAAAATGGAAAAGAGGCTTTCTGAGAAACGGCTTTGTGTTTTGTTAATTCATCTCACCGAGTTACAGATTTCCCCTCAAGAAGCCATTCACTAAGACTGTTCTTGTGGAATTTGCAAAGTGATATTTGGTAGCCCAAAGGGGGCTATGTTGAAAAAGGAAATATCTTCAGTTAAAAACTGAAAAGAAACTTTCTGAGAAACTGCTTTGTGTTCTGTTAATTCATCTCCAAGAGTTACAGCGTTCCCCTCAAGAAGCCTTTCGCTACGACGGCTTTTGTGGAATTTGCAGAGTGATATTTAGAAGCCCACAGAGGGCTATGGTGAAAAAGGAAATAGCCTAAGATAAAAACTGAAAACAAGCTTTTTGAGAAGCTGCTTTGTGTTCTGTTAATTCATCTCACAGTGTTCCAGCTTTCCCCTAAAGAAGCCTTTCGCGAAGACTGTTCTTGTGGAATTCGCAAAGAGATATTTGGAAGCCCTTAGAGGGCTATGGTAAAAAAGGATATACCTTCAGTTAAAAACTGGAAAGAAGCTTTCTGAGAAACTGCTTAGTGTTCTGTTAATTCATCTCACAGAGTTACAGTTCTCCCTTCAAGAAGACTTTCACTAAGTGTGTTTTTTTGGAATTTGTAAAGTGATATTTGGAAACCCTAGAGGGCTATGGTGTAAAAGGAAATATCTTCCGTTAAAAACTGGAAAGAAGATTTCTGAGAAACTGCTTTGTGTTCTGTTAATTCATCTCACAGGGTTATAGCTTTCCCCTCAAAAAGCCTTTCGCTAAGGCTGTTGTTGTGGAATTTGCAAAGTGATATTTGGAATCCCAAAGAGGGCTATGGTGAAAATGGAAATATGCTAAGATAAAAACCGAAAAGAACCTTTCTGAGAAACTGCTTTCTGTTCTGGTAGTTCATCTCACAGAGTTTCAGCATTCTGCTCAAGGAGCCGTTCACTAAGACTGTTCTTGTGGAATTTGACAAGTGACATTTGGAAGCCCTTAGAGGGCTATGGTGAAAAAGTAAATATCCTAAGATAAAAACTGAAAAGAAACTTTCTGAGAAACTGCTTTGTTTTCTGTTAATTCAACTCACACAGTTACAGCTTTACCCTCAAGAAGCCTTTCGCTAAGGCTGCTGTTGTGGTATTTGCAAAGTGATATTTGGAAGCCCATAGAGGGCTACCGTGAAAAAGGAAATATCTTCAGTTAAAAACTGAAAAGAAGCTTTCTGAGAAACTGCTGTGTGTTCTGTCAATTCATCTCAAAGAATTAGAGCTTTCCCCTGAAAACACCTTCCGCTAAGACTGTTCTTGTGAAATTTGCAAAGTGATAATTGGAAGCCCATAGATGGCTATGGTGAAAAAGGAAATATCCTAAGATAAACACCGAGAAGAAGCTTCCTGAGAAACTGCTTTGTGTTCTTTTAGTTAATCTGACAGTGTTACCGCTTTCCCCTCAAGAAGCCATTCAGTAAGACTGTTCTTGTGAAATTTTCAAAGTGATATTTGGAAGCCCATAGTGGGCTATGGTGAAAAAGGAAATATCTTCCCTTAAAAACTAGAAAGAAGCACTCTGAGAAACTGCCGCGTGTTTTGTTAATATATCTCACCGCGTTACAGCTTTCTCCACAAGAAGCCTTTCGCTAAGACTGTTCCGGTGGGATTTGCATAGTGATATTTGGAAGCCGATAGAGGGCTATGGTGAAAAAGGAAATATCCTAAGATAAAAACTGGAAAGAAGATTTCTGAGAAACTGCTTTGTGTTCTGTAAATTCATCTCACTGATTTACAGCTTTCCCCTCAAGAAGCCGTTCACTAAGACTGTTCTTGTAGAATTTGCAAAGTGATATTTGGAAGCCCAGAGAGGGCTACGGTGAAAAAGGAAATATCTTCCGTTAAAAACTGGAAAGAAGATTTCTGAGAAACTGCTTTGAGTTCTGTTAATTCATCTCACAGAGTTACAGCTGTCCCCTCCAGAAGTCTTTGGCTAAGACTATTCTTGTGGAATTTGCAAAGTGATATTTCGAAGCCCTTAGAGGGCTATGGTGAAAAAGGAAATACCCTAAGATAAAAACTGAAAAGAAGCTTTCTGAGCAACTGCTTTGTTTTCTGTTAAATCAACTCACAGAGTTACAGCTTTCCCCTCAAGATGCCTGTCGCTAAGGCTGTTTTTGTGGAATTTGCAAAGTGATATTTGGAAGCCCATAGATGGCTATGGTGAAAATGGAAATATCCTAAGATAAAAATCGCAAAGAAGCTTTCTGAGAAACTGCCTTGTGTTCTGTTAGTTCATCTCACAGAGTTACAGCTTTACCCTCAAGAAACCGTTCACTAAGACTGTTCTTGTGAAATTTGCAAAATGATATTGGAAGCCCGTAGAGGGCTTTGGTGAAAAAGGAAATAACTTCAGTTTAAAACTGGAAAGAATCTTTCTGAGAAACTACTTTGTGTTCTCTTAATTCAACTCACAGAGTTACAGCTTTCCCTTCAATAAGCCTTTCGCTAAGACAGTTCTTGTGGAATTTGCAATGTGATATTTGGAGCCCTTAGAAGGCGATGGTGAAAAAGGAAATATCCTAATATAAAAACTGAACAGAAGCTTTCTGAGAAACTGCTTTGTGTACTGTTAATTCATCTCACAGAGTTACAGCTTGTCCCTGCAGAAGCCTTTCACTAAGACTGTTCTTGTGGAATTTGCAAAGAGAAATTTCGAAGCCTATAGAGGGCTATGGTGAAAAAGGGAATACCTTCCATTAAAAACCGAAAAGAAGCTTTCTGAGAAACTGCTTTGTGTTCTGTTAGTTCATCTCACAGAGTTTGAGCTTTCCCCTCAAGGAGCCGTTCACTAAGACTCTTCTTGTGCAATTTGCAAATTCATATTTGGTAACCCATAGAGGGCTATGGTGGAAAAGGAAATATCTCCCGTTAAAAAGGAGAAAGCAGCTTCTTGAGAAACTGGCGTGTTTTCTGTTAATACATCTCACCGAATTAGAGCTTTCACTTCCAGAAGCCTTTCGCTAAGACTGTTCTTGTGGAATTTGCAAGGTGATATTTGGAAGACCATTGAGGGCTATGGTGAAAAAGGAAATAGCCTAAGAAAGAAACTGAAAAGAAGCTTTCTGAAAAACTGCTTTGTGTTCTGTTGAATCATCTCAAAGAGTTAGAGCTTTCGCCTTAAGAAGCCTTTCGCTAATACTGTTCTTGTGGAATTTGCAAAGTGATATTCGGAAGCCCATAGAGTGCTATAGTGAAAATGGAAATATCCTAAGATAAAAACCGAAAAGAACCTTTCTGAGAAACTGCCTTGTGTTCTGTTAGTTCATCTCATAGAGTTACAGCTTTACCCTCAAGAAGCCGTTCACTAAGACTGTTCTTGTGAAATTTGCAAAGTGATATTTGGAAGCCCATAGAAGGCTATGGTGAAAAAGGAAATACCTTCAATTAGAAACTAGAAAGAAGCTTTCTGAGAAGCTGATTTGTGTTCTGTTAATTCATCTCAGAGTGTTACAGCTTTCCCCTCAAGAAGCCTGTCGCTAAGACTGTTCTTGTGGAACTTCCAAAGTGATATTTGGAAGCCCTTAGAGGGCTATGGTGAAAAAGCAATATCTTCCGATAAAAACCGGAAAGAAGATTTCTGAGAAACTTCTTTGTGTTCTGTTAATTCATCTCACAGAGTTACAACTTTCACCTCAAGAAGCCTTTCGCTAAGACTCTTCTTGTGGAATTTGCAAAGTGATATTTGGAATCTTATATAGGGCTACTGTGAAAAAGGAAATATGTTCCGTTAAAAACTGAAAAGAAGCTTTCTGAGAAACTGCTTTGTGTTCTGTTAATTCATCTCACAGAGTTACAACTTTCACCTCAAGAAGCATTTCGCTAAGACTCTTCTTGTGGAATTTGCAAAGTGATATTTGGAATCTTATATAGGGCTACTGTGAAAAAGGAAATATGTTCCGTTAAAAACTGAAAAGAAGCTTTCTGAGAAACTGCTTTGTGTTCTGTTAATTCATCTCACAGAGTTACAGCATATCCTTCCAGAAGCCTTTCGCTAAGACTGTTCTTGTGGAATTTGCAAAGTGTAATTTGGAAGCCCATGGAGGGCTATGGTGAAATAGGAAATATTTTCCGTTAAAAACCGGAAAGAAGCTTTCTGAGAAACTGTTTTTTGTTCTGCTTATTCATCTCACAACGTTACAGCTTTCCCCTCAAGAAGCCGTTAACTAAGATTGTTTTTGTGGAATTTGGAAAGTGATATTTGGAAGCCCCTAGAGGGCTATGGTGAAAAAGGAAATAGCCTAAGATGAAAACTGATAAGAAGCTTTCTGAAAAACTGCCTTGTGTTCTGTCAATTCAACTCACTGTGTTACAGCTTTCCCCTCAAGAAGACTTTCGCTAAGACTGCTGTTGTGGAATTTGCAAAGTGATATTTGGAAGCCCATACAGGGCTATGGTTAAAAAGGAAATATCTTCCGTTAAAACTGGAAAGAAGCTTTCTGAGAAACTGCTTTGTGTTCTGTTAATTCATCTCACAGAGTTGCAGCTTTCCCCTCTAGAAGCCTTTCGCTAAGACTGTCCTTGTGGGATGTGCAAAGTGATATTTGGAAGCCCATGGAGGGCTATGGTGAAAAACGAAATATCCTCAGTTAAAAACCGGAAAGAAGTTTTCTGAGAAACTGCTTTGTGTTCTGTTAATTTATCTCACAGAGGTACAGCTTTCGCCTCAAGAAGTCTTTTGCTAAGACTGTTCTTGTGGCATTTCCAAAGTGATATTTGGAAGCCCATAGAGGGCTATGGTGAAAAAAGAAATATCTTCCGTTAAAAACTGGAAAGTATCTTTCTGAGAAACTGCTTTGTGTTCTGCTAATTCATGTCAGAGAGTTACAGCTTTCCCCTCCAGAAACCTTTCGCTAAGACTGTTGTTTTGTAATTTGCAAGGTGATATTTCGAAGCCCATTCAGGGCTATGATGAAAAAGGAAATATCCTAAGATAAAAACTGAAAAGAAGCTTTCATAGAAACTGCTTTGTGTTCTGTTAATTCATCTCACAGAGTTACAACTTTCCCTTCCAGAGGCCTTTCGCTAAGACTGTTCCTGTGGAATTTGCAAAGTGCTATTTGGAAGCTCATAGAGGGCTATGATGAAAACGGAAATATCTTCAGTTAAAAACTGAAAAGAAGCTTTCTGAGAAACTGCCGTGTGTTCTGTTAATTATACATCTGACCGAGTTACAGCTTTCCCCACAAGAAGCCTTCGCTAAGAATGTTCTTGTGGAATATTCAATGTCATATTTGGAAGCCCATAGAGGGCTGTGGTGAAAACGGAAATATCTTCCGATATAAACTGGAAAGAAGCTTTCTGAGAAACTGCTTTGTGTTCTGTTAATTCATCTCACAGAGTTACAGCTTTCTCCTCCAGAAGCCTTTCGTTAAGACTGTTCTTGTGGAATTTTCAAAGAGATATTTGGAAGCCCTTAGAATGCTATGGTGAAAAAGGAAATATCTTCCGTTAAAAACTGGATAGAAAATTTCTGAGAAACTGCTTTGTGTTCTGTTAATTCATCTCAGAGAGTTACAGCTTTCCCTCAAGAAGCCTTTCGCTAAGTCTGTTCTTGTGGAATTTGCAAAGTGATATTTGGAAGACCCTAGAGGGCTATGGTGAAAATGGAAATATCTTCCGTTAAAAACCGAAAAGAAAATTTCTGAGAAACTGCTTTGTGTTCTGTTAATTCATCTCACAGAGTTACAGCTTTCACCTCAAAGAGGGTTTCGCTAAGACAGTTCTTGTGGAATTTGCAAAGTGATATTTTGAAGCCCATAGAGGGCTATGGTGAAAGAGTAAATATCTTCAGCTACATACTGGAAAGAAGCTGTCTGAGAAACTACTTTGTGTACCGTTAATTCATCTCACAGAGTTACTGCTTTCCCCTCAAGAAGCCTTTCACTGAGACTGTTCTTATGGAATTTGCAAAGTGATATTTGGAAACCCATAGTGGGCTATGGTGAAAAAGGAAATGTCTTCCGTTAAAAACTGGAAAGAAGCTTTCTGAGAAACTGCTTTGTGTTCTGATAATTCTTCTTACAGAGTTACAACTTTCGCCTCTAGAAGCCTTTTGCTAACACTGTTCGTGTGGAACTTGCGAAGTGATATTTGGAAGCCCATAGATGGCTGTGGTGAAAAAGGAAATATCCTAAGTTAAAAACTGAAAAGAAGCATTCTGAGAAACTGCTCTGTGCTCTGTTAAATCAGCTCAGAGAGTTACAGCTTTCCCTTCAAGAAGGCTCTCTCTAAGGCTCTTTTTGTGGAATTGGTAAAGTGATATTTGGAAGCCCGTAGAGGGCTATGGTGAAAAAGGCAATATCTTCCGTTAAAAACTGGAAAGAAGCGTTCCGAGAAACTGCTTCGTGTTCTGTTAATTCATCGCACAGAGTTACAGCTTTCCCCTCAAGAAGCCTTTCGCTAAGACTGTTCTTGTGGAATTTGCAAAGTGATATTTGGAAGCCCATAGAGGCCTCACAGAGTTACAGCTTTCCCGCAAGAAGCCTTTCGCTAAGACTGTTCTTGTGGAATTTGCAAAGTGATATTTGGAAGCCCATAGAGGCCTCACAGAGTTACAGCTTTCCCGCAAGAAGCCTTTCGCTAAGACTGTTCTTGTGGAATTTCCAAAGGGATACTTGGAAGCCCATAGAGGAGTATGGTGAAAAAGGAAATATCTTCCATTTAAAACAGGAAAGAAGCTTTCTGAGAGACTTCTTTGTGTTCTGTTAATTCCTCTCACAGACTACAGCTTTCACCTCAAGAAGCCTTTCGTTAAGACTGTTCTTGTTTAATTTGCAAAGTGATATTTGGAAGCTCCTAGAGGGCTATGGTGAAAAAGGAAGTATCCTAAGATAAAAAGTGAAAAGATGCTTTCTGAGAAACTGCATTGTGTTTTTTTAATTGATCTCATGGAAGTTATAGATTTCCCCTCCAGAAGCCTTTCACTAAGGTTGTTCTTGTGGAATTTGCAACGTGATATTTCGAAGCCCGCAGAGTGCTATGGTGAAAAAGGAAATATCTTCCGTTAAAAACTGGAAAGAAGATTTCTGAGAAACTCCTTTGTGTTCTGCTAATACATCTCACAGAGTTACAGCTTTCCCCTCAAGACGCCGATCACTAAGACTGTTCTTGTGGAATTTGCAACGTGATATTTGGAAGCCCGCAGAGGGCTATGGTGAAAAAGGAAATATCTTCCGTTAAAAACTGGAAAGAAGATTTCTGAGAAACTCCTTTGTGTTCTGCTAATACATCACACAGAGTTACAGCTTTCCCCTCAAGAAGCCGATCACTAAGACTGTTCTTGTGGAATTTGCAACGTGATATTTGGAAGCCCGCAGGGGGCTCTGGTGAAAAAGGAAATATCTTCCGTTAAAAACTGGAAAGAAGATTTCTGAGAAACTCCTTTGTGTTCTGCTAATACATCTCACAGAGTTACAGCTATCCCCTCAAGAAGCCGATCACTAAGACTTTTCTTGTGGAATTTGCAAAGTGATATTTGGAAGCCCATAGATGGCTATGGTGAAAAAGGAACTCTCTTCTCTTAAAAACTGGAAATAAGCTTTCTGAGAAACCGCCATGTGTTCTCTTAATGCACCTCACCGAGTTACAGCTTTCCCCTCAAGAAGACATTCGCTAGGACTGTTCTTGTGGGATTTGCAAAGTGATATTTGGAAGCCCACAGAGGGCTACGGTGAAAATGGAAATATCTTCCGTTAAAAACTGGAAAGAAGATTTCTGAGAAACTGCTTTGAGTTCTGTTAATTCATCTCACAGAGTTACAGCTGTCCCCTCCAGAAGTCTTTGGCTAAGACTATTCTTGTGGAATTTGCAAAGTGATATTTCGAAGCCCTTAGAGGGCTACGGTGAAAAAGGAAATACCCTAAGATAAAAACTGAAAAGAAGCTTTCTGAGCAACTGCTTTGTTTTCTGTTAAATCAACTCACAGAGTTACAGCTTTCCCCTCAAGATGCCTGTCGCTAAGGCTGTTTTTGTGGAATTTGCAAAGTGATATTTGGAAACCCATAGAGGGCTATGGTGAAAAAGGGAATATCTTCCGTTAAAAACTGGAAAGAAGCTTTCTGAGAAACTGCTTTGTGTTCTGTTAATTCTTCTTCCAGTGTTACAACTTTCGCCTCTAGAAGCCTTTTGCTAACACTGTTCGTGTGGAACTTGCGAAGTGATATTTGGAAGCCCATAGAGGGCTGTGGTGAAAAAGGAAATATCCTAAGGTAAAAACTGAAAAGAAGCATTCTGAGAAACTGCTCTGTGCTCTGTTAAATCAGCTCAGAGAGTTCCAGCTTTCCCTTCAAGAAGGCTCTCTCTAAGGCTGTTTTTGTGGAATTGGCAAAGTGATATTTGGAAGCCCGTAGAGGGCTATGGTGAAAAAGGCAATATCTTCCGTTAAAAACTGGAAAGAAGCTTTCTGAGAAACTGCTTCGTGTTCTGTTAATTCATCGCACAGAGTTACAGCTTTCCCCTCAAGAAGCCTTTCGCTAAGACTGTTCTTGTGGAATTTGCAAAGTGATATTTGGAAGCCCATAGAGGCCTCACAGAGTTACAGCTTTCCCGCAAGAAGCCTTTCGCTAAGACAGTTCTTGTGGAATTTCCAAAGGGATACTTGGAAGCCCATAGAGGGTTATGGTGAAAAAGGAAATATCTTCCATTAAAGACAGGAAAGAACCTTTCTGAGAGACTTCTTTGTGTTCTGTTAATTCTTCTCACAGACTACAGCTTTCACCTCAAGAAGCCTTTCGTTAAGACTGTTCTTGTGGAATTTGCAAAGTGATATTTGGAAGCTCCTAGAGGGCTATGGTGAAAAAGAAGTATCCTAAGATAAAAACTGAAAAGATGCTTTCTGAGAAACTGCATTGTGTTTTCTTAATTGATCTCATGGAGTTATAGATTTCCCCTCCAGAAGCCTTTCGCTAAGATTGTTCCTGTGGAATTTGCAACGTGATATTTCGAAGTCCGCAGAGTGCTATGGTGAAAAAGGAAATATCTTGCGTTAAAAACTGGAAAGAAGATTTCTGAGAAACTCCTTTGTGTTCTGCTAATACATCTCACAGAGTTACAGATTTCCGCTCAAGAAGCCGATCACTAAGACTGTTCTTGTGTAATTTGTAACGTGATATTTGGAAGCCCGCAGAGGGCTATGGTGAAAAAGGAAATATCTTCCGTTAAAAACTGGAAAGAAGATTTCTGAGAAACTCCTCTGTGTTCTGCTAATACATCTCACAGAGTTACAGCTTTCCCCTCAAGAAGCCGATCACTAGGACTTTTCTAGTGGAATTTGCAAAGTGATATTTGGAAGCCCATAGAGGGCTATGGTGAAAAAGGAACTATCTTCTCTTAAAAACTGGAAATAAGCTTTCTGAGAAACCGCCATGTGTTCTCTTAATGCACCTCACCGAGTTACAGCTTTCCCCTCAAGAAGACATTCGCTAGGACTGTTCTTGTGGGATTTGCAAAGTGATATTTGGAAGTCCATAGAGGGCTATGGTGAAAAATAAAATTTCTTCCGTTAAATACTGGAAAGAAGATTTCTGAGAAACTGCTTTGTGTTCTGTTAATTCATCTCCAAGAGTTACAGCTTTCCCCTCAAGAAGCCTTTCGCTACGACGGCTCTTGTAGAATTTGCAAAGTCATATTTGGAAGCCAATAGAAGGCTATTTTGAAAAAGGAATTATCCTAAGATAGAAACTGAAAATAAGCTTTCTGAGAAACTGCTTTGTGTTCTGTCAATTCAACTCAAAGAGTTACAGCTTTCCCCTCAAGAAGCCTTTCGCTAATTCTGTTCTTGTGCAGTTTGCAAAGTGATATTTCGACGCCGTTATATGGCTGTGGTGAAAAAGCAAATATCTTCAGTTAAAAACTGGAAAGAAGATTTCTGAGAAACTGCTTTGTGTTCTGTTAATTCATCTCGCAGACTTACAGCATTCCCCTCAAGAAGTCTTTCGCTAAGACTGTTCTTGTGGAATTTGCAATGTGATATTTGGAAGCCCTTAAAGGGCTATGGTGATAAAGGAAATATCTTCCGTAAAAACCTGGAAAGAAGATTTCTGAGAAACTGCTTTGTGTTCTGCTAATACTTCTCACAGAGTTACAGCTTTCCCCTCAAGAAGGCGATCACTAAGACTTTTCCTGTGGAATTTGCAAAGTGATCTTTGGAAGCCCATAGAGGGCTATGGTGAAAAAGGAAATATTCAAAGATATAAACTGAAAAGAAGCTTTCTCAGAAACTGCTTTGTGTTCTGTTAATTCATCTCACAGGGTTACAGCTTCCCCTCCAGAAGCCTTTCGCTAAGACTGTTCTTGTGGAATTTGCAAAGTGATATTTGGAAGCCCATACAGAACAATGGTGAAAAAGGAAATATCTTCAGTTAAAAACTGGAAAGAAATTTTCTGAGAAACTGCTTTGTGTTCTGCTAATTCATCTCACAGAGGTACAGCTTTCCCCTCAAGAAGCCTTTTGATAAGGCTGTTATTGTGGAATTTTCAAAGTGATATTTAGAAGCCCTTAGAGGGCTACGGTGAAAAAGGAAATATCTTAAGTTAAAAACTGGAAAGAAGCTTTCTGAGAAGCTGCTATGTGTTCTGTTAATTCATCTCACAGAGTTACAACTTTCCTCTACGGAAACCTTTCGCTAAGACTGTTCTTGTGGAATTTGCAAAGTGATATTTGGAAGCCCTTAGGGGGTTATGGTGAAAAAGGAAATATCTTCCGTTAAAAACTGGAAAGAAGATTTCTGAGAAACTACTTTGTGTTCTGTTTGTTCATCTCACAGAGTTACAAATTTCCCCTCCAGAAGCCCTTCGCTAAGACTGTTCTTTAGGAATTTGCAAAGTGATATTTGGTAGCCCTTTGAGGTCTATGGTGCAAAAGGAAATGTCCTAAGATTAAAAATGGAAAAGAGGCTTTCTGAGAAACGGCTTTGTGTTTTGTTAATTCCTCTCACCGAGTTACAGATTTCCCCTGAAGAAGCCATTCACTAAGACTGTTCTTGTGGAATTTGCAAAGTGATATTTGGTAGCCCAAAGGGGGCTATGGTGAAAAAGGAAATATCTTCAGTTAAAAACTGAAAAGAAACTTTCTGAGAAACTGCTTTGTGTTCTGTTAATTCATCTCCAAGAGTTACAGCGTTCCCCTCAAGAAGCCTTTCGCTACGACGGCTTTTGTGGAATTTGCAGAGTGATATTTAGAAGCCCACAGAGGGCTATGGTGAAAAAGGAAATAGCCTAAGATAAAAACTGAAAACAAGCTTTCTGAGAAGCTGCTTTGTGTTCTGTTAATTCATCTCACAGTGTTCCAGCTTTCCCCTAAAGAAGCCTTTCGCGAAGACTGTTCTTGTGGAATTCGCAAAGAGATATTTGGAAGCCCTTAGAGGGCTATGGTAAAAAAGGATATACCTTCAGTTAAAAACTGGAAAGAAGCTTTCTGAGAAACTGCTTAGTGTTCTGTTAATTCATCTCACAGAGTTACAGTTCTCCCTTCAAGGAGACTTTCACTAAGAGTGTTTTTGTGGAATTTGTAAAGTGATATTTGGAAACCCTAGAGGGCTATGGTGAAAAAGGAAATATCTTCCTTTAAAAACTGGAAAGAAGATTTCTGAGAAACTGCTTTGTGTTCTGTTAATTCATCTCACAGGGTTATAGCTTTCCCCTCAAAAAGCCTTTCGCTAAGGCTGTTGTTGTGGAATTTGCAAAGTGATATTTGGAATCCCAAAGAGGGCTATGGTGAAAATGGAAATATGCTAAGATAAAAACTGAAAAGAACCTTTCTGAGAAACTGCTTTCTGTTCTGGTAGTTCATCTCACAGTGTTTCAGCATTCTGCTCAAGGAGCCGTTCACTAAGACTGTTCTTGTGGAATTTGACAAGTGACATTTGGAAGCCCTTAGAGGGCTATGGTGAAAAAGTAAATATCCTAAGATAAAAACTGAAAAGAAACTTTCTGAGAAACTGCTTTGTTTTCTGTTAATTCAACTCACACAGTTACAGCTTTACCCTCAAGAAGCCTTTCGCTAAGGCTGCTGTTGTGGTATTTGCAAAGTGATATTTGGAAGCCCATAGAGGGCTACCGTGAAAAAGGAAATATCTTCAGTTAAAAACTGAAAAGAAGCTTTCTGAGAAACTGCTGTGTGTTCTGTCAATTCATCTCAAAGAATTAGAGCTTTCCCCTGAAAACACCTTCCGCTAAGACTGTTCTTGTGAAATTTCAAAGTGATAATTGGAAGCCCATAGATGGCTATGGTGAAAAAGGAAATATCCTAAGATAAAAACCGAGAAGAAGCTTCCTGAGAAACTGCTTTGTGTTCTTTTAGTTAATCTGACAGTGTTACCGCTTTCCCCTCAAGAAGCCATTCAGTAAGACTGTTCTTGTGAAATTTTCAAAGTGATATTTGGAAGCCCATAGTGGGCTATGGTGAAAAAGGAAATATCTTCCCTTAAAAACTAGAAAGAAGCACTCTGAGAAACTGCCGCGTGTTTTGTTAATATATCTCACCGCGTTACAGCTTTCTCCACAAGAAGCCTTTCGCTAAGACTGTTCCGGTGGGATTTGCATAGTGATATTTGGAAGCCCATAGAGGGCTATGGTGAAAAAGGAAATATCCTAAGATAAAAACTGGAAAGAAGATTTCTGAGAAACTGCTTTGTGTTCTGTAAATTCATCTCACTGATTTACAGCTTTCCCCTCAAGAAGCCGTTCACTAAGACTGTTCTTGTAGAATTTGCAAAGTGATATTTGGAAGCCCAGAGAGGGCTACGGTGAAAAAGGAAATATCTTCCATTAAAAACTGGAAAGAAGATTTCTGAGAAACTGCTTTGAGTTCTGTTAATTCATCTCACAGAGTTACAGCTGTCCCCTCCAGAAGTCTTTGGCTAAGACTATTCTTGTGGAATTTGCAAAGTGATATTTCGAAGCCCTTAGAGGGCTATGGTGAAAAAGGAAATACCCTAAGATAAAAACTGAAAAGAAGCTTTCTGAGCAACTGCTTTGTTTTCTGTTAAATCAACTCACAGAGTTACAGCTTTCCCCTCAAGATGCCTGTCGCTAAGGCTGTTTTTGTGGAATTTGCAAAGTGATATTTGGAAGCCCATAGATGGCTATGGTGAAAATGGAAATATCCTAAGATAAAAATCGAAAAGAAGCTTTCTGAGAAACTGCCTTGTGTTCTGTTAGTTCATCTCACAGAGTTACAGCTTTACCCTCAAGAAACCGTTCACTAAGACTGTTCTTGTGAAATTTGCAAAATGATATTGGAAGCCCGTAGAGGGCTTTGGTGAAAAAGGAAATAACTTCAGTTTAAAACTGGAAAGAATCTTTCTGAGAAACTACTTTGTGTTCTCTTAATTCAACTCACAGAGTTACAGCTTTCCCTTCAATAAGCCTTTCGCTAAGACAGTTCTTGTGGAATTTGCAATGTGATATTTGGAGCCCTTAGAAGGCGATGGTGAAAAAGGAAATATCCTAATATAAAAACTGAACAGAAGCTTTCTGAGAAACTGCTTTGTGTACTGTTAATTCATCTCACAGAGTTACAGCTTGTCCCTGCAGAAGCCTTTCACTAAGACTGTTCTTGTGGAATTTGCAAAGAGAAATTTCGAAGCCTATAGAGGGCTATGGTGAAAAAGGGAATATCTTCCGTTAAAAACCGAAAAGAAGCTTTCTGAGAAACTGCTTTGTGTTCTGTTAGTTCATCTCACAGAGTTTGAGCTTTCCCCTCAAGGAGCCGT
Organism: Chlorocebus sabaeus; assembly: GCF_047675955.1. Taxonomy (NCBI): domain Eukaryota; kingdom Metazoa; phylum Chordata; class Mammalia; order Primates; family Cercopithecidae; genus Chlorocebus; species Chlorocebus sabaeus. Next base: position 104,989 of record NW_027327458.1, on the reverse strand, counting down.
TCACTAAGACTCTTCTTGTGCAATTTGCAAATTCATATTTGGTAACCCATAGAGGGCTATGGTGGAAAAGGAAATATCTCCCGTTAAAAAGGAGAAAGCAGCTTCTTGAGAAACTGGCGTGTTTTCTGTTAATACATCTCACCGAATTAGAGCTTTCACTTCCAGAAGCCTTTCGCTAAGACTGTTCTTGTGGAATTTGCAAGGTGATATTTGGAAGACCATTGAGGGCTATGGTGAAAAAGGAAATAGCCTAAGAAAGAAACTGAAAAGAAGCTTTCTGAAAAACTGCTTTGTGTTCTGTTGAATCATCTCAAAGAGTTAGAGCTTTCGCCTTAAGAAGCCTTTCGCTAATACTGTTCTTGTGGAATTTGCAAAGTGATATTCGGAAGCCCATAGAGTGCTATAGTGAAAATGGAAATATCCTAAGATAAAAACCGAAAAGAACCTTTCTGAGAAACTGCCTTGTGTTCTGTTAGTTCATCTCATAGAGTTACAGCTTTACCCTCAAGAAGCCGTTCACTAAGACTGTTCTTGTGAAATTTGCAAAGTGATATTTGGAAGCCCATAGAAGGCTATGGTGAAAAAGGAAATACCTTCAATTAGAAACTAGAAAGAAGCTTTCTGAGAAGCTGATTTGTGTTCTGTTAATTCATCTCAGAGTGTTACAGCTTTCCCCTCAAGAAGCCTGTCGCTAAGACTGTTCTTGTGGAACTTCCAAAGTGATATTTGGAAGCCCTTAGAGGGCTATGGTGAAAAAGCAATATCTTCCGATAAAAACCGGAAAGAAGATTTCTGAGAAACTTCTTTGTGTTCTTTTAATTCATCTCACAGAGTTACAACTTTCACATCAAGAAGCCTTTCGCTAAGACTCTTCTTGTGGAATTTGCAAAGTGATATTTGGAATCTTATATAGGGCTACTGTGAAAAAGGAAATATGTTCCGTTAAAAACTGAAAAGAAGCTTTCTGAGAAACTGCTTTGTGTTCTGTTAATTCATCTCACAGTGTTACAACTTTCACCTCAAGAAGCCTTACGCTAAGTCTGTTCTTGTGGAATTTGCAAAGTGATATTTGGAATCTTATATAGGGCTACTGTGAAAAAGGAAATATGTTCCGTTAAAAACTGAACAGAAGCTTTCTGAGAAACTGCTTTGTGTTCTGTTAATTCATCTCACAGAGTTACAGCATATCCCTCCAGAAGCCTTTCGCTAAGACTGTTCTTGTGGAATTTGCAAAGTGTAATTTGGAAGCCCATGGAGGGTTATGGTGAAATAGGAAATATTTTCCGTTAAAAACCGGAAAGAAGCTTTCTGAGAAACTGTTTTGTGTTCTGTTTATTCAACTCACAACGTTACAGCTTTCCCCTCAAGAAGCCGTTAACTAAGATTGTTTTTGTGGAATTTGGAAAGTGATATTTGGAAGCCCCTAGAGGGCTATGGTGAAAAAGGAAATAGCCTAAGATGAAAACTGATAAGAAGCTTTCTGAAAAACTGCCTTGTGTTCTGTCAATTCAACTCACAGTGTTACAGCTTTCCCCTCAAGAAGACTTTCGCTAAGACTGCTGTTGTGGAATTTGCAAAGTGATATTTGGAAGCCCATACAGGGCTATGGTGAAAAAGGAAATATCTTCAGTTAAAAACTGGAAAGAAACTTTCTGAGAAACTGCTTTGTGTTCTGCTAATTCATCTCACAGAGGTACAGCTTTCCCCTCAAGAAGCCTTTCGATAAGGCTGTTATTGTGGGATTTTCAAAGTGATATTTAGAAGCCCTTAGCGGGCTACGGTGAAAAAGGAAATATCTTAAGTTAAAAACTGGAAAGAAGCTTTCTGAGAAGCTGCTATGTGTTCTGTTAATTCATCTCACAGAGTTACAACTTTCTTCTCAGGAAACCTTTCGCTAAGACTGTTCTTGTGGAATTTGCAAAGTGATATTTGGAAGCCCTTAGGGGGTTATGATGAAAAAGGAAATATCTTCCGTTAAAAACTGGAAAGAAGATTTCTGAGAAACTACTTTGTGTTCTGTTTGTTCATCTCACAGAGTTACAAATTTCCCCTCCAGAAGCCCTTCGCTAAGACTGTTTTTAGGAATTTGCAAAGTGATATTTGGTAGCCCTTTGAGGTCTATGGTGAAAAAGGAAATATCCTAAGATTAAAAATGGAAAAGAGGCTTTCTGAGAAACGGCTTTGTGTTTTGTTAATTCATCTCACAGAGTTACAGATTTCCCCTGAAGAAGCCATTCACTAAGACTGTTCTTGTGGAATTTGCAAAGTGATATTTGGTAGCCCAAAGGGGGCTATGGTGAAAAAGGAAATATCTTCAGTTAAAAACTGAAAAGAAACTTTCTGAGAAACTGCTTTGTGTTCTGTTAATTCATCTCCAAGAGTTACAGCTTTCCCCTCAAGAAGCTTTTCGCTACGACGGCTTTTGTGGAATTTGCAGAGTGATATTTAGAAGCCCACAGAGGGCTATGGTGAAAAAGGAAATAGCCTAAGATAAAAACTGAAAACAAGCTTTCTGAGAAGCTGCTTTGTGTTCTGTTAATTCATCTCACAGTGTTCCAGCTTTCCCCTAAAGAAGCCTTTCGCGAAGACTGTTCTTGTGGAATTCGCAAAGAGATATTTGGAAGCCCTTAGAGGGCTATGGTAAAAAAAGGATATACCTTCAGTTAAAAACTGGAAAGAAGCTTTCTGAGAAACTGCTTAGTGTTCTGTTAATTCATCTCACAGAGTTACAGTTCTCCCTTCAAGAAGACTTTCACTAAGAGTGTTTTTGTGGAATTTGTAAAGTGATATTTGGAAACCCTAGAGGGCTATGGTGAAAAAGGAAATATCTTCCGTTAAAAACTGGAAAGAAGATTTCTGAGAAACTGCTTTGTGTTCTGTTAATTCATCTCACAGGGTTATAGCTTTCCCCTCAAAAAGCCTTTCGCTAAGGCTGTTGTTGTGGAATTTGCAAAGTGATATTTGGAATCCCAAAGAGGGCTATGGTGAAAATGGAAATATGCTAAGATAAAAACCGAAAAGAACCTTTCTGAGAAACTGCTTTCTGTTCTGGTAGTTCATCTCACAGAGTTACAGCATTCTGCTCAAGGAGCCGTTCACTAAGACTGTTCTTGTGGAATTTGACAAGTGACATTTGGAAGCCCTTAGAGCCTATGGTGAAAAAGTAAATATCCTAAGATAAAAACTGAAAAGAAACTTTCTGAGAAACTGCTTTGTTTTCTGTTAATTCAACTCACACAGTTACAGCTTTACCCTCAAGAAGCTTTTCGCTAAGGCTGCTGTTGTGGTATTTGCAAAGTGATATTTGGAAGCCCATAGAGTGCTACCGTGAAAAAGGAAATATCTTCAGTTAAAAACTGAAAAGAAGCTTTCTGAGAAACTGCTGTGTGTTCTGTCAATTCATCTCAAAGAATTAGAGCTTTCCCCTGAAAACACCTTCCGCTAAGACTGTTCTTGTGAAATTTGCAAAGTGATAATTGGAAGCCCATAGATGGCTATGGTGAAAAAGGAAATATCCTAAGATAAAAACCGAGAAGAAGCTTCCTGAGAAACTGCTTTGTGTTCTTTCAGTTAATCTGACAGTGTTACCGCTTTCCCCTCAAGAAGCCATTCAGTAAGACTGTTCTTGTGAAATTTTCAAAGTGATATTTGGAAGCCCATAGTGGGCTATGGTGAAAAAGGAAATATCTTCCCTTAAAAACTAGAAAGAAGCACTCTGAGAAACTGCCGCGTGTTTTGTTAATATATCTCACCGCGTTACAGCTTTCTCCACAAGAAGCCTTTCGCTAAGACTGTTCCGGTGGGATTTCCATAGTGATATTTGGAAGCCCATAGAGGGCTATGGTGAAAAAGGAAATATCCTAAGATAAAAACTGGAAAGAAGATTTCTGAGAAACTGCTTTGTGTTCTGTAAATTCATCTCACTGATTTACAGCTTTCCCCTCAAGAAGCCGTTCAGTAAGACTGTTCTTGTAGAATTTGCAAAGTGATATTTGGAAGCCCAGAGAGGGCTACGGTGAAAAAGGAAATATCTTCCGTTAAAAACTGGAAAGAAGATTTCTGAGAAACTGCTTTGAGTTCTGTTAATTCATCTCACAGAGTTACAGCTGTCCCCTCCAGAAGTCTTTGGCTAAGACTATTCTTGTGGAATTTGCAAAGTGATATTTCGAAGCCCTTAGAGGGCTATGGTGAAAAAGGAAATACCCTAAGATAAAAACTGAAAAGAAGCTTTCTGAGCAACTGCTTTGTTTTCTGTTAAATCAACTCACAGAGTTACAGCTTTCCCCTCAAGATGCCTGTCGCTAAGGCTGTTTTTGTGGAATTTGCAAAGTGATATTTGGAAGCCCATAGATGGCTATGGTGAAAATGGAAATATCCTAAGATAAAAATCGAAAAGAAGCTTTCTGAGAAACTGCCTTGTGTTCTGTTAGTTCATCTCACAGAGTTACAGCTTTACCCTCAAGAAACCGTTCACTAAGACTGTTCTTGTGAAATTTGCAAAATGATATTGGAAGCCCGTAGAGGGCTTTGGTGAAAAAGGAAATAACTTCAGTTTAAAACTGGAAAGAATCTTTCTGAGAAACTACTTTGTGTTCTCTTAATTCAACTCACAGAGTTACAGCTTTCCCTTCAATAAGCCTTTCGCTAAGACAGTTCTTGTGGAATTTGCAATGTGATATTTGGAGCCCTTAGAAGGCGATGGTGAAAAAGGAAATATCCTAATATAAAAACTGAACAGAAGCTTTCTGAGAAACTGCTTTGTGTACTGTTAATTCATCTCACAGAGTTACAGCTTGTCCCTGCAGAAGCCTTTCACTAAGACTGTTCTTGTGGAATTTGCAAAGAGAAATTTCGAAGCCTATAGAGGGCTATGGTGAAAAAGGGAATATCTTCCGTTAAAAACCGAAAAGAAGCTTTCTGAGAAACTGCTTTGTGTTCTGTTAGTTCATCTCACAGAGTTTGAGCTTTCCCCTCAAGGAGCCGTTCACTAAGACTCTTCTTGTGCAATTTGCAAATTCATATTTGGTAACCCATAGAGGGCTATGGTGGAAAAGGAAATATCTCCCGTTAAAAAGGAGAAAGCAGCTTCTTGAGAAACTGGCGTGTTTTCTGTTAATACATCTCACCGAATTAGAGCTTTCACTTCCAGAAGCCTTTCGCTAAGACTGTTCTTGTGGAATTTGCAAGGTGATATTTGGAAGACCATTGAGGGCTATGGTGAAAAAGGAAATAGCCTAAGAAAGAAACTGAAAAGAAGCTTTCTGAAAAACTGCTTTGTGTTCTGTTGAATCATCTCAAAGAGTTAGAGCTTTCGCCTTAAGAAGCCTTTCGCTAATACTGTTCTTGTGGAATTTGCAAAGTGATATTCGGAAGCCCATAGAGTGCTATAGTGAAAATGGAAATATCCTAAGATAAAAACCGAAAAGAACCTTTCTGAGAAACTGCCTTGTGTTCTGTTAGTTCATCTCATAGAGTTACAGCTTTACCCTCAAGAAGCCGTTCACTAAGACTGTTCTTGTGAAATTTGCAAAGAGATATTTGGCAGCCCATAGAAGGCTATGGTGAAAAAGGAAATACCTTCAATTAGAAACTAGAAAGAAGCTTTCTGAGAAGCTGATTTGTGTTCTGTTAATTCATCTCAGAGTGTTACAGCTTTCCCCTCAAGAAGCCTGTCGCTAAGACTGTTCTTGTGGAACTTCCAAAGTGATATTTGGAAGCCCTTAGAGGGCTATGGTGAAAAAGCAATATCTTCCGATAAAAACCGGAAAGAAGATATCTGAGAAACTTCTTTGTGTTCTGTTAATTCATCTCACAGAGTTACAACTTTCACCTCAAGAAGCATTTCGCTAAGACTCTTCTTGTGGAATTTGCAAAGTGATATTTGGAATCTTATATAGGGCTACTGTGAAAAAGGAAATATGTTCCGTTAAAAACTGAAAAGAAGCTTTCTGAGAAACTGCTTTGTGTTCTGTTAATTCATCTCACAGAGTTACAACTTTCACCTCAAGAAGCCTTTCGCTAAGACTCTTCTTGTGGAATTTGCAAAGTGATATTTGGAATCTTATATAGGGCTACTGTGAAAAAGGACATATGTTCCGTTAAAAACTGAAAAGAAGCTTTCTGAGAAACTGCTTTGTGTTCTGTTAATTCATCTCTCAGAGTTACAGCATATCCCTCCAGAAGCCTTTCGCTATGACTGTTCTTGTGGAATTTGCAAAGTGTAATTTGGAAGCCCATGGAGGGCTATGGTGAAATAGGAAATATTTTCCGTTAAAAACCGGAAAGAAGCTTTCTGAGAAACTGTTTTGTGTTCTGTTTATTCATCTCACAACGTTACAGCTTTCCCCTCAAGAAGCCGTTAACTAAGATTGTTTTTGTGGAATTTGGAAAGTGATATTTGGAAGCCCCTAGAGGGCTTTGTTGAAAAAGGAAATAGCCTAAGATGAAAACTGATAAGAAGCTTTCTGAAAAACTGCCTTGTGTTCTGTCAATTCAACTCACAGTGTTACAGCTTTCCCCTCAAGAAGACTTTCGCTAAGACTGCTGTTGTGGAATTTGCAAAGTGATATTTGGAAGCTCATACAGGGCTATGGTGAAAAAGGATATATCTTCCGTTAAAACTGGAAAGAAGCTTTCTGAGAAACTGCTTTGTGTTCTGTTAATTCATCTCACAGAGTTGCAGCTTTCCCCTCTAGAAGCCTTTCGCTAAGACTGTCCTTGTGGGATGTGCAAAGTGATATTTGGAAGCCCATGGAGGGCTATGGTGAAAAAGGAAATATCCTCAGTTAAAAACCGGAAAGAAGTTTTCTGAGAAACTGCTTTGTGTTCTGTTAATTTATCTCACAGAGGTACACCTTTCGCCTCAAGAAGTCTTTTGCTAAGACTGTTCTTGTGGCATTTGCAAAGTGATATTTGGAAGCCCATAGAGGGCTATGGTGAAAAAAGAAATATCTTCCGTTAAAAAGTGGAAAGAATCTTTCTGAGAAACTGCTTTGTGTTCTGCTAATTCATGTCAGAGAGTTACAGCTTTCCCCTCCAGAAACCTTTCGCTAAGACTGTTGTTTTGTAATTTGCAAGGTGATATTTCGAAGCCCATTCAGGGCTATGATGAAAAAGGAAATATCCTAAGATAAAAACTGAAAAGAAGCTTTCATAGAAACTGCTTTGTGTTCTGTTAATTCATCTCACAGAGTTACAACTTTCCCTTCCAGAGGCCTTTCGCTAAGAATGTTCCTGTGGAATTTGCAAAGTGCTATTTGGAAGCTCATAGAGGGCTATGATGAAAACGGAAATATCTTCAGTTAAAAACTGAAAAGAAGCTTTCTGAGAAACTGCCGTGTGTTCTGTTAATTATACATCTGACCGAGTTACAGGTTTCCCCACAAGAAGCCTTCGCTAAGAATGTTCTTGTGGAATATTCAATGTCATATTTGGAAGCCCATAGAGGGCTGTGGTGAAAACGGAAATATCTTCCGATATAAACTGGAAAGAAGCTTTCTGAGAAACTGCTTTGTGTTCTGTTAATTCATCTCACAGAGTTACAGCTTTCTCCTCCAGAAGCCTTTCGTTAAGACTGTTCTTGTGGAATTTTCAAAGTGATATTTGGAAGCCCTTAGAATGCTATGGTGAAAAAGGAAATATCTTCCGTTAAAAACTGGATAGAAAATTTCTGAGAAACTGCTTTGTGTTCTGTTAATTCATCTCAGAGAGTTACAGCTTTCCCTCAAGAAGCCTTTCGCTAAGTCTGTTCTTGTGGAATTTGCAAAGTGATATTTGGAAGACCCTAGAGGGCTATGGTGAAAATGGAAATATCTTCCGTTAAAAACCGAAAAGAAAATTTCTGAGAAACTGCTTTGTGTTCTGTTAATTCATCTCACAGAGTTACAGCTTTCACCTCAAAGAGGGTTTCGCTAAGACAGTTCTTGTGGAATTTGCAAAGTGATATTTTGAAGCCCATAGAGGGCTATGGTGAAAGAGTAAATATCTTCAGCTACATACTGGAAAGAAGCTGTCTGAGAAACTACTTTGTGTACCGTTAATTCATCTCACAGAGTTACTGCTTTCCCCTCAAGAAGCCTTTCACTGAGACTGTTCTTATGGAATTTGCAAAGTGATATTTGGAAACCCATAGTGGGCTATGGTGAAAAAGGAAATGTCTTCCGTTAAAAACTGGAAAGAAGCTTTCTGAGAAACTGCTTTGTGTTCTGATAATTCTTCTTACAGAGTTACAACTTTCGCCTCTAGAAGCCTTTTGCTAACACTGTTCGTGTGGAACTTGCGAAGTGATATTTGGAAGCCCATAGATGGCTGTGGTGAAAAAGGAAATATCCTAAGTTAAAAACTGAAAAGAAGCATTCTGAGAAACTGCTCTGTGCTCTGTTAAATCAGCTCAGAGAGTTACAGCTTTCCCTTCAAGAAGGCTCTCTCTAAGGCTCTTTTTGTGGAATTGGTAAAGTGATATTTGGAAGCCCGTAGAGGGCTATGGTGAAAAAGGCAATATCTTCCGTTAAAAACTGGAAAGAAGCGTTCCGAGAAACTGCTTCGTGTTCTGTTAATTCACCGCACAGAGTTACAGCTTTCCCCTCAAGAAGCCTTTCGCTAAGACTGTTCTTGTGGAATTTGCAAAGTGATATTTGGAAGCCCATAGAGGCCTCACAGAGTTACAGCTTTCCCGCAAGAAGCCTTTCGCTAAGACTGTTCTTGTGGAATTTGCAAAGTGATATTTGGAAGCCCATAGAGGCCTCACAGAGTTACAGCTTTCCCGCAAGAAGCCTTTCGCTAAGACTGTTCTTGTGGAATTTCCAAAGGGATACTTGGAAGCCCATAGAGGAGTATGGTGAAAAAGGAAATATCTTCCATTTAAAACAGGAAAGAAGCTTTCTGAGAGACTTCTTTGTGTTCTGTTAATTCCTCTCACAGACTACAGCTTTCACCTCAAGAAGCCTTTCGTTAAGACTGTTCTTGTTTAATTTGCAAAGTGATATTTGGAAGCTCCTAGAGGGCTATGGTGAAAAAGGAAGTATCCTAAGATAAAAAGTGAAAAGATGCTTTCTGAGAAACTGCATTGTGTTTTTTTAATTGATCTCATGGAAGTTATAGATTTCCCCTCCAGAAGCCTTTCACTAAGGTTGTTCTTGTGGAATTTGCAACGTGATATTTCGAAGCCCGCAGAGTGCTATGGTGAAAAAGGAAATATCTTCCGTTAAAAACTGGAAAGAAGATTTCTGAGAAACTCCTTTGTGTTCTGCTAATACATCTCACAGAGTTACAGCTTTCCCCTCAAGACGCCGATCACTAAGACTGTTCTTGTGGAATTTGCAACGTGATATTTGGAAGCCCGCAGAGGGCTATGGTGAAAAAGGAAATATCTTCCGTTAAAAACTGGAAAGAAGATTTCTGAGAAACTCCTTTGTGTTCTGCTAATACATCACACTGAGTTACAGCTTTCCCCTCAAGAAGCCGATCACTAAGACTGTTCTTGTGGAATTTGCAACGTGATATTTGGAAGCCCGCAGGGGGCTCTGGTGAAAAAGGAAATATCTTCCGTTAAAAACTGGAAAGAAGATTTCTGAGAAACTCCTTTGTGTTCTGCTAATACATCTCACAGAGTTACAGCTATCCCCTCAAGAAGCCGATCACTAAGACTTTTCTTGTGGAATTTGCAAAGTGATATTTGGAAGCCCATAGATGGCTATGGTGAAAAAGGAACTCTCTTCTCTTAAAAACTGGAAATAAGCTTTCTGAGAAACCGCCATGTGTTCTCTTAATGCACCTCACCGAGTTACAGCTTTCCCCTCAAGAAGACATTCGCTAGGACTGTTCTTGTGGGATTTGCAAAGTGATATTTGGAAGCCCACAGAGGGCTACGGTGAAAATGGAAATATCTTCCGTTAAAAACTGGAAAGAAGATTTCTGAGAAACTGCTTTGAGTTCTGTTAATTCATCTCACAGAGTTACAGCTGTCCCCTCCAGAAGTCTTTGGCTAAGACTATTCTTGTGGAATTTGCAAAGTGATATTTCGAAGCCCTTAGAGGGCTACGGTGAAAAAGGAAATACCCTAAGATAAAAACTGAAAAGAAGCTTTCTGAGCAACTGCTTTGTTTTCTGTTAAATCAACTCACAGAGTTACAGCTTTCCCCTCAAGATGCCTGTCGCTAAGGCTGTTTTTGTGGAATTTGCAAAGTGATATTTGGAAACCCATAGAGGGCTATGGTGAAAAAGGGAATATCTTCCGTTAAAAACTGGAAAGAAGCTTTCTGAGAAACTGCTTTGTGTTCTGTTAATTCTTCTTCCAGTGTTACAACTTTCGCCTCTAGAAGCCTTTTGCTAACACTGTTCGTGTGGAACTTGCGAAGTGATATTTGGAAGCCCATAGAGGGCTGTGGTGAAAAAGGAAATATCCTAAGGTAAAAACTGAAAAGAAGCATTCTGAGAAACTGCTCTGTGCTCTGTTAAATCAGCTCAGAGAGTTCCAGCTTTCCCTTCAAGAAGGCTCTCTCTAAGGCTGTTTTTGTGGAATTGGCAAAGTGATATTTGGAAGCCCGTAGAGGGCTATGGTGAAAAAGGCAATATCTTCCGTTAAAAACTGGAAAGAAGCTTTCTGAGAAACTGCTTCGTGTTCTGTTAATTCATCGCACAGAGTTACAGCTTTCCCCTCAAGAAGCCTTTCGCTAAGACTGTTCTTGTGGAATTTGCAAAGTGATATTTGGAAGCCCATAGAGGCCTCACAGAGTTACAGCTTTCCCGCAAGAAGCCTTTCGCTAAGACAGTTCTTGTGGAATTTCCAAAGGGATACTTGGAAGCCCATAGAGGGTTATGGTGAAAAAGGAAATATCTTCCATTAAAGACAGGAAAGAACCTTTCTGAGAGACTTCTTTGTGTTCTGTTAATTCTTCTCACAGACTACAGCTTTCACCTCAAGAAGCCTTTCGTTAAGACTGTTCTTGTGGAATTTGCAAAGTGATATTTGGAAGCTCCTAGAGGGCTATGGTGAAAAAGAAGTATCCTAAGATAAAAACTGAAAAGATGCTTTCTGAGAAACTGCATTGTGTTTTCTTAATTGATCTCATGGAGTTATAGATTTCCCCTCCAGAAGCCTTTCGCTAAGATTGTTCCTGTGGAATTTGCAACGTGATATTTCGAAGTCCGCAGAGTGCTATGGTGAAAAAGGAAATATCTTGCGTTAAAAACTGGAAAGAAGATTTCTGAGAAACTCCTTTGTGTTCTGCTAATACATCTCACAGAGTTACAGATTTCCGCTCAAGAAGCCGATCACTAAGACTGTTCTTGTGTAATTTGTAACGTGATATTTGGAAGCCCGCAGAGGGCTATGGTGAAAAAGGAAATATCTTCCGTTAAAAACTGGAAAGAAGATTTCTGAGAAACTCCTCTGTGTTCTGCTAATACATCTCACAGAGTTACAGCTTTCCCCTCAAGAAGCCGATCACTAGGACTTTTCTAGTGGAATTTGCAAAGTGATATTTGGAAGCCCATAGAGGGCTATGGTGAAAAAGGAACTATCTTCTCTTAAAAACTGGAAATAAGCTTTCTGAGAAACCGCCATGTGTTCTCTTAATGCACCTCACCGAGTTACAGCTTTCCCCTCAAGAAGACATTCGCTAGGACTGTTCTTGTGGGATTTGCAAAGTGATATTTGGAAGTCCATAGAGGGCTATGGTGAAAAATAAAATTTCTTCCGTTAAATACTGGAAAGAAGATTTCTGAGAAACTGCTTTGTGTTCTGTTAATTCATCTCCAAGAGTTACAGCTTTCCCCTCAAGAAGCCTTTCGCTACGACGGCTCTTGTAGAATTTGCAAAGTCATATTTGGAAGCCAATAGAAGGCTATTTTGAAAAAGGAATTATCCTAAGATAGAAACTGAAAATAAGCTTTCTGAGAAACTGCTTTGTGTTCTGTCAATTCAACTCAAAGAGTTACAGCTTTCCCCTCAAGAAGCCTTTCGCTAATTCTGTTCTTGTGCAGTTTGCAAAGTGATATTTCGACGCCGTTATATGGCTGTGGTGAAAAAGCAAATATCTTCAGTTAAAAACTGGAAAGAAGATTTCTGAGAAACTGCTTTGTGTTCTGTTAATTCATCTCGCAGACTTACAGCATTCCCCTCAAGAAGTCTTTCGCTAAGACTGTTCTTGTGGAATTTGCAATGTGATATTTGGAAGCCCTTAAAGGGCTATGGTGATAAAGGAAATATCTTCCGTAAAAACCTGGAAAGAAGATTTCTGAGAAACTGCTTTGTGTTCTGCTAATACTTCTCACAGAGTTACAGCTTTCCCCTCAAGAAGGCGATCACTAAGACTTTTCCTGTGGAATTTGCAAAGTGATCTTTGGAAGCCCATAGAGGGCTATGGTGAAAAAGGAAATATTCAAAGATATAAACTGAAAAGAAGCTTTCTCAGAAACTGCTTTGTGTTCTGTTAATTCATCTCACAGGGTTACAGCTTCCCCTCCAGAAGCCTTTCGCTAAGACTGTTCTTGTGGAATTTGCAAAGTGATATTTGGAAGCCCATACAGAACAATGGTGAAAAAGGAAATATCTTCAGTTAAAAACTGGAAAGAAATTTTCTGAGAAACTGCTTTGTGTTCTGCTAATTCATCTCACAGAGGTACAGCTTTCCCCTCAAGAAGCCTTTTGATAAGGCTGTTATTGTGGAATTTTCAAAGTGATATTTAGAAGCCCTTAGAGGGCTACGGTGAAAAAGGAAATATCTTAAGTTAAAAACTGGAAAGAAGCTTTCTGAGAAGCTGCTATGTGTTCTGTTAATTCATCTCACAGAGTTACAACTTTCCTCTACGGAAACCTTTCGCTAAGACTGTTCTTGTGGAATTTGCAAAGTGATATTTGGAAGCCCTTAGGGGGTTATGGTGAAAAAGGAAATATCTTCCGTTAAAAACTGGAAAGAAGATTTCTGAGAAACTACTTTGTGTTCTGTTTGTTCATCTCACAGAGTTACAAATTTCCCCTCCAGAAGCCCTTCGCTAAGACTGTTCTTTAGGAATTTGCAAAGTGATATTTGGTAGCCCTTTGAGGTCTATGGTGCAAAAGGAAATGTCCTAAGATTAAAAATGGAAAAGAGGCTTTCTGAGAAACGGCTTTGTGTTTTGTTAATTCCTCTCACCGAGTTACAGATTTCCCCTGAAGAAGCCATTCACTAAGACTGTTCTTGTGGAATTTGCAAAGTGATATTTGGTAGCCCAAAGGGGGCTATGGTGAAAAAGGAAATATCTTCAGTTAAAAACTGAAAAGAAACTTTCTGAGAAACTGCTTTGTGTTCTGTTAATTCATCTCCAAGAGTTACAGCGTTCCCCTCAAGAAGCCTTTCGCTACGACGGCTTTTGTGGAATTTGCAGAGTGATATTTAGAAGCCCACAGAGGGCTATGGTGAAAAAGGAAATAGCCTAAGATAAAAACTGAAAACAAGCTTTCTGAGAAGCTGCTTTGTGTTCTGTTAATTCATCTCACAGTGTTCCAGCTTTCCCCTAAAGAAGCCTTTCGCGAAGACTGTTCTTGTGGAATTCGCAAAGAGATATTTGGAAGCCCTTAGAGGGCTATGGTAAAAAAGGATATACCTTCAGTTAAAAACTGGAAAGAAGCTTTCTGAGAAACTGCTTAGTGTTCTGTTAATTCATCTCACAGAGTTACAGTTCTCCCTTCAAGGAGACTTTCACTAAGAGTGTTTTTGTGGAATTTGTAAAGTGATATTTGGAAACCCTAGAGGGCTATGGTGAAAAAGGAAATATCTTCCTTTAAAAACTGGAAAGAAGATTTCTGAGAAACTGCTTTGTGTTCTGTTAATTCATCTCACAGGGTTATAGCTTTCCCCTCAAAAAGCCTTTCGCTAAGGCTGTTGTTGTGGAATTTGCAAAGTGATATTTGGAATCCCAAAGAGGGCTATGGTGAAAATGGAAATATGCTAAGATAAAAACTGAAAAGAACCTTTCTGAGAAACTGCTTTCTGTTCTGGTAGTTCATCTCACAGTGTTTCAGCATTCTGCTCAAGGAGCCGTTCACTAAGACTGTTCTTGTGGAATTTGACAAGTGACATTTGGAAGCCCTTAGAGGGCTATGGTGAAAAAGTAAATATCCTAAGATAAAAACTGAAAAGAAACTTTCTGAGAAACTGCTTTGTTTTCTGTTAATTCAACTCACACAGTTACAGCTTTACCCTCAAGAAGCCTTTCGCTAAGGCTGCTGTTGTGGTATTTGCAAAGTGATATTTGGAAGCCCATAGAGGGCTACCGTGAAAAAGGAAATATCTTCAGTTAAAAACTGAAAAGAAGCTTTCTGAGAAACTGCTGTGTGTTCTGTCAATTCATCTCAAAGAATTAGAGCTTTCCCCTGAAAACACCTTCCGCTAAGACTGTTCTTGTGAAATTTCAAAGTGATAATTGGAAGCCCATAGATGGCTATGGTGAAAAAGGAAATATCCTAAGATAAAAACCGAGAAGAAGCTTCCTGAGAAACTGCTTTGTGTTCTTTTAGTTAATCTGACAGTGTTACCGCTTTCCCCTCAAGAAGCCATTCAGTAAGACTGTTCTTGTGAAATTTTCAAAGTGATATTTGGAAGCCCATAGTGGGCTATGGTGAAAAAGGAAATATCTTCCCTTAAAAACTAGAAAGAAGCACTCTGAGAAACTGCCGCGTGTTTTGTTAATATATCTCACCGCGTTACAGCTTTCTCCACAAGAAGCCTTTCGCTAAGACTGTTCCGGTGGGATTTGCATAGTGATATTTGGAAGCCCATAGAGGGCTATGGTGAAAAAGGAAATATCCTAAGATAAAAACTGGAAAGAAGATTTCTGAGAAACTGCTTTGTGTTCTGTAAATTCATCTCACTGATTTACAGCTTTCCCCTCAAGAAGCCGTTCACTAAGACTGTTCTTGTAGAATTTGCAAAGTGATATTTGGAAGCCCAGAGAGGGCTACGGTGAAAAAGGAAATATCTTCCATTAAAAACTGGAAAGAAGATTTCTGAGAAACTGCTTTGAGTTCTGTTAATTCATCTCACAGAGTTACAGCTGTCCCCTCCAGAAGTCTTTGGCTAAGACTATTCTTGTGGAATTTGCAAAGTGATATTTCGAAGCCCTTAGAGGGCTATTGTGAAAAAGGAAATACCCTAAGATAAAAACTGAAAAGAAGCTTTCTGAGCAACTGCTTTGTTTTCTGTTAAATCAACTCACAGAGTTACAGCTTTCCCCTCAAGATGCCTGTCGCTAAGGCTGTTTTTGTGGAATTTGCAAAGTGATATTTGGAAGCCCATAGATGGCTATGGTGAAAATGGAAATATCCTAAGATAAAAATCGAAAAGAAGCTTTCTGAGAAACTGCCTTGTGTTCTGTTAGTTCATCTCACAGAGTTACAGCTTTACCCTCAAGAAACCGTTCACTAAGACTGTTCTTGTGAAATTTGCAAAATGATATTGGAAGCCCGTAGAGGGCTTTGGTGAAAAAGGAAATAACTTCAGTTTAAAACTGGAAAGAATCTTTCTGAGAAACTACTTTGTGTTCTCTTAATTCAACTCACAGAGTTACAGCTTTCCCTTCAATAAGCCTTTCGCTAAGACAGTTCTTGTGGAATTTGCAATGTGATATTTGGAGCCCTTAGAAGGCGATGGTGAAAAAGGAAATATCCTAATATAAAAACTGAACAGAAGCTTTCTGAGAAACTGCTTTGTGTACTGTTAATTCATCTCACAGAGTTACAGCTTGTCCCTGCAGAAGCCTTTCACTAAGACTGTTCTTGTGGAATTTGCAAAGAGAAATTTCGAAGCCTATAGAGGGCTATGGTGAAAAAGGGAATATCTTCCGTTAAAAACCGAAAAGAAGCTTTCTGAGAAACTGCTTTGTGTTCTGTTAGTTCATCTCACAGAGTTTGAGCTTTCCCCTCAAGGAGCCGTTCACTAAGACTCTTCTTGTGCAATTTGCAAATTCATATTTGGTAACCCATAGAGGGCTATGGTGGAAAAGGAAATATCTCCCGTTAAAAAGGAGAAAGCAGCTTCTTGAGAAACTGGCGTGTTTTCTGTTAATACATCTCACCGAATTAGAGCTTTCACTTCCAGAAGCCTTTCGCTAAGACTGTTCTTGTGGAATTTGCAAGGTGATATTTGGAAGACCATTGAGGGCTATGGTGAAAAAGGAAATAGCCTAAGAAAGAAACTGAAAAGAAGCTTTCTGAAAAACTGCTTTGTGTTCTGTTGAATCATCTCAAAGAGTTAGAGCTTTCGCCTTAAGAAGCCTTTCGCTAATACTGTTCTTGTGGAATTTGCAAAGTGATATTCGGAAGCCCATAGAGTGCTATAGTGAAAATGGAAATATCCTAAGATAAAAACCGAAAAGAACCTTTCTGAGAAACTGCCTTGTGTTCTGTTAGTTCATCTCATAGAGTTACAGCTTTACCCTCAAGAAGCCGTTCACTAAGACTGTTCTTGTGAAATTTGCAAAGTGATATTTGGAAGCCCATAGAAGGCTATGGTGAAAAAGGAAATACCTTCAATTAGAAACTAGAAAGAAGCTTTCTGAGAAGCTGATTTGTGTTCTGTTAATTCATCTCAGAGTGTTACAGCTTTCCCCTCAAGAAGCCTGTCGCTAAGACTGTTCTTGTGGAACTTCCAAAGTGATATTTGGAAGCCCTTAGAGGGCTATGGTGAAAAAGCAATATCTTCCGATAAAAACCGGAAAGAAGATTTCTGAGAAACTTCTTTGTGTTCTTTTAATTCATCTCACAGAGTTACAACTTTCACATCAAGAAGCCTTTCGCTAAGACTCTTCTTGTGGAATTTGCAAAGTGATATTTGGAATCTTATATAGGGCTACTGTGAAAAAGGAAATATGTTCCATTAAAAACTGAAAAGAAGCTTTCTGAGAAACTGCTTTGTGTTCTGTTAATTCATCTCACAGTGTTACAACTTTCACCTCAAGAAGCCTTACGCTAAGTCTGTTCTTGTGGAATTTGCAAAGTGATATTTGGAATCTTATATAGGGCTACTGTGAAAAAGGAAATATGTTCCGTTAAAAACTGAACAGAAGCTTTCTGAGAAACTGCTTTGTGTTCTGTTAATTCATCTCACAGAGTTACAGCATATCCCTCCAGAAGCCTTTCGCTAAGACTGTTCTTGTGGAATTTGCAAAGTGTAATTTGGAAGCCCATGGAGGGTTATGGTGAAATAGGAAATATTTTCCGTTAAAAACCGGAAAGAAGCTTTCTGAGAAACTGTTTTGTGTTCTGTTTATTCAACTCACAACGTTACAGCTTTCCCCTCAAGAAGCCGTTAACTAAGATTGTTTTTGTGGAATTTGGAAAGTGATATTTGGAAGCCCCTAGAGGGCTATGGTGAAAAAGGAAATAGCCTAAGATGAAAACTGATAAGAAGCTTTCTGAAAAACTGCCTTGTGTTCTGTCAATTCAACTCACAGTGTTACAGCTTTCCCCTCAAGAAGACTTTCGCTAAGACTGCTGTTGTGGAATTTGCAAAGTGATATTTGGAAGCCCATACAGGGCTATGGTGAAAAAGGAAATATCTTCAGTTAAAAACTGGAAAGAAACTTTCTGAGAAACTGCTTTGTGTTCTGCTAATTCATCTCACAGAGGTACAGCTTTCCCCTCAAGAAGCCTTTCGATAAGGCTGTTATTGTGGGATTTTCAAAGTGATATTTAGAAGCCCTTAGCGGGCTACGGTGAAAAAGGAAATATCTTAAGTTAAAAACTGGAAAGAAGCTTTCTGAGAAGCTGCTATGTGTTCTGTTAATTCATCTCACAGAGTTACAACTTTCTTCTCAGGAAACCTTTCGCTAAGACTGTTCTTGTGGAATTTGCAAAGTGATATTTGGAAGCCCTTAGGGGGTTATGATGAAAAAGGAAATATCTTCCGTTAAAAACTGGAAAGAAGATTTCTGAGAAACTACTTTGTGTTCTGTTTGTTCATCTCACAGAGTTACAAATTTCCCCTCCAGAAGCCCTTCGCTAAGACTGTTTTTAGGAATTTGCAAAGTGATATTTGGTAGCCCTTTGAGGTCTATGGTGAAAAAGGAAATATCCTAAGATTAAAAATGGAAAAGAGGCTTTCTGAGAAACGGCTTTGTGTTTTGTTAATTCATCTCACAGAGTTACAGATTTCCCCTGAAGAAGCCATTCACTAAGACTGTTCTTGTGGAATTTGCAAAGTGATATTTGGTAGCCCAAAGGGGGCTATGGTGAAAAAGGAAATATCTTCAGTTAAAAACTGAAAAGAAACTTTCTGAGAAACTGCTTTGTGTTCTGTTAATTCATCTCCAAGAGTTACAGCTTTCCCCTCAAGAAGCTTTTCGCTACGACGGCTTTTGTGGAATTTGCAGAGTGATATTTAGAAGCCCACAGAGGGCTATGGTGAAAAAGGAAATAGCCTAAGATAAAAACTGAAAACAAGCTTTCTGAGAAGCTGCTTTGTGTTCTGTTAATTCATCTCACAGTGTTCCAGCTTTCCCCTAAAGAAGCCTTTCGCGAAGACTGTTCTTGTGGAATTCGCAAAGAGATATTTGGAAGCCCTTAGAGGGCTATGGTAAAAAAAGGATATACCTTCAGTTAAAAACTGGAAAGAAGCTTTCTGAGAAACTGCTTAGTGTTCTGTTAATTCATCTCACAGAGTTACAGTTCTCCCTTCAAGAAGACTTTCACTAAGAGTGTTTTTGTGGAATTTGTAAAGTGATATTTGGAAACCCTAGAGGGCTATGGTGAAAAAGGAAATATCTTCCGTTAAAAACTGGAAAGAAGATTTCTGAGAAACTGCTTTGTGTTCTGTTAATTCATCTCACAGGGTTATAGCTTTCCCCTCAAAAAGCCTTTCGCTAAGGCTGTTGTTGTGGAATTTGCAAAGTGATATTTGGAATCCCAAAGAGGGCTATGGTGAAAATGGAAATATGCTAAGATAAAAACCGAAAAGAACCTTTCTGAGAAACTGCTTTCTGTTCTGGTAGTTCATCTCACAGAGTTACAGCATTCTGCTCAAGGAGCCGTTCACTAAGACTGTTCTTGTGGAATTTGACAAGTGACATTTGGAAGCCCTTAGAGCCTATGGTGAAAAAGTAAATATCCTAAGATAAAAACTGAAAAGAAACTTTCTGAGAAACTGCTTTGTTTTCTGTTAATTCAACTCACACAGTTACAGCTTTACCCTCAAGAAGCTTTTCGCTAAGGCTGCTGTTGTGGTATTTGCAAAGTGATATTTGGAAGCCCATAGAGTGCTACCGTGAAAAAGGAAATATCTTCAGTTAAAAACTGAAAAGAAGCTTTCTGAGAAACTGCTGTGTGTTCTGTCAATTCATCTCAAAGAATTAGAGCTTTCCCCTGAAAACACCTTCCGCTAAGACTGTTCTTGTGAAATTTGCAAAGTGATAATTGGAAGCCCATAGATGGCTATGGTGAAAAAGGAAATATCCTAAGATAAAAACCGAGAAGAAGCTTCCTGAGAAACTGCTTTGTGTTCTTTCAGTTAATCTGACAGTGTTACCGCTTTCCCCTCAAGAAGCCATTCAGTAAGACTGTTCTTGTGAAATTTTCAAAGTGATATTTGGAAGCCCATAGTGGGCTATGGTGAAAAAGGAAATATCTTCCCTTAAAAACTAGAAAGAAGCACTCTGAGAAACTGCCGCGTGTTTTGTTAATATATCTCACCGCGTTACAGCTTTCTCCACAAGAAGCCTTTCGCTAAGACTGTTCCGGTGGGATTTGCATAGTGATATTTGGAAGCCCATAGAGGGCTATGGTGAAAAAGGAAATATCCTAAGATAAAAACTGGAAAGAAGATTTCTGAGAAACTGCTTTGTGTTCTGTAAATTCATCTCACTGATTTACAGCTTTCCCCTCAAGAAGCCGTTCAGTAAGACTGTTCTTGTAGAATTTGCAAAGTGATATTTGGAAGCCCAGAGAGGGCTACGGTGAAAAAGGAAATATCTTCCGTTAAAAACTGGAAAGAAGATTTCTGAGAAACTGCTTTGAGTTCTGTTAATTCATCTCACAGAGTTACAGCTGTCCCCTCCAGAAGTCTTTGGCTAAGACTATTCTTGTGGAATTTGCAAAGTGATATTTCGAAGCCCTTAGAGGGCTATGGTGAAAAAGGAAATACCCTAAGATAAAAACTGAAAAGAAACTTTCTGAGCAACTGCTTTGTTTTCTGTTAAATCAACTCACAGAGTTACAGCTTTCCCCTCAAGATGCCTGTCGCTAAGGATGTTTTTGTGGAATTTGCAAAGTGATATTTGGAAGCCCATAGATGGCTATGGTGAAAATGGAAATATCCTAAGATAAAAATCGAAAAGAAGCTTTCTGAGAAACTGCCTTGTGTTCTGTTAGTTCATCTCACAGAGTTACAGCTTTACCCTCAAGAAACCGTTCACTAAGACTGTTCTTGTGAAATTTG
This sequence comes from Chlorocebus sabaeus, assembly GCF_047675955.1. NCBI lineage: Eukaryota > Metazoa > Chordata > Mammalia > Primates > Cercopithecidae > Chlorocebus > Chlorocebus sabaeus. The sequence continues at coordinate 84,581 of NW_027327458.1, read as the reverse complement.
CAAAATGATATTGGAAGCCCGTAGAGGGCTTTGGTGAAAAAGGAAATAACTTCAGTTTAAAACTGGAAAGAATCTTTCTGAGAAACTACTTTGTGTTCTCTTAATTCAACTCACAGAGTTACAGCTTTCCCTTCAATAAGCCTTTCGCTAAGACAGTTCTTGTGGAATTTGCAATGTGATATTTGGAGCCCTTAGAAGGCGATGGTGAAAAAGGAAATATCCTAATATAAAAACTGAACAGAAGCTTTCTGAGAAACTGCTTTGTGTACTGTTAATTCATCTCACAGAGTTACAGCTTGTCCCTGCAGAAGCCTTTCACTAAGACTGTTCTTGTGGAATTTGCAAAGAGAAATTTCGAAGCCTATAGAGGGCTATGGTGAAAAAGGGAATATCTTCCGTTAAAAACCGAAAAGAAGCTTTCTGAGAAACTGCTTTGTGTTCTGTTAGTTCATCTCACAGAGTTTGAGCTTTCCCCTCAAGGAGCCGTTCACTAAGACTCTTCTTGTGCAATTTGCAAATTCATATTTGGTAACCCATAGAGGGCTATGGTGGAAAAGGAAATATCTCCCGTTAAAAAGGAGAAAGCAGCTTCTTGAGAAACTGGCGTGTTTTCTGTTAATACATCTCACCGAATTAGAGCTTTCACTTCCAGAAGCCTTTCGCTAAGACTGTTCTTGTGGAATTTGCAAGGTGATATTTGGAAGACCATTGAGGGCTATGGTGAAAAAGGAAATAGCCTAAGAAAGAAACTGAAAAGAAGCTTTCTGAAAAACTGCTTTGTGTTCTGTTGAATCATCTCAAAGAGTTAGAGCTTTCGCCTTAAGAAGCCTTTCGCTAATACTGTTCTTGTGGAATTTGCAAAGTGATATTCGGAAGCCCATAGAGTGCTATAGTGAAAATGGAAATATCCTAAGATAAAAACCGAAAAGAACCTTTCTGAGAAACTGCCTTGTGTTCTGTTAGTTCATCTCATAGAGTTACAGCTTTACCCTCAAGAAGCCGTTCACTAAGACTGTTCTTGTGAAATTTGCAAAGAGATATTTGGCAGCCCATAGAAGGCTATGGTGAAAAAGGAAATACCTTCAATTAGAAACTAGAAAGAAGCTTTCTGAGAAGCTGATTTGTGTTCTGTTAATTCATCTCAGAGTGTTACAGCTTTCCCCTCAAGAAGCCTGTCGCTAAGACTGTTCTTGTGGAACTTCCAAAGTGATATTTGGAAGCCCTTAGAGGGCTATGGTGAAAAAGCAATATCTTCCGATAAAAACCGGAAAGAAGATATCTGAGAAACTTCTTTGTGTTCTGTTAATTCATCTCACAGAGTTACAACTTTCACCTCAAGAAGCATTTCGCTAAGACTCTTCTTGTGGAATTTGCAAAGTGATATTTGGAATCTTATATAGGGCTACTGTGAAAAAGGAAATATGTTCCGTTAAAAACTGAAAAGAAGCTTTCTGAGAAACTGCTTTGTGTTCTGTTAATTCATCTCACAGAGTTACAACTTTCACCTCAAGAAGCCTTTCGCTAAGACTCTTCTTGTGGAATTTGCAAAGTGATATTTGGAATCTTATATAGGGCTACTGTGAAAAAGGACATATGTTCCGTTAAAAACTGAAAAGAAGCTTTCTGAGAAACTGCTTTGTGTTCTGTTAATTCATCTCTCAGAGTTACAGCATATCCCTCCAGAAGCCTTTCGCTATGACTGTTCTTGTGGAATTTGCAAAGTGTAATTTGGAAGCCCATGGAGGGCTATGGTGAAATAGGAAATATTTTCCGTTAAAAACTGGAAAGAAGCTTTCTGAGAAACTGTTTTGTGTTCTGTTTATTCATCTCACAACGTTACAGCTTTCCCCTCAAGAAGCCGTTAACTAAGATTGTTTTTGTGGAATTTGGAAAGTGATATTTGGAAGCCCCTAGAGGGCTTTGTTGAAAAAGGAAATAGCCTAAGATGAAAACTGATAAGAAGCTTTCTGAAAAACTGCCTTGTGTTCTGTCAATTCAACTCACAGTGTTACAGCTTTCCCCTCAAGAAGACTTTCGCTAAGACTGCTGTTGTGGAATTTGCAAAGTGATATTTGGAAGCTCATACAGGGCTATGGTGAAAAAGGATATATCTTCCGTTAAAACTGGAAAGAAGCTTTCTGAGAAACTGCTTTGTGTTCTGTTAATTCATCTCACAGAGTTGCAGCTTTCCCCTCTAGAAGCCTTTCGCTAAGACTGTCCTTGTGGGATGTGCAAAGTGATATTTGGAAGCCCATGGAGGGCTATGGTGAAAAAGGAAATATCCTCAGTTAAAAACCGGAAAGAAGTTTTCTGAGAAACTGCTTTGTGTTCTGTTAATTTATCTCACAGAGGTACACCTTTCGCCTCAAGAAGTCTTTTGCTAAGACTGTTCTTGTGGCATTTGCAAAGTGATATTTGGAAGCCCATAGAGGGCTATGGTGAAAAAAGAAATATCTTCCGTTAAAAAGTGGAAAGAATCTTTCTGAGAAACTGCTTTGTGTTCTGCTAATTCATGTCAGAGAGTTACAGCTTTCCCCTCCAGAAACCTTTCGCTAAGACTGTTGTTTTGTAATTTGCAAGGTGATATTTCGAAGCCCATTCAGGGCTATGATGAAAAAGGAAATATCCTAAGATAAAAACTGAAAAGAAGCTTTCATAGAAACTGCTTTGTGTTCTGTTAATTCATCTCACAGAGTTACAACTTTCCCTTCCAGAGGCCTTTCGCTAAGAATGTTCCTGTGGAATTTGCAAAGTGCTATTTGGAAGCTCATAGAGGGCTATGATGAAAACGGAAATATCTTCAGTTAAAAACTGAAAAGAAGCTTTCTGAGAAACTGCCGTGTGTTCTGTTAATTATACATCTGACCGAGTTACAGGTTTCCCCACAAGAAGCCTTCGCTAAGAATGTTCTTGTGGAATATTCAATGTCATATTTGGAAGCCCATAGAGGGCTGTGGTGAAAACGGAAATATCTTCCGATATAAACTGGAAAGAAGCTTTCTGAGAAACTGCTTTGTGTTCTGTTAATTCATCTCACAGAGTTACAGCTTTCTCCTCCAGAAGCCTTTCGTTAAGACTGTTCTTGTGGAATTTTCAAAGTGATATTTGGAAGCCCTTAGAATGCTATGGTGAAAAAGGAAATATCTTCCGTTAAAAACTGGATAGAAAATTTCTGAGAAACTGCTTTGTGTTCTGTTAATTCATCTCAGAGAGTTACAGCTTTCCCTCAAGAAGCCTTTCGCTAAGTCTGTTCTTGTGGAATTTGCAAAGTGATATTTGAAAGACCCTAGAGGGCTATGGTGAAAATGGAAATATCTTCCGTTAAAAACCGAAAAGAAAATTTCTGAGAAACTGCTTTGTGTTCTGTTAATTCATCTCACAGAGTTACAGCTTTCACCTCAAAGAGGGTTTCGCTAAGACAGTTCTTGTGGAATTTGCAAAGTGATATTTTGAAGCCCATAGAGGGCCATGGTGAAAGAGTAAATATCTTCAGCTACATACTGGAAAGAAGCTGTCTGAGAAACTACTTTGTGTACTGTTAATTCATCTCACAGAGTTACTGCTTTCCCCTCAAGAAGCCTTTCACTGAGACTGTTCTTATGGAATTTGCAAAGTGATATTTGGAAACCCACAGTGGGCTATGGTGAAAAAGGAAATGTCTTCCGTTAAAAACTGGAAAGAAGCTTTCTGAGAAACTGCTTTGTGTTCTGTTAATTCTTCTTACAGAGTTACAACTTTCGCCTCTAGAAGCCTTTTGCTAACACTGTTCGTGTGGAACTTGCGAAGTGATATTTGGAAGCCCATAGAGGGCTGTGGTGAAAAAGGAAATATCCTAAGTTAAAAACTGAAAAGAAGCATTCTGAGAAACTGCTCTGTGCTCTGTTAAATCAGCTCAGAGAGTTACAGCTTTCCCTTCAAGAAGGCTCTCTCTAAGGCTCTTTTTGTGGAATTTGTAAAGTGATATTTGGAAGCCCGTAGAGGGCTATGGTGAAAAAGGCAATATCTTCCGTTAAAAACTGGAAAGAAGCGTTCCGAGAAACTGCTTCGTGTTCTGTTAATTCATCGCACAGAGTTACAGCTTTCCCCTCAAGAAGCCTTTCGCTAAGACTGTTCTTGTGGAATTTGCAAAGTGATATTTGGAAGCCCATAGAGGCCTCACAGAGTTACAGCTTTCCCCTCAAGAAGCCTTTCGCTAAGACTGTTCTTGTGGAATTTCCAAAGGGATACTTGGAAGCCCATAGAGGAGTATGGTGAAAAAGGAAATATCTTCCATTAAAAACAGGAAAGAAGCTTTCTGAGAGACTTCTTTGTGTTCTGTTAATTCCTCTCACAGACTACAGTTTTCACCTCAAGAAGCCTTTCGTTAAGACTGTTCTTGTGGAATTTGCAAAGTGATATTTGGAAGCTCCTAGAGGGCTATGGTGAAAAAGGAAGTATCCTAAGATAAAAACTGAAAAGATGCTTTCTGAGAAACTGCATTGTGTTTTCTTAATTGATCTCATGGAGATATAGATTTCCCCTCCAGAAGCCTTTCACTAAGATTCTTCTTGTGGAATTTGCAACGTGATATTTGGAAGCCCGCAGAGGGCTATGGTGAAAAAGGAAATATCTTCCGTTAAAAACTGGAAAGAAGATTTCTGAGAAACTCCTTTGTGTTCTGCTAATACATCTCACAGAGTTACAGCTATCCCCTCAAGAAGCCGATCACTAAGACTTTTCTAGTGGGATTTGCAAAGTGATATTTGGAAGCCCATAGAGGGCTATGGCGAAAAAGGAACTATCTTCTCTTAAAAACTGGAAATAAGCTTTCTGAGGAACCGCCATGTGTTCTCTTAATGCACCTCACCGAGTTACAGCTTTCCCCTCAAGAAGACATTCGCTAGGACTGTTCTTGTGGGATTTGCAAAGTGATATTTGGAAGTCCATAGAGGGCTATGGTGAAAAAGGAAATTTCTTCCGTTAAATACTGGAAAGAAGATTTCTGAGAAACTGCTTTGTGTTCTATTAATTCATCTCCAAGAGTTACAGCTTTCCCCTCAAGAAGCCTTTCGCTACGATGGCTCTTGTGGAATTTGCAAGTCATATTTGGAAGCCAATAGAAGTCTATTTTGAAAAAGGAATTATCCTAAGATAGAAACTGAAAATAAGCTTTCTGAGAAACTGCTTTGTGTTCTGTCAATTCAACTCAAAGAGTTACAGATTTCCCCTCAAGAAGCCTTTCGCTAATTCTGTTCTTGTGCAGTTTGCAGAGTGATATTTGGACGCCGTTATATGGCTGTGGTGAAAAAGCAAATATCTTCAGTTAAAAACTGGAAAGAAGATTTCTGAGAAACTGCTTTGTGTTCTGTTAATTCATCTCGCAGACTTACAGCATTCCCCTCAAGAAGTCTTTCGCTAAGACTGTTCTTGTGGAATTTGCAATGTGATATTTGGAAGCCCATAGAGGCCTCACAGAGTTACAGCTTTCCCGCAAGAAGCCTTTCGCTAAGACTGTTCTTGTGGAATTTCCAAAGGGATACTTGGAAGCCCATAGATGAGTATGGTGAAAAAGGAAATATCTTCCATTAAAAACAGGAAAGAAGCTTTCTGAGAGACTTCTTTGTGTTCTGCTAATTCCTCTCACAGACTACAGCTTTCACCTCAAGAAGCCTTTCGTTAAGACTCTTCTTGTGGAATTTGCAAAGTGATATTTGGAAGCTCCTAGAGGGCTATGGTGAAAAAGGAAGTATCCTAAGATAAAAACTGAAAAGATGCTTTCTGAGAAACTGCATTGTGTTTTTTTAATTGATCTCATGGAAGTTATAGATTTCCCCTCCAGAAGCCTTTCACTAAGGTTGTTCTTGTGGAATTTGCAACGTGATATTTCGAAGCCCGCAGAGTGCTATGGTGAAAAAGGAAATATCTTCCGTTAAAAACTGGAAAGAAGATTTCTGAGAAACTCCTTTGTGTTCTGCTAATACATCTCACAGAGTTACAGCTTTCCCCTCAAGACGCCGATCACTAAGACTGTTCTTGTGTAATTTGTAACGTGATATTTGGAAGCCCGCACAGGGCTATGGTGAAAAAGGAAATATCTTCCGTTAAAAACTGGAAAGAAGATTTCTGAGAAACTCCTTTGTGTTCTGCTAATACATCTCACAGAGTTACAGCTTTCCCCTCAAGAAGCCGATCACTAAGACTGTTCTTGTGGAATTTGCAACGTGATATTTGGAAGCCCGCAGAGGGCTCTGGTGAAAAAGGAAATATCTTCCGTTAAAAACTGGAAAGAAGATTTCTGAGAAACTCCTTTGTATTCTGCTAATACATCTCACAGAGTTACAGCTATCCCCTCAAGAAGCCGATCACTAAGACTTTTCTTGTGGAATTTGCAAAGTGATATTTGGAAGCCCATAGAGGTCTATGGTGAAAAAGGAACTCTCTTCTCTTAAAAACTGGAAATAAGCTTTCTGAGAAACCGCCATGTGTTCTCTTAATGCACCTCACCGAGTTACAGCTTTCCCCTCAAGAAGACATTCGCTAGGACTGTTCTTGTGGGATTTGCAAAGTGATATTTGGAAGTCCATAGAGGGCTACGGTGAAAATGGAAATATCTTCCGTTAAAAACTGGAAAGAAGATTTCTGAGAAACTGCTTTGAGTTCTGTTAATTCATCTCACAGAGTTACAGCTGTCCCCTCCAGAAGTCTTTGGCTAAGACTATTCTTGTGGAATTTGCAAAGTGATATTTCGAAGCCCTTAGAGGGCTATGGTGAAAAAGGAAATACCCTAAGATAAAAACTGAAAAGAAGCTTTCTGAGCAACTGCTTTGTTTTCTGTTAAATCAACTCACAGAGTTACAGCTTTCCCCTCAAGATGCCTGTCGCTAAGGCTGTTTTTGTGGAATTTGCAAAGTGATATTTGGAAACCCATAGAGGGCTATGGTGAAAAAGTGAATATCTTCCGTTAAAAACTGGAAAGAAGCTTTCTGAGAAACTGCTTTGTGTTCTGTTAATTCTTCTTCCAGTGTTACAACTTTCGCCTCTAGAAGCCTTTTGCTAACACTGTTCGTGTGGAACTTGCGAAGTGATATTTGGAAGCCCATAGAGGGCTGTGTTGAAAAAGGAAATATCCTAAGGTAAAAACTGAAAAGAAGCATTCTGAGAAACTGCTCTGTGCTCTGTTAAATCAGCTCAGAGAGTTACAGCTTTCCCTTCAAGAAGGCTCTCTCTAAGGCTGTTTTTGTGGAATTGGCAAAGTGATATTTGGAAGCCCGTAGAGGGCTATGGTGAAAAAGGCAATATCTTCCGTTAAAAACTGGAAAGAAGCTTTCTGAGAAACTGCTTCGTGTTCTGTTAATTCATCGCACAGAGTTACAGCTTTCCCCTCAAGAAGCCTTTCGCTAAGACTGTTCTTGTGGAATTTGCAAAGTGATATTTGGAAGCCCATAGAGGCCTCACAGAGTTACAGCTTTCCCGCAAGAAGCCTTTCGCTAAGACAGTTCTTGTGGAATTTCCAAAGGGATAATTGGAAGCCCATAGAGGGTTATGGTGAAAAAGGAAATATCTTCCATTAAAGACAGGAAAGAACCTTTCTGAGAGACTTCTTCGTGTTCTGTTAATTCCTCTCACAGACTACAGCTTTCACCTCAAGAAGCCTTTCGTTAAGACTGTTCTTGTGGAATTTGCAAAGTGATATTTGGAAGCTCCTAGAGGGCTATGGTGAAAAAGAAGTATCCTAAGATAAAAACTGAAAAGATGCTTTCTGAGAAACTGCATTGTGTTATCTTAATTGATCTCATGGAGTTATAGATTTCCCCTCCAGAAGCCTTTCGCTAAGATTGTTCCTGTGGAATTTGCAACGTGATATTTCGAAGCCCGCAGAGTGCTATGGTGAAAAAGGAAATATCTTGCGTTAAAAACTGGAAAGAAGATTTCTGAGAAACTCCTTTGTGTTCTGCTAATACATCTCACAGAGTTACAGATTTCCGCTCAAGAAGCCGATCACTAAGACTGTTCTTGTGTAATTTGTAAAGTGATATTTGGAATCCCGCAGAGGGCTATGGTGAAAAAGGAAATATCTTCCGTTAAAAACTGGAAAGAAGATTTCTGAGAAACTCCTTTGTGTTCTGCTAATACATCTCATAGAGTTACAGCTTTCCCCTCAAGAAGCCGATCACTAAGACTTTTCTTGTGGTATTTGCAACGCGACATTTGGAAGCCCGCAGAGGGCTATGGTGAAAAAGGAAATATCTTCCGTTAAAAACTGGAAAGAAGATTTCTGAGAAACTCCTCTGTGTTCTGCTAATACATCTCACAGAGTTACAGCTTTACCCACAAGAAGCCTTTCGCTAAGACTGTTCCTGTGGGATTTGCAAAGTGATATTTGGAAGCCCATAGAGGGCTACGGTGAAAATGGAAATATCTTCAGTTAAAAACAGGAAAGAAGCTTCTGAGAAACTGCTTTGTTTTCTGTTAATTCATTTCACAGAGATACTGCTTTCTCTCAAGGAGACTTTCACTAAGACTGTTCTTGTGGAATTTGCAAAGTGATCTTTGGAATCCCATAGAGGGCTATGGTGAAAATGGAAATATCCTAAGATAAAAATCGAAAAGAAGCTTTCTGAGAAACTGCCTTGTGTTCTGTTAGTTCATCTCACAGAGTTACAGCTTTACCCTCAAGAAACCGTTCACTAAGACTGTTCTTGTGAAATTTGCAAAATGATATTGGAAGCCCGTAGAGAGCTTTGGTGAAAAAGGAAATAACTTCAGTTTAAAACTGGAAAGAATCTTTCTGAGAAACTACTTTGAGTTCTCTTAATTCAACTCACAGAGTTACAGCTTTCCCTTCAATAAGCCTTTCGCTAAGACAGTTCTTGTGGAATTTGCAATGTGATATTTGGAGCCCTTAGAAGGCGATGGTGAAAAAGGAAATATCCTAATATAAAAACTGAACAGAAGCTTTCTGAGAAACTGCTTTGTGTACTGTTAATTCATCTCACAGAGTTACAGCTTGTCCCTGCAGAAGCCTTTCACTAAGACTGTTCTTGTGGAATTTGCAAAGAGAAATTTCGAAGCCTATAGAGGGCTATGGTGAAAAAGGGAATATCTTCCGTTAAAAACCGAAAAGAAGCTTTCTGAGAAACTGCTTTGTGTTCTGTTAGTTCATCTCACAGAGTTTGAGCTTTCCCCTCAAGGAGCCGTTCACTAAGACTCTTCTTGTGCAATTTGCAAATTCATATTTGGTAACCCATAGAGGGCTATGGTGGAAAAGGAAATATCTCCCGTTAAAAAGGAGAAAGCAGCTTCTTGAGAAACTGGCGTGTTTTCTGTTAATACATCTCACCGAATTAGAGCTTTCACTTCCAGAAGCCTTTCGCTAAGACTGTTCTTGTGGAATTTGCAAGGTGATATTTGGAAGACCATTGAGGGCTATGGTGAAAAAGGAAATAGCCTAAGAAAGAAACTGAAAAGAAGCTTTCTGAAAAACTGCTTTGTGTTCTGTTGAATCATCTCAAAGAGTTAGAGCTTTCGCCTTAAGAAGCCTTTCGCTAATACTGTTCTTGTGGAATTTGCAAAGTGATATTCGGAAGCCCATAGAGTGCTATAGTGAAAATGGAAATATCCTAAGATAAAAACCGAAAAGAACCTTTCTGAGAAACTGCCTTGTGTTCTGTTAGTTCATCTCATAGAGTTACAGCTTTACCCTCAAGAAGCCGTTCACTAAGACTGTTCTTGTGAAATTTGCAAAGTGATATTTGGAAGCCCATAGAAGGCTATGGTGAAAAAGGAAATACCTTCAATTAGAAACTAGAAAGAAGCTTTCTGAGAAGCTGCTTTGTGTTCTGTTAATTCATCTCAGAGTGTTACAGCTTTCCCCTCAAGAAGCCTGTCGCTAAGACTGTTCTTGTGGAACTTCCAAAGTGATATTTGGAAACCCTTAGAGGGCTATGGTGAAAAAGCAATATCTTCCGATAAAAACCGGAAAGAAGATTTCTGAGAAACTTCTTTGTGTTCTGTTAATTCATCTCACAGAGTTACAACTTTCACCTCAAGAAGCCTTTCGCTAAGACTCTTCTTGTGGAATTTGCAAAGTGATATTTGGAATCTTATATAGGGCTACTGTGAAAAAGAAAATATGTTCCGTTAAAAATTGAAAAGAAGCTTTCTGAGAAACTGCTTTGTGTTCTGTTAATTCATCTCACAGTGTTACAACTTTCACCTCAAGAAGCCTTTCGCTAAGACTCTTCTTGTGGAATTTGCAAAGTGATATTTGGAAACTTATATAGGGCTACTGAGAAAAAGGAAATATGTCTCGTTAAAAACTGAAAAGAAGCTTTCTGAGAAACTGCTTTGTGTTCTGTTAATTCATCTCACAGAGTTACAGCATATCCTTCCAGAAGCCTTTCGCTAAGACTGTTCTTGTGGAATTTGCAAAGTGTAATTTGGAAGCCCATGGAGGGCTATGGTGAAATAGGAAATATTTTCCGTTAAAAACCGGAAAGAAGCTTTCTGAGAAACTGTTTTGTGTTCTGTTTATTCATCTCACAGAGTTACAGCTTCACCCTCATAAGCCTTTCGCTAAGACTGTTCTTGTGGAATTTGCAAAGTCATATTTGGAAGCCAATAGAAGTCTATTTTGGAAAAGGAATTATCCTAAGATAGAAACTGAAAATAAGCTTTCTGAGAAACTGCTTTGTGTTCTGTCAATTCAACTCAAAGAGTTACAGCTTTCCCCTCCAGAAGCCTTTCGCTAATTCTGTTCTTGTGCAGTTTGCAAAGTGATATTTGGACGCCGTTATATGGCTGTGGTGAAAAAGCAAATATCTTCAGTTAAAAACTGGAAAGAAGATTTCTGAGAAACTGCTTTGTGTTCTGTTAATTCATCTCGCAGACTTACAGCATTCCCCTCAAGAAGTCTTTCGCTAAGACTGTTCTTGTGGAATTTGCAATGTGATATTTGGAAGCCCATAAAGGGCTATGGTGAAAAAGGAAATATCTTCCGTTAAAAACTGGAAAGAAGATTTCTGAGACACTGCTTTGTGTTCTGCTAATACTTCTCACAGAGTTACAGCTTTCCCCTCAAGAAGCCGATCACTAAGACTTTTCTTGTGGAATTTGCAAAGTGATCTTTGGAAGCCCATAGAGGGCTATGGTGAAAAAGGAAATAGCCTAAGATGAAAACTGATAAGAAGCTTTCTGAAAAACTGCCTTGTGTTCTGTCAATTCAACTCACAGTGTTACAGCTTTCGCCTCAAGAAGACTTTCGCTAAGACTGCTGTTGTGGAATTTGCAAAGTGATATTTGGAAGCCCATACAGGGCTATGGTGAAAAAGGAAATATCTTCAGTTAAAAACTGGAAAGGAACTTTCTGAGAAACTGCTTTGTGTTCTGCTAATTCATCTCACAGAGGTACAGCTTTCCCCTCAAGAAGCCTTTCGATAAGGCTGTTATTGTGGAATTTTCAAAGTGATATTTAGAAGCCCTTAGAGGGCTACGGTGAAAAAGGAAATATCTTAAGTTAAAAACTGGAAAGAAGCTTTCTGGGAAGCTGGTATGTGTTCTGTTAATTCATCTCACAGAGTTACAACTTTCTTCTCAGGAAACTTTTCGCTAAGACTGTTCTTGTGGAATTTGCAAAGTGATATTTGGAAGCCCTTAGGGGGTTATGGTGAAAAAGGAAATATCTTCCGTTAAAAACTGGAAAGAAGATTTCTGAGAAACTACTTTGTGTTCTGTTTGTTCATCTCACAGAGTTACAAATTTCCCCTCCAGAAGCCCTTCGCTAAGACTGTTTTTAGGAATTTGCAAAGTGATATTTGGTAGCCCTTTGAGGTCTATGGTGAAAAAGGAAATGTCCTAACATTAAAAATGGAAAAGAGGCTTTCTGAGAAACGGCTTTGTGTTTTGTTAATTCATCTCACAGAGTTACAGATTTCCCCTGAAGAAGCCATTCACTAAGACTGTTCTTGTGGAATTTGCAAAGTGATATTTGGTAGCCCAAAGGGGGCTATGGTGAAAAAGGAAATATCTTCAGTTAAAAACTGAAAAGAAACTTTCTGAGAAACTGCTTTGTGTTCTGTTAATTCATCTCCAAGAGTTACAGCTTTCCCCTCAAGAAGCCTTTCGCTACGACGGCTTTTGTGGAATTTGCAGAGTGATATTTAGAAGCCCACAGAGGGCTATGGTGAAAAAGGAAATAGCCTAAGATAAAAACTGAAAACAAGCTTTTTGAGAAGCTGCTTTGTGTTCTGTTAATTCATCTCACAGTGTTCCAGCTTTCCCCTAAAGAAGCCTTTCGCGAAGACTGTTCTTGTGGAATTCGCAAAGAGATATTTGGAAGCCCTTAGAGGGCTATGGTAAAAAAAGGATATACCTTCAGTTAAAAACTGGAAAGAAGCTTTCTGAGAAACTGCTTAGTGTTCTGTTAATTCATCTCACAGAGTTACAGTTCTCCCTTCAAGAAGACTTTCACTAAGAGTGTTTTTGTGGAATTTGTAAAGTGATATTTGGAAACCCTAGAGGGCTATGGTGAAAAAGGAAATATCTTCCGTTAAAAACTGGAAAGAAGATTTCTGAGAAACTGCTTTGTGTTCTGTTAATTCATGTCACAGGGTTATAGCTTTCCCCTCAAAAAGCCTTTCGCTAAGGCTGTTGTTGTGGAATTTGCAAAGTGATATTTGGAATCCCAAAGAGGGCTATGGTGAAAATGGAAATATGCTAAGATAAAAACCGAAAAGAACCTTTCTGAGAAACTGCTTTCTGTTCTGGTAGTTCATCTCACAGAGTTACAGCATTCTGCTCAAGGAGCCGTTCACTAAGACTGTTCTTGTGGAATTTGACAAGTGACATTTGGAAGCCCTTAGAGGGCTATGGTGAAAAAGTAAATATCCTAAGATAAAAACTGAAAAGAAACTTTCTGAGAAACTGCTTTGTTTTCTGTTAATTCAACTCACACAGTTACAGCTTTACCCTCAAGAAGCCTTTCGCTAAGGCTGCTGTTGTGGTATTTGCAAAGTGATATTTGGAAGCCCATAGAGGGCTACCGTGAAAAAGGAAATATCTTCAGTTAAAAACCGAAAAGAAGCTTTCTGAGAAACTGCTGTGTGTTCTGTCAATTCATCTCAAAGAATTAGAGCTTTCCCCTGAAAACACCTTCCACTAAGACTGTTCTTGTGAAATTTGTAAAGTGATAATTGGAAGCCCATAGATGGCTATGGTGAAAAAGGAAATATCCTAAGATAAAAACCGAGAAGAAGCTTCCTGAGAAACTGCTTTGTGTTCTTTTAGTTAATCTGACAGTGTTACCGCTTTCCCCTCAAGAAGCCATTCAGTAAGACTGTTCTTGTGAAATTTTCAAAGTGATATTTGGAAGCCCATAGTGGGCTATGGTGAAAAAGGAAATATCTTCCCTTAAAAACTAGAAAGAAGCACTCTGAGAAACTGCCGCGTGTTTTGTTAATATATCTCACCGCGTTACAGCTTTCTCCACAAGATGCCTTTCGCTAAGACTGTTCCGGTGGGATTTGCATAGTGATATTTGGAAGCCCATAGAGGGCTATGGTGAAAAAGGAAATATCCTAAGATAAAAACTGGAAAGAAGATTTCTGAGAAACTGCTTTGTGTTCTGTAAATTCATCTCACTGATTTACAGCTTTCCCCTCAAGAAGCCGTTCACTAAGACTGTTCTTGTAGAATTTGCAAAGTGATATTTGGAAGCCCAGAGAGGGCTACGGTGAAAAAGGAAATATCTTCCGTTAAAAACTGGAAAGAAGATTTCTGAGAAACTGCTTTGAGTTCTGTTAATTCATCTCACAGAGTTACAGCTGTCCCCTCCAGAAGTCTTTGGCTAAGACTATTCTTGTGGAATTTGCAAAGTGATATTTCGAAGCCCTTAGAGGGCTATGGTGAAAAAGGAAATACCCTAAGATAAAAACTGAAAAGAAGCTTTCTGAGCAACTGCTTTGTTTTCTGTTAAATCAACTTACAGAGTTACAGCTTTCCCCTCAAGATGCCTGTCGCTAAGGCTGTTTTTGTGGAATTTGCAAAGTGATATTTGGAAGCCCATAGATGGCTATGGTGAAAATGGAAATATCCTAAGATAAAAATCAAAAAGAAGTTTTCTGAGAAACTGCCATGTGTTCTGTTAGTTCATCTCACAGAGTTACAGCTTTACCCTCAAGAAACCGTTCACTAAGACTGTTCTTGTGAAATTTGCAAAATGATATTGGAAGCCCGTAGAGGGCTTTGGTGAAAAAGGAAATAACTTCAGTTTAAAACTGGAAAGAATCTTTCTGAGAAACTACTTTGTGTTCTCTTAATTCAACTCACAGAGTTACAGCTTTCCCTTCAATAAGCCTTTCGCTAAGACAGTTCTTGTGGAATTTGCAATGTGATATTTGGAGCCCTTAGAAGGCGATGGTGAAAAAGGAAATATCCTAATATAAAAACTGAACAGAAGCTTTCTGAGAAACTGCTTTGTGTACTGTTAATTCATCTCACAGAGTTACAGCTTGTCCCTGCAGAAGCCTTTCACTAAGACTGTTCTTGTGGAATTTGCAAAGAGAAATTTCGAAGCCTATAGAGGGCTATGGTGAAAAAGGGAATATCTTCCGTTAAAAACCAAAAAGAAGCTTTCTGAGAAACTGCTTTGTGTTCTGTTAGTTCATCTCACAGAGTCTGAGCTTTCCCCTCAAGGAGCCGTTCACTAAGACTCTTCTTGTGCAATTTGCAAATTCATATTTGGTAACCCATAGAGGGCTAAGGTGGAAAAGGAAATATCTCCCGTTAAAAAGGAGAAAGCAGCTTCTTGAGAAACTGGCGTGTTTTCTGTTAATACATCTCACCGAAATAGAGCTTTCCCTTCCAGAAGCCTTTCGCTAAGACTGTTCTTGTGGAATTTGCAAGGTGATATTTGGAAGACCATTGAGGGCTATGGTGAAAAAGGAACTATCTTCTCTTAAAAACTGGAAATAAGCTTTCTGAGAAACCGCCATGTGTTCTCTTAATGCACCTCACCGAGTTACAGCTTTCCCCTCAAGAAGACATTCGCTAGGACTGTTCTTGTGGGATTTACAAAGTGATATTTGGAAGTCCATAGAGGGCTATGGTGAAAAAGGAAATTTCTTCCGTTAAATACTGGAAAGAAGATTTCTGAGAAACTGCTATTTGTTCTGTTAATTCATCTCACAGAGTTACAGCTTCACCCTCATAAGCCTTTCGCTAAGACTGTTCTTGTGGAATTTGCAAAGTCATATTTGGAAGCCAATAGAAGTCTATTTTGGAAAAGGAATTATCCTAAGATAGAAACTGAAAATAAGCTTTCTGAGAAACTGCTTTGTGTTCTGTCAATTCAACTCAAAGAGTTACAGCTTTCCCCTCCAGAAGCCTTTCGCTAATTCTGTTCTTGTGCAGTTTGCAAAGTGATATTTGGACGCCGTTATATGGCTGTGGTGAAAAAGCAAATATCTTCAGTTAAAAACTGGAAAGAAGATTTCTGAGAAACTGCTTTGTGTTCTGTTAATTCATCTCGCAGACTTACAGCATTCCCCTCAAGAAGTCTTTCGCTAAGACTGTTCTTGTGGAATTTGCAATGTGATATTTGGAAGCCCATAAAGGGCTATGGTGAAAAAGGAAATATCTTCCGTTAAAAACTGGAAAGAAGATTTCTGAGACACTGCTTTGTGTTCTGCTAATACTTCTCACAGAGTTACAGCTTTCCCCTCAAGAAGCCGATCACTAAGACTTTTCTTGTGGAATTTGCAACGTGATCTTTGGAAGCCCATAGAGGGCTATGGTGAAAAAGGAAATATTCAAAGATAAAAACTGAAAAGAAGCTTTCTCAGAAACTGCTTTGTGTTCTGTTAATTCATCTCACAGGGTTACAGCTTCCCCTCCAGAAGCCTTTCGCTAAGACTGTTCTTGTGGAATTTGCAAATTGATATTTGGAAGCCCATACAGAACTATGGTGAAAAAGGAAATATCTTCAGTTAAAAACTGGAAAGAAACTTTCTGAGAAACTGCTTTGTGTTCTGCTAATTCATCTCACAGAGGTACAGCTTTCCCCTCAAGAAGCCTTTCGATAAGGCTGTTATTGTGGAATTTTCAAAGTGATATTTAGAAGCCCTTAGAGGGCTACGGTGAAAAAGGAAATATCTTAAGTTAAAAACTGGAAAGAAGCTTTCTGAGAAGCTGCTATGTGTGCTGTTAATTCATCTCACAGAGTTACAACTTTCCTCTCAGGAAACCTTTCGCTAAGACTGTTCTTGTGGAATTTGCAAAGTGATATTTGGAAGCCCTTAGGGGGTTATGGTGAAAAAGGAAATATCTTCCGTTAAAAACTGGAAAGAAGATTTCTGAGAAACTACTTTGTGTTCTGTGAGTTCATCTCACAGAGTTACAGATTTCCCCTCCAGTAGCCCTTCGCTAAGACTGTTCTTTAGGAATTTGCAAAGTGATATTTCGTAGCCCTTTGAGGTCTATGGTGAAAAAGGAAATGTCTTAAGATTAAAAATGGAGAAGAGGCTTTCTGAGAAACTGCTTTGTGTTTTGTTAATTCATCTCACAGAGTTACAGATTTCCCCTCAAGAAGCCATTCACTAAGACTGTTCTTGTGGAATTTGCAAAGTGATATTTGGTAGCCCAAAGGGGGCTATGGTGAAAAAGGAAATATCTTCAGTTAAAAACTGAAAAGAAACTTTCTGAGAAACTGCTTTGTGTTCTGTTAATTCATCTCCAAGAGTTACAGCTTTCCCCTCAAGAAGCCTTTTGCTACGACGGCTCTTGTGGAATTTGCAGAGTGATATTTAGAAGCCCACAGAGGGCTATGGTGAAAAAGGAAATAGCCTAAGATAAAAACTGAAAACAAGCATTTTGAGAAGCTTCTTTGTGTTCTGTTAATTCATCTCACAGTGTTCCAGCTTTCCCCTAAAGAAGCCTTTCGCGAACACTGTTCTTGTGGAATTTGCAAAGAGATATTTGGAAGCCCTTAGAGGGCTATGGTAAAAAAGGATATA
Organism: Chlorocebus sabaeus; assembly: GCF_047675955.1. Classification (NCBI taxonomy): domain Eukaryota; kingdom Metazoa; phylum Chordata; class Mammalia; order Primates; family Cercopithecidae; genus Chlorocebus; species Chlorocebus sabaeus. The sequence goes on along the minus strand of NW_027327458.1, from coordinate 67,593 downwards.
CCTTCAGTTAAAAACTGGAAAGAAGCTTTCTGAGAAACTGCTTAGTGTTCTGTTAATTCATCTCACAGAGTTACAGTTCTCCCTTCAAGAAGACTTTCGCTAAGAGTGTTTTTGTGGAATTTGTAAAGTGATATTTGGAAACCCTAGAGGGCTATGGTGAAAAAGGAAATATCTTCCGTTAAAAACTGGAAAGAAGATTTCTGAGAAACTGCTTTGTGTTCTGTTAATTCATGTCACAGGGTTATAGCTTTCCCCTCAAAAAGCCTTTCGCTAAGGCTGTTGTTGTGGAATTTGCAAAGTGATATTTGGAATCCCAAAGAGGGCTATGGTGAAAATGGAAATATGCTAAGATAAAAACCGAAAAGAACCTTTCTGAGAAACTGCTTTCTGTTCTGGTAGTTCATCTCACAGAGTTACAGCATTCTGCTCAAGGAGCCGTTCACTAAGACTGTTCTTGTGGAATTTGACAAGTGACATTTGGAAGCCCTTAGAGGGCTATGGTGAAAAAGGAAATGTCTTAAGATTAAAAATGGAGAAGAGGCTTTCTGAGAAACTGCCTTGTGTTCTGGTAGTTCATCTCACAGAGTTACAGCTTTACCCTCAAGAAACCGTTCACTAAGACTGTTCTTGTGAAATTTGCAAAATGATATTGGAAGCCCGTAGAGGGCTTTGGTGAAAATGGAAATATCCTAAGATAAAAATCGAAAAGAAGCTTTCTGAGAAACTGCCTTGTGTTCTGTTAGTTCATCTCACAGAGTTACAGCTTTACCCTCAAGAAACCGTTCACTAAGACTGTTCTTGTGAAATTTGCAAAATGATATTGGAAGCCCGTAGAGGGCTTTGGTGAAAAAGGAAATAACTTCAGTTTAAAACTGGAAAGAATCTTTCTGAGAAACTACTTTGTGTTCTCTTAATTCAACTCACAGAGTTACAGCTTTCCCTTCAATAAGCCTTTCGCTAAGACAGTTCTTGTGGAATTTGCAATGTGATATTTGGAGCCCTTAGAAGGCGATGGTGAAAAAGGAAATATCCTAATATAAAAACTGAACAGAAGCTTTCTGAGAAACTGCTTTGTGTACTGTTAATTCATCTCACAGAGTTACAGCTTGTCCCTGCAGAAGCCTTTCACTAAGACTGTTCTTGTGGAATTTGCAAAGAGAAATTTCGAAGCCTATAGAGGGCTATGGTGAAAAAGGGAATATCTTCCGTTAAAAACCAAAAAGAAGCTTTCTGAGAAACTGCTTTGTGTTCTGTTAGTTCATCTCACAGAGTTTGAGCTTTCCCCTCAAGGAGCCGTTCACTAAGACTCTTCTTGTGCAATTTGCAAATTCATATTTGGTAACCCTTAGAGGGCTATGGTGGAAAAGGAAATATCTCCCGTTAAAAAGGAGAAAGCAGCTTCTTGAGAAACTGGCGTGTTTTCTGTTAATACATCTCACCGAATTAGAGCTTTCCCTTCCAGAAGCCTTTCGCTAAGACTGTTCTTGTGGAATTTGCAAGGTGATATTTGGAAGACCATTGAGGGCTATGGTGAAAAAGGAACTATCTTCTCTTAAAAACTGGAAATAAGCTTTCTGAGAAACCGCCATGTGTTCTCTTAATGCACCTCACCGAGTTACAGCTTTCCCCTCAAGAAGACATTCGCTAGGACTGTTCTTGTGGGATTTGCAAAGTGATATTTGGAAGTCCATAGAGGGCTATGGTGAAAAAGGAAATTTCTTCCGTTAAATACTGGAAAGAAGATTTCTGAGAAACTGCTATTTGTTCTGTTAATTCATCTCACAGAGTTACAGCTTCACCCTCATAAGCCTTTCGCTAAGACTGTTCTTGTGGAATTTGCAAAGTCATATTTGGAAGCCAATAGAAGTCTATTTTGAAAAAGGAATTATCCTAAGATAGAAACTGAAAATAAGCTTTCTGAGAAACTGCTTTGTGTTCTGTCAATTCAACTCAAAGAGTTACAGCTTTCCCCTCAAGAAGCCTTTCGCTAATTCTGTTCTTGTGCAGTTTGCAAAGTGATATTTGGACGCCGTTATATGGCTGTGGTGAAAAAGCAAATATCTTCAGTTAAAAACTGGAAAGAAGATTTCTGAGAAACTGCTTTGTGTTCTGTTAATTCATCTTGCAGACTTACAGCATTCCCCTCAAGAAGTCTTTCGCTAAGACTTTTCTTGTGGAATTTGCAATGTGATATTTGGAAGCCCATAAAGGGCTACGGTGAAAACGGAAATATCTTCCGTTAAAAACTAGAAAGAAGATTTCTGAGAAACTGCTTTGTGTTCTGCTAATACTTCTCACAGAGTTACAGCTTTCCCCTCAAGAAGCCGATCACTAAGACTTTTCTTGTGGAATTTGCAAAGTGATCTTTGGAAGCCCATAGAGGGCTATGGTGAAAAAGGAAATATTCAAAGATAAAAACTGAAAAGAAGCTTTCTCAGAAACTGCGTTGTGTTCTGTTAATTCATCTCACAGGGTTACAGCTTCCCCTCCAGAAGCCTTTCGCAAAGACTGTTCTTGTGGAATTTGCAAAGTGATATTTGGAAGCCCATACAGAACTATGGTGAAAAAGGAAATATCTTCAGTTAAAAACTGGAAAGAAACTTTCTGAGAAACTGCTTTGTGTTCTGCTAATTCATCTCACAGAGGTACAGCTTTCCCCTCAAGTAGCCTTTCGATAAGGCTGTTATTGTGGAATTTTCAAAGTGATATTTAGAAGCCCTTAGAGGGCTACGGTGAAAAAGGAAATATCTTAAGTTAAAAACTGGAAAGAAGCTTTCTGAGAAGCTGCTATGTGTGCTGTTAATTCATCTCACAGAGTTACAACTTTCCTCTCAGGAAACCTTTCGCTAAGACTGTTCTTGTGGAATTTGCAAAGTGATATTTGGAAGCCCTTAGAGGGTTATGGTGAAAAAGGAAATATCTTCCGTTAAAAACTGGAAAGAAGATTTCTGAGAAACTACTTTGTGTTCTGTTAGTTCATCTCACAGAGTTACAGATTTCCCCTCCAGAAGCCCTTCGCTAAGACTGTTCTTTAGGAATTTGCAAAGTGATATTTGGTAGCCCTTTGAGATCTATGGTGAAAAAGGAAATGTCCTAAGATTAAAAATGGAGAAGAGGCTTTCTGAGAAACTGCTTTGTGTTTTGTTAATTCATCTCACAGAGTTACAGATTTCCCCTCAAGAAGCCATTCACTAAGACTGTTCTTGTGGAATTTGCAAAGTGATATTTGGTAGCCCAAAGGGGGCTATGGTGAAAAAGGAAATATCTTCAGTTAAAAACTGAAAAGAAACTTTCTGAGAAACTGCTTTGTGTTCTGTTAATTCATCTCCAAGAGTTACAGCTTTCCCCTCAAGAAGCCTTTCGCTACGACGGCTCTTGTGGAATTTGCAGAGTGATATTTAGAAGCCCACAGAGGGCTATGGTGAAAAAGGAAATAGCCTAAGATAAAAACTGAAAACAAGCTTTTTGAGAAGCTGCTTTGTGTTCTGTTAATTCATCTCACAGTGTTCCAGCTTTCCCCTAAAGAAGCCTTTCGCGAACACTGTTCTTGTGGAATTTGCAAAGAGATATTTGGAAGCCCTTAGAGGGCTATGGTAAAAAAGGATATACCTTCAGTTAAAAACTGGAAAGAAGCTTTCTGAGAAACTGCTTAGTGTTCTGTTAATTCATCTCACAGAGTTACAGTTCTCCCTTCAAGAAGACTTTCGCTAAGAGTGTTTTTGTGGAATTTGTAAAGTGATATTTGGAAACCCTAGAGGGCTATGGTGAAAAAGGAAATATCTTCCGTTAAAAACTGGAAAGAAGATTTCTGAGAAACTGCTTTGTGTTCTGTTAATTCATCTCACAGGGTTATAGCTTTCCCCTCAAAAAGCCTTTCGCTAAGGCTGTTGTTGTGGAATTTGCAAAGTGATATTTGGAATCCCAAAGAGGGCTATGGTGAAAATGGAAATATGCTAAGATAAAAACCGAAAAGAACCTTTCTGAGAAACTGCTTTCTGTTCTGGTAGTTCATCTCACAGAGTTACAGCATTCTGCTCAAGGAGCCGTTCACTAAGACTGTTCTTGTGGAATTTGACAAGTGACATTTGGAAGCCCTTAGAGGGCTATGGTGAAAAAGTAAATATCCTAAGATAAAAACTGAAAAGAAACTTTCTGAGAAACTGCTTTGTTTTCTGTTAATTCAACTCACACAGTTACAGCTTTACCCTCAAGAAGCCTTTCGCTAAGGCTGCTGTTGTGGTATTTGCAAAGTGATATTTGGAAGCCCATAGAGGGCTACCGTGAAAAAGGAAATATCTTCAGTTAAAAACTGAAAAGAAGCTTTCTGAGAAACTGCTGTGTGTTCTGTCAATTCATCTCAAAGAACTAGAGCTTTCCCCTGAAAACACCTTCCGCTAAGACTGTTCTTGTGAAATTTGCAAAGTGATAATTGGAAGCCCATAGATGGCTATGGTGAAAAAGGAAATATCCTAAGATAAAAACCGAGAAGAAGCTTCCTGAGAAACTGCTTTGTGTTCTTTTAGTTAATCTGACAGTGTTACCGCTTTCCCCTCAAGAAGCCATTCAGTAAGACTGTTCTTGTGAAAGTTTCAAAGTGATATTTGGAAGCCCATAGTGGGCTATGGTGAAAAAGGAAATATCTTCCCTTAAAAACTAGAAAGAAGCACTCTGAGAAACTGCCGCGTGTTTTGTTAATATATCTCACCGCGTTACAGCTTTCTCCACAAGATGCCTTTCGCTAAGACTGTTCCGGTGGGATTTGCATAGTGATATTTGGAAGCCCATAGAGGGCTATGGTGAAAAAGGAAATATCCTAAGATAAAAACTGGAAAGAAGATTTCTGAGAAACTGCTTTGTGTTCTGTAAATTCATCTCACTGATTTACAGCTTTCCCCTCAAGAAGCCGTTCACTAAGACTGTTCTTGTAGAATTTGCAAAGTGATATTTGGAAGCCCAGAGAGGGCTATGGTGAAAAAGGAAATATCTTCCGTTAAAGCTGGAAAGAAGCTTTCTGAGAAACTGCTTTGTGTTCTGTTAATTCATCTCACAGAGTTGCAGCTTTCACCTCAAAGAGGGTTTCGCTAAGACAGTTCTTGTGGAATTTGCAAAGTGATATTTTGAAGCCCATAGAGGGCCATGGTGAAAGAGTAAATATCTTCAGCTACATACTGGAAAGAAGCTGTCTGAGAAACTACTTTGTGTACTGTTAATTCATCTCACATAGTTACTGCTTTCCCCTCAAGAAGCCTTTCACTGAGACTGTTCTTATGGAATTTGCAAAGTGATATTTGGAAACCCACAGTGGGCTATGGTGAAAAAGGAAATGTCTTCCGTTAAAAACTGGAAAGAAGCTTTCTGAGAAACTGCTTTGTGTTCTGTTAATTCTTCTTACAGAGTTACAACTTTCGCCTCTAGAAGCCTTTTGCTAACACTGTTCGTGTGGAACTTGCGAAGTGATATTTGGAAGCCCATAGAGGGCTGTGGTGAAAAAGGAAATATCCTAAGTTAAAAACTGAAAAGAAGCATTCTGAGAAACTGCTCTGTGCTCTGTTAAATCAGCTCAGAGAGTTACAGCTTTCCCTTCAAGAAGGCTCTCTCTAAGGCTCTTTTTGTGGAATTTGTAAAGTGATATTTGGAAGCCCGTAGAGGGCTATGGTGAAAAAGGCAATATCTTCCGTTAAAAACTGGAAAGAAGCGTTCCGAGAAACTGCTTCGTGTTCTGTTAATTCATCGCACAGAGTTACAGCTTTCCCCTCAAGAAGCCTTTCGCTAAGACTGTTCTTGTGGAATTTGCAAAGTGATATTTGGAAGCCCATAGAGGCCTCACAGAGTTACAGCTTTCCCCTCAAGAAGCCTTTCGCTAAGACTGTTCTTGTGGAATTTCCAAAGGGATACTTGGAAGCCCATAGAGGAGTATGGTGAAAAAGGAAATATCTTCCATTAAAAACAGGAAAGAAGCTTTCTGAGAGACTTCTTTGTGTTCTGTTAATTCCTCTCACAGACTACAGTTTTCACCTCAAGAAGCCTTTCGTTAAGACTGTTCTTGTGGAATTTGCAAAGTGATATTTGGAAGCTCCTAGAGGGCTATGGTGAAAAAGGAAGTATCCTAAGATAAAAACTGAAAAGATGCTTTCTGAGAAACTGCATTGTGTTTTCTTAATTGATCTCATGGAGATATAGATTTCCCCTCCAGAAGCCTTTCACTAAGATTCTTCTTGTGGAATTTGCAACGTGATATTTGGAAGCCCGCAGAGGGCTATGGTGAAAAAGGAAATATCTTCCGTTAAAAACTGGAAAGAAGATTTCTGAGAAACTCCTTTGTGTTCTGCTAATACATCTCACAGAGTTACAGCTATCCCCTCAAGAAGCCGATCACTAAGACTTTTCTTGTGGGATTTGCAAAGTGATACTTGGAAGCCCATAGAGGGCAATGGCGAAAAAGGAACTATCTTCTCTTAAAAACTGGAAATAAGCTTTCTGAGAAACCGCCATGTGTTCTCTTAATGCACCTCACCGAGTTACAGCTTTCCCCTCAAGAAGACATTCGCTAGGACTGTTCTTGTGGGATTTGCAAAGTGATATTTGGAAGTCCATAGAGGGCTATGGTGAAAAAGGAAATTTCTTCCGTTAAATACTGGAAAGAAGATTTCTGAGAAATGGCTATTTTTTCTGTTAATTCATCTCATAGAGTTACAGCTTCACCTCCATAAGCCTTTCGCTAAGACTGTTCTTGTGGAATTTGCAAAGTCATATTTGGAAGCCAATAGAAGTCTATTTTGAAAAAGGAATTATCCTAAGATAGAAAATGAAAATAAGCTTTCTGAGAAACTGCTTTGTGTTCTGTCAATTCAACTCACAGAGTTACAGCTTACCCCTCAAGAAGGCTTTTGCTGAGGCTGTTGTTGTGAAATTTTCAAAGTGATATTTGGAAGCTCCTAGAGGGCTATGGTGAAAAAGGAAATATCTTCCGTTAAAAACTGGAAAGAAGCATTATGAGAATCTGCGGTGTGTTATGTTAATACATCTCACCGAGTTACAGCTTTCCCCACAAGAAGCCTTTCGCTAAGACTGTTCCTGTGGGATTTTCAAAGTGATATTTGGAAGCTCATAGAGGGCTATGGTGAAAAAGAAGTATCCTAAGATAAAAACTGAAAAGATGCTTTCTGAGAAACTGCATTGTGTTTTCTTAATTGATCTCATGGAGTTATAGATTTCCCCTCCAGAAGCCTTTCGCTAAGATTGTTCCTGTGGAATTTGAAACGTGATATTATGAAGCCCGCATAGTGCTATGGTGAAAAAGGAAATATCTTGCGTTAAAAACTGGAAAGAAGATTTCTGAAAAACTCCTTTGTGTTCTGCTAATACATCTCACAGAGTTACAGATTTCCCCTCAAGAAGCCGATCACTAAGACTGTTCTTGTGGAATTTGCAACGTGATATTTGGAAGCCCGCAGAAGGCTATGGTGAAAAAGGAAATATCTTCCGTTAAAAACTGGAAAGAAGATTTCTGAGAAACTCCTTTGTGTTCTGCTAATACATCTCACAGAGTTACAGCTTTCCCCTCAAGAAGCCGGTCACTAAGACTTTTCTTGTCGTATTTGCAACGTGATATTTGGAAGCCCGCAGAGGGCTATGGTGAAAAAGGAAATATCTTCCGTTAAAAACTGGAAAGAAGATTTCTGAGAAACTCCTTTGTGTTCTGCTAATACATCTCACAGAGTTACAGCTTTCCCCTCAAGAAGCCAATCCCTAAGACTTTTCTAGTGGAATTTGCAAAGTGATATTTTGAAGCCCATAGAGGGCTATGGTGAAAAAGGAACTATCTTCTCTTCAAAACTGGAAATAAGCTTTCTGAGAAACCGCCATGTGTTCTCTTAATGCACCTCACCGAGTTACAGCTTTCCCCTCAAGAAGACATTCGCTAGGACTGTTCTTGTGGGATTTGCAAAGTGATGTTTGGAAGTCCATAGAGGGCTATGGTGAAAAAGGAAATTTCTTCCGTTAAATACTGGAAAGAAGATTTCTGAGAAACTGCTATTTGTTCTGTTAATTCATCTCACAGGGTTACAGCTTCACCCTCAGAAGCCTTTCGCTAAGACTGTTCTTGTGGAATTTGCAAAGTCATATTTGGAAGCCAATAGAAGTCTATTTTGAAAAAGGAATTATCCTAAGATAGAAACTGAAAATAAGCTTTCTGAGAAACTGCTTTGTGTTCTGTCAATTCAACTCAAAGAGTTACAGCTTTCCCCTCAAGAAGCCTTTCGCTAATTCTGTTCTTGTGCAGTTTGCAAAGTGATATTTGGACGCCGTTATATGGCTGTGGTGAAAAAGCAAATATCTTCAGTTAAAAACTGGAAAGAAGATTTCTGAGAAACTGCTTTGTGTTCTGTTAATTCATCTCGCAGACTTACAGCATTCCCCTCAAGAAGTCTTTCGCTAAGACTGTTCTTGTGGAATTTGCAATGTGATATTTGGAAGCCCATAAAGGGCTATGGTGAAAAAGGAAATATCTTCCGTTAAAAACTGGAAAGAAGATTTCTGAGAAACTGCTTTGTGTTCTGCTAATACTTCTCACAGAGTTACAGCTTTCCCCTCAAGAAGCCGATCACTAAGACTTTTCTTGTGGAATTTGCAAAGTGATCTTTGGAAGCCCATAGAGGGCTATGGTGAAAAAGGAAATATTCAAAGATAAAAACTGAAAAGAAGCTTTCTCAGAAACTGCTTTGTGTTCTGTTAATTCATCTCACAGGGTTACAGCTTCCCCTCCAGAAGCCTTTCGCTAAGACTGTTCTTGTGGAATTTGCAAAGTGATATTTGGAAGCCCATACAGAACTATGGTGAAAAAGGAAATATCTTCCGTTAAAAACTGGAAAGAAGCTTTCTGAGAAACTGCCCTGTGTTCTGTTAGTTCATCTCATAGAGTTACAGCTTTCCTTTCAAGAAGCCGTTCAGTAAGATTGTTCTTGTGATATTTGCTAAGTGATATTTGGAAGCCCATAGAGGGCTATGGTGAAAAAAGAAATATCTTCCGTTAAAAAGTGGAAAGAATTCTTCTGAAAAACAGTTTTGTGTCTGTTAATTCATATTACAGATTTAAGCTTTCTCCTCCAAAAGCCTTTCGCTAAAACTGTTCTTGTGGAACTTGAAATGTGATATTTGGAAACCCATAGAGGGCTATGGTGAAAAAGGAAATATCTTCCGTTAAAAACCTGGAAGAAGATTTCTGAGAAACTGCTTTTTTTTTTTGTTACTTGATCTCAGATAGTTACAGCTTTCCCCTCAAGACGTCTTTCCCTAAGACTGTTCTTGTGGGATTTGCAAAGTGATGTTTGGAAGCCCATTGGGGGCTCTGGCGAAAAAGAATATATCCTAAGATAAAAACCGAAAGGAAGGTTTCTGAGAAACTGCTTTGTTTTCTGTTAATTCATCTCAGAGAGTTACAGGTTTCTCCTCAAGAAGCCTTTCGCTAAGACTGTCCTTGTGAAATTTGCAAAGTGATGTTTGGATTCCCATAGAGGGCTAAGGTGAAAAAGGAAATAACTTTCGTTAAAAACTGGAAAGATTTCTGAGAAACTACTTTGTGTTCTGTTAGTTCAACTCACAGAGTTACAGCTTTCCCCTCAAGAAGCTGTTCACTAAGACTGTTTTTGTGAAATTAGTAAAGTGATAGTTTGAACCCATAGAGGGCTATGGTGAAAAAGGAAATATCCTAGGATAAAAAGCGAAAAAAGCATACATATTTGTTAAACCTTATGGAAAAATCCAATTCTAACACCTAGCCTATACAGTACATTTCAACTGTAATCAATTTTTTAACTTTAAAAGGTATTATAAAGGGGTTAATATATTTAAGTACATGAACATACCGAGAAAATATTTCTAAAAGTATTACCTGATTTGGTTTTTCCTATTCTACTTAAATCCCAAGTAAAACAAGATGAAAACAAAAAACTCATGGGAACATCCTTAAGTTGCCCATTGCTAAATTATATCTGGCAATAAAATCTGCATAAACATTTTTCATACTGATTTACTACATTACACTTTTCAACAATACATATCACAGCATTTGGACACCAATATTCAATCTTGATTTATAATCAATAAATATTATGTTCCTTACAATGATTTTCAAAATTATCTAAATATGTTTTAAAAACTAGTTCACTGATTTAAAAACATTTTCCATTATGTATTAAATAACACATGTAGACAATTTACACAAATATCTGTTCTACTTAATAAAACAATTTCCCACACTTAAAAAAAAAAAAAAAAAAAAAAGAAAATAAGCTTTCTGAGAAACTGCTTTGTTTTCTGTTAATTCAACTAAGAGAGTTACAGTTTCCCCTCAAGAAGCCTTTCTCAGGAAGCCTTTCGCTAAGACTGTTCTTGTGGAATTTGCGAAGTGATATTTGGAAGCCCATACAGGGCTATGGTGAAAAAGGAAATATCTTCCGTTAAAAACTGGAAAGAATCTTTCTGAGAAACTGCTTTGTGTTCTGTTAATTCATCTCACAGAGTTACAGCTTTCTCCGCAAGAATCCGTTCATTAAGGCTGATCTTGTGGAGTTCGCAAAGTGATAGTTGGAAGCCCATAGAGGGCTATGTTGAAAAAGGAAATATGCTAAGATAAAAACTGAAAATAAGATATCTGAGAAACTGCTATGTGTTCTTTTAATGATCTCACAGAGTTACAGCTTTCCCTTCAAGAAGCCTTTCGCTAAGTCTGTTCTTGTGGAATTTGCAAAGGGATATTTGGAAGCCCATAGAGGTCTACGGTGAAAAAGGAAATATCTCCGGTAAAAAACTGGAAAGAAGCTTTCTGAGAAACTACTTTGTGTTCTGTTAATTCATCTTACAGAGTTACAGCTTTCCCCTCAAGAAGCCTTTCCCTAAGACTGTTCTTGTTGGATAGGCATAGTGATATTTGGAAGCCCATAGAAGGCTATGGTGGAAAAGAGAATATCTTCCGTTAAAAACTTCAAAGAAGCTTTCTGGGAAACTGCCTTGTGTTTTCTTAATTCATCTCATAGAGTTACAGCTTTCCCCTCAAGAAGAATTTCGCTAAGACTGTTCTTGTGGAATTGGCAAAGTGATATTTGGAAGCCCATACAGGGCTATGGTGAAAAAGGAAACATCCTTGGATAAAAACTGAAAAGAAGTTTTCTGAGAAACTGCTTTGTGTTCTGTTAATTCATCTCACAGAGTTACAGCTTTCCCTTCAAGTAGCCATTCTCTAAGACTGTTCTTGTGGAATTTACAAAGAGATATTTGGGAGCTCATAGAGGGCTATGGTGAAAAAGGAAATATCTTCTGTTAGAAACTGCAAAGAAGGCTTCTGAGAAACTGCTTTTTGTGTTCTGTTAATTCATCTCACAGAGTTACAGCATTCCCCTGAAGAAACCGTTCACTGAGTTTGTTCTTGTGGAATTTGCAAAGTGCTATTGGAAGCCACTAGAGGGTTATGGCGAAAAAGGAAATATCCAATATAAAAACCGAAAGGAAGCTTTCTGAGAAACTGCATTGTGTTTTGTTAATTCATCTCACAGAGTTACAGCTTTCCGCTGAGGAAGCCTTTCGCTAAGAGTGTTCTTGTTGTATTTGCAAAGTGATAATTAAAGTCCATGGAGGGCTATGTTTAAAAAGGAAACTTTTCCGTTAAAAACTGGAAGGAAGCTTTCTGAGAAACTGCTTTTTGTTCTGTTAATTCATCCCACAGAGTAACAGCTTTCCCCTGAAGAAGCCTTTCGCTAAGACTGTTCTTGTGGAATTTGCAAAGTGATATTTGGAAGCCCGTACAGGGCTATGGTGAAAAAGGAAATCTATTCCATTAAAAACTGTAAAGACTCTTTCTGAGAAATGGCTTTGTGTTCTCTTAATTCATCTCACAGAGTAACAGCTTTCCCCTCAAGAAGCCAATCGGTAAGACTGTTCTTGTGGAATTTGCAAAGTGGTATTTGGAAGCCCATAGAGGGCTATGGTGAAAAAGGAAATCTCTTCCGTTAAAAACCTTAAAGAAGCTTTCTGAGAAACGGCTTTGTGTTCTGTTAATTCATCCCACAGAGTTACAGATTTCCCCTCAAGAATCCTTTCGCTAAGACTATTTTGGTGGAATATGCAAAGTGATATTTGAAAGCCCATAGAAGTCTATGGTGAAAAAGCAAATGTCTTCCGTTAAAAACTTGAAAGAAGCTTTCTGAGAAACAGCTTTGTGTTCAGTTAATTCATCTCACAGGGTTACAGCTTTCCCCTCAAGAAGCCTTTCTCTAAGACTGTTCTTGTGGAATTTGCAAACTGATATTTGGAAGCCATAGAGGGCTATGGTGAAAAAGGAAATATCTTCAGTTAAAAACTTGAAAGAAGATTTCTGAGAAACGGCTTTGTGTTCTCTAAATTCATCTCACAGAGTTACAGCTTTCCCCTCAAGAAGCCTTTCGATAAGACTGTTCTTGTGGAATTTGAACAGTGATATTTGGAAGCCCATAGAGTGCTATGGTGAAAAAGGAATTCTCTTCTGTTAAAAGGAGAAAGAAGCTTTCTGAGAAACTGCATTGTGTTCTGTTAATTCATCTCACAGAGTTACAGCTTTCCCCTCAAGAAGCCTTTCGCTAAGACTGTTTTTGTGGAATTTGCAAAGTGATATTTCGAAGCCCATTGACGGCTATGGAGAAAAAGGAAATATATTCAGTTAAGAACTGGAAAGAAGCTTTCTGAGAAACGGCCTTGTGTTCTCTTAATTCATCTCACAGAGTTACAGCATTCCCCTCAAGAAGCCTTTCGTTAAGACTGTTCTTGTGAAATTTGCAAAGGGATATTTGGAAGCCCATAGAGGGCTATGTTGAAAAAGGAACTCTCATCCGTTTAAAACTGGAAAGAAACTTTCTGAGAAACAGCTTTGTGTGCTGTTAATTCATCACACAGTGTTACAGCTTTCCCCTCATGAAGCCTTTCGCTAAGAGTGTTCTTGTGGAATTTGCAAAGTTATATTTGGAAGCCCATAGAGGACTATGCTGAAAAAGGAAATATATTTTTTTTAAATTTATTTAAAATTTATTTATTATTATTAAACTTTAAGTTGTAGGGTACATGTGCACAACGTGCAGGTTTGCTACATATGTATACTTGTGCCATGTTGGTGTGCTGAACCCATCAATTCCTCATTTACATAAGGTATAACTCCCAATGCAATCCCTCCCCCCTCCCCCCTCCCCCCTCCCCATGATAGGCCCCGGTGTGTGATGTTCCCCTTCCCGAGTCCAAGTGATCTCATTGTTCAGTTCCCACCTATGAGTGAGAATATGCGGTGTTTGGTTTTCCGTTCTTGTGATAGTTTGCTAAGAATGATGGTTTCCAGCTGCATCCATGTCCCTACAAAGGACACAAACTCATCCTTTTTTATGGCTGCATAGTATTCCATGGTGTATATGTGCCACATTTTCTTAATTCAATCTGTCACTGATGGACATTTGGGTTGATTCCAAGTCTTTGCTACTGTGAATAGTGCTGCAATAAACATACGTGTGCATGTGTCTTTATAGCAGCATAATTTATAATCCTTTGGGTATATACCCAGTAATGGGATGGCTGGGTCATATGATACATCTAGTTCTAGATCCTTGAGGAATCACCATACTGTTTTCCATAATGGTTGAACTAGTTTACAATCCCACCAACAGTGTAAAAGTGTTCCTATTTCTCCACATCCTCTCCAGCACCTGTTGTTTCCTGACTTTTGAATGATCACCATTCTAACTGGTGTGAGATGGTATCTCATTGTGGTTTTGATTTGCATTTCTCTGATGGCCAGTGATGATGAGCATTTTTTCATGTGTCTGTTGGCTGTATGAATGTCTTCTTTTGAGAAATGTCTGTTCATATCCTTTGCCCACTTTTTGATGGGGTTGTTTGTTTTTTTCTTGTAAATTTGTTTGAGTTTTTTGTAGGTTCTGGATATTAGCCCTTTGTCAGATGAGTAGATTGCAAAAGTTTTCTCCCATTCTGTAGGTTGCCTGTTCACTCTGATGGTAGTTTCTTTTGCTGTGCAGAAGCTCTTTAGTTTAATGAGATCCCATTTGTCAATTTTGGCTTTTGCTGCCGTTGCTTTTGGTGTTTTAGACATGAAGTCTTTGCCCATGCCTATGTCCTGAATGGTACTACCTAGGTTTTCCTCTAGGATTTTTATGGTATTAGGTCTAACATTTAAGTCTCTAATCCATCTTGAATTAATTTTCGTATAAGGAGTAAGGAAAGGATCCAGTTTCAGCTTTCTACTTATGGCTAGCCAATTTTCCCAGCACCATTTATTAAATAGGGAATCCTTTCCCCATTTCTTGTTTCTCTCAGGTTTGTCAAAGATCAGATGGCTGTAGATGTGTGGTATTATTTCTGAGGACTCTGTTCTGTTCCATTGGTCTATATCTCTGTTTTGGTACCAGTACCACGCTGTTTTGGTGACTGTAGCCTTGTAGTATAGTTTGAAGTCAGGTAGCGTGATGCCTCCAGCTTTGTTCTTTTGACTTAGGATTGTCTTGGAGATGCGGGCTCTTTTTTGGTTCCATATGAACTTTAAAGCAGCTTTTTCCAATTCTGTGAAGAAGCTCATTGGTAGCTTGATGGGGATGGCATTGAATCTGTAAATTACCTTAGGCAGTATGGCCATTTTCACGATAATGATTCTTCCTATCCATGAGCATGGTATGTTCTTCCATTTGTTTGTGTCCTCTTTGATTTCACTGAGCAGTGGTTGGTAGTTCTCCTTGAAGAGGTCCTTTCCATCCCTTGTAAGTTGGATTCCTAGGTATTTTATTCTCTTTGAAGCAATTGTGAATGGAAGTTCATTCCTGATTTGGCTCTCTGTTTGACTGTCACTGGTGTATAAGAATGCTTGTGATTTTTGCACATTAATTTTGTATCCTGAGATTTTGCTGAAGTTGCTTATCAGCTTAAGGAGATTTTGGGCTGAGACAATGGGGTTTTCTAAATATACAATCATGTCATCTGCAAACAGGGACAATTTGACTTCTTCTTTTCCTAACTGAATCCCCTTGATTTCTTTCTCTTGCCTGATTGCCCTAGCCAGCACTTCCAACACTATGTTGAATAGGAGTGGTGAGAGAGGACATCCCTGTCTTGTGCCAGTTTTCAAAGGGAATTTTTCCAGTTTTTGCCCATTCAGTATGATATTGGCTGTGGGTTTGTCATAAATAGCTCTTATTATTTTGAGGTACGTTCCATCAATACCGAATTTATTGAGCGTTTTTAGCATGAAGGGCTGTTGAATTTTGTCAAAAGCCTTTTCTGCATCGATTGAGATAATGATGTGGTTCTTGTCTTTGGTTCTGTTTATATGCTGGATTATGTTTGTTGATTTGCGAATGTTGAACCAGCCTTGCATCCCAGGGATGAAGCCCACTTTATCATGGTGGATAAGCTGTTTGATGTGTTGCTGAATCCGGTTTGCCGGTATTTTATTGAGGATTTTTGCATCGATGTTCACCAGGGATATTGGTCTAAAATTCTCTTTTTTTGTTGTGTCTCTGCCAGGCTTTGGTATCAGGATGATGTTGGCCTCATAAAATGAGTTAGGGAAGATTCCCTGTTTTTCTATTGATTGGAATAGTTTCAGAAGGAATGGTAAAAGCTCCTCCTTGTACCTCTGGTAGAATTCAGCTGTGAATCCTTCTGGTCCTGGATTTTTTTTGGTTGGTAGGCTATTAATTATTGCCTCAATTTCAGAGCCTGCTATTGGTCTATTCAGGGATTCAACTTCTTCCTGGTTTAGTCTTGGAAGAGTGTAAGTGTCCAGGAAATTATCCATTTCTTCTAGATTTTCCAGTTTATTTGCATAGAGGTGTTTATAGTATTCTCTGATGGTAGTTTGTATTTCTGTGGGGTCGGTGGTGATATCCCCTTTATCATTTTTTATTGCATCGATTTGATTCTTCTCTCTTTTCTTCTTTATTAGTCTTGCTAGTGGTCTGTCAATTTTGTTGATCTTTTCAAAAAACCAACTCCTGGATTCATTGATTTTTTGGAGGGTTTTTTGTGTCTCTATCTCCTTCAGTTCTGCTCTGATCTTAGTTATTTCTTGCCTTCTGCTAGCTTTCGAATGTGTTTGCTCTTGCTTCTCTAGTCCTTTTAATTGTGATGTTAGAGTGTCAATTTTAGATCTTTCCTGCTTTCTCTTGTGGGCATTTAGTGCTATAAATTTCCCTCTACACACTGCTTTAAATGTGTCCCAGAGCTTCTGGTATGTTGTATCTTTGTTCTCATTGGTTTCAAAGAACATCTTTATTTCTGCCTTCATTTCGTTATGTACCCAGTAGTCATTCAGGAGCAGGTTGTTCAGTTTCCATGTAGTTGAGCGGTTTTGATTGAGTTTCTTAGTCCTGAGTTCTAGTTTGATTGCAGTGTGGTCTGAGAGACAGTTTGTTATAATTTCTGTTCTTGTACATTTGCTGAGGAGTGTTTTACTTCCAATTACGTGGTCAATTTTGGAATAAGTACGATGTGGTGCGGAGAAGAATGTATATTATGTTGATTTGGGGTGGAGAGTTCTATAGATGTCTATTAGGTCTGCTTGCTGCAGAGATGAGTTCAATTCCTGGATATCCTTGTTAACTTTCTGTCTCATTGATCTGTCTAATGTTGACAGTGGAGTGTTGAAGTCTCCCATTATTGTATGGCATTCTAAGTCTCTTTGTAAGTCTCTAAGGACTTGCTTTATGAATCTGGGTGCTCCTGTATTGGGTGCATATATATTTAGGATAGTTAGCTCTTCCTGTTGAATTGATCCCTTTACCATTATGTAATGGCCTTCTTTGTCTCTTTTGAACTTTGATGGTTTAAAGTCTGTTTTATCAGAGACTAGTATTGCAACCCCCGCTTTTTTTGTTCTCCATTTGCTTGGTAAATCTTCCTCCATCCCTTTATTTTGAGCCTATGTATGTCTCTGCGTGTGAGATGGGTCTCCTGAATACAGCAGACTGATGGGTATTGACTCTTTATCCAGTTTGCCAGTCTGTGACTTTTAATTGGAGCATTTAGTCCATTTACATTTAAGGTTAAGATTGTTATGTGTGAACTTGATCCTGCCATTTTGATATTAACTGGTTATTTTGCTCGTTAGTTGATGCAGTTTCTTCCTAGCATCGATGGTCTTTACATTTTGGCATGTTTTTGCAATGGCTGGTACCGGTTGTTCCTTTCCATGTTTAGTGCTTCCTACAGGGTCTCTTGTAAGGCAAGCCTAGTGGTGACAAAATCTCTAAGCATTTGCTTATCTGTAAAGGATTTTATTTCTCCTTGACTTATGAAACTTAGTTTGGCTGGATATAAAATTCTGGGTTGAAAATTCTTTCCTTTAAGAATGTTGAATATTGGCCCCCACTCTCTTCTGGCTTGAAGAGTTTCTGCCGAGAGATCTGCTGTTAGTCTGATGGGCTTCCCTTTGTGGGTAACCCGACCTTTCTCTCTGGCTGCCCTTAAGATTTTTTCCTTCATTTCAACTTTGTTGAATCTGGCAATTATGTGTCTTGGAGTTGCTCTTCTCGAGGAGTATCTTTGTGGCGTTCTCTGTATTTCCTGGATTTGAATGTTGGCCTGCCCTACTAGGTTGGGGAAGTTCTCCTGGATGATATCCTGAAGAGTGTTTTCCAACTTGTTTCCATTTTCCCCCTCACTTTCAGGCACCCCAATCAGACGTAGATTTGGTCTTTTTACGTAATCCCATACTTCTTGCAGGCTTTGTTCATTTCTTTTTCTTCTTTTTTCTTTTGGTTTTTCTTCCCGCTTCATTTCATTCATTTGATCCTCAATCGCTGACATCTTTCTTCCAGTTGATCGAGTCAGTTACTGAAGCTTGTGCATTTGTCACGTATTTCTCATGTCATGGTTTTCGTCTCTTTCATTTCGTTTATGAGCTTCTCTGCATTAATTACTCTAGCCATCAATTCTTCCACTTTTTTTTCAAGATTTTTAGTTTCTTTGCGTTGGGTACGTAATTCCTCCTTTAGCTCTGAGAAATTTGATGGACTGAAGCCTTCTTCTCTCATCTCGTCGAAGTCATTCTCCGTCTAACTTTGATCCGTTGCTGGCGATGAGCTGCGCTCCTTTGCCGGGGGAGATGCGCTCTTATTTTTTGAATTTCCAGCTTTTCTGCCCTGCTTTTTCCCCTTCTTTGTGGTTTTATCTGCCTCTGGTCTTTGATGATGGTGATGTACTGATGGGGTTTTGGTGTAGGTGTCCTTCCTGTTTGATAGTTTTCCTTCTAACAGTCAGGACTCTCAGTTGTAGGTCTGTTGGAGATTGCTTGAGGTCCACGCCAGACCCTGTTTGCCTGGGTATCAGCAGCAGAGGCTGCAGAAGATAGAATATTTCTGAACAGCGAGTGTACCTGTCTGATTCTTGCTTTGGAAGCTTCCTCTCAGGGGTGTACTCCACCCTGTGAGGTGTGGGGTGTCAGACTGCCCCTAGTGGGGGATGTCTCCCAGTTAGGCTACTCAGGGGTCAGGGACCCACTTGAGCAGGGAGTCTGTCCCTTCTCAGTTCTCAACCTCCGTGTTGGGAGATCCACTGCTCTCTTCAAAGCTGTCAGACAGAGTCGTTTGCGTCTGCAGAGCTGCTGCGTTTGTTATTGTTTACTGTGCCCTGTCCCCAGAGGTGGAGTCTACAGAGACAGGCAGGTTTCCTTGAGCTGCTGTGAGCTCCACCCAGTTCGAGGTTCCCAGCATCTTTGTTTACCTACTTAAGCCTCAGCAATGGCGGGTGTCCCTCCGCCAGCCTCGCTGCTGCCTTGCCGGTAGATCACAGACTGCTGTGCTAGCAATGAGGGAGGCTCCGTGGGTGTGGGACCCTCCCGGCCAGGTGTGGGATATGATCTCCTGGTGTGCCTGTCTGCTTAAAGCGCAGTATTGGGGTGGGAGTTACCAGATTTTCCAGGTGTTAAGTGTCTCAGTTCCCCTGGCTAGGAAAAGGGATTCCCTTCCCCCTTGCGCTTTCAAGGTGAGGAAATGCCTCGCCCTGCTTCAGCTCTCGCTGGTCGGGCTGCAGCAGCTGACCAGCACCGATCGTCTAGCAATCCCCAGTGAGATGAACCCAGTACCTCAGTTGAAAATGCAGAAATCACCGGTCTTCTGTGTCGCTCGCGCTGGGAGTTGGAGACTGGAGCTGTTCCTATTCGGCCATGTTGCTCCCAGGAAATATCTTCAGTTAAAAACTGGAAAGAAGCTTTCTGAGAAACTGCTTTGTGTTCTGTGAATTTATCTCACAGTGTTACAGCTTTCCCTTTAAGAAGCCTTTCTCTAAGACTGTTCTTGTGGAATTTAAAAAGTGATATTTGGAAGCCCATACAGGACTATGGTAAAAAAGGAAATACCCTAAGATAAAAACTGAAAGGAAGCTTTTTCAGAAACTGCTTTATGTTCTGTTAATTCATCTCACGGAGTTATAGCTTTCCTCTCAAGAAGCATTTCGCTAAGACTGTTCTTGTGGAATTTGCAAAGTGATAATTGGAAGCCCAAACAGGGCTATGGTGAAAAAGGAAATATCCCAAGATAAAAACTGAAAAAAAGCTTTTTCAGAAACTGCTTTGTGTTCTGTAAATTCATCTCACAGCGTTATAGCTTTCCTCTCAAGAAGCCTTTCGCTAAGACTGTTCTTGTGGAATTTGCAAAGTGATATTTGGAAGTCCATAGAGGGCTATGGTGATAAAGGAAATCAATTCCGTTAAAAAATGGAAAGAAGCTTTCTGAGAAACGGCTTTTTGTTCTCTTAATTTATCTCACAGTGTTACAGCTTTCCCCTCAAGAAGCCTCTCACTAAGACTGTTCTTCTTTAATTTAAAAAGTGATAATTGGAAGCCCATAGAGGGCTATGGTGAAAAAGGAAATATCTTCAGTTAAAAACTGGAAAGAAATTTTTTGAGAAACTGCATTGTGTTCTATTAATTCATCTCAGGAGTTACAGCTTTCCCCTGAAAAGCCTTTCGCTAAGACTGTTCTTGTGGAATTTGCAAAGTGATATTTTGAAGCACATAGAGTGTTATGGTGAAAAAGAAAATATCTTCAGTTAAAAATGGAAGGAAACATTCTGAGAAACTGCTTTGTGTTCTGATATTTCATATCACAGAGTTACAGCTTTCCCCTCAAGTCGTCTTTCGCTAAGACTGTTCTTGTGGAATTTGCAAAGAGATATTTGGAAGCCCATATAGGGCTATCGTGAAAAAGGAAATCTCTTCCGTTAAAAACTGGAAAGAAGCTTTCTGAGAAACTGCTTTGTGTTCTGTTAATTCATCTCACAGACTTACAGCTTTCCCCTCAAGAAGCCTTTCGCTAAGACTCTTCTTCTGGAATTTAGAAAGTGATATTTGGAAACCCTTAGAGGTCTATGGTGAAAAAGGAGATATCTTCAGTAAAAAACTGGAAAGAAGCTTTCTGAGAAACTGCTTTGTGTTCTGTTAATTCATCTCACAGAGTTACAGCTTTCCCCTGAAGAAGCCTTTCGCTAAGACTGTTCTTGTGGAATTTGCAAAGTGACATTTGGAAGTCCATACAGGGTTATGGTGTAAAAGGAAATCTATTCCGTTAAAAACTGGAAAGAAGCTTTCTGAGAGACGGGTTTGTGTTCTCTTAATTCATCTCACAGAGTTACAGCTTTTCCCTCTAAAAGCCTTTCGATAATACTGTTCTTGGGGAATTTGCAAAGTGATATTTGGAAGCCTATAGAGGGCTATGGTGAAAAAGGTAATATCTTAAGTTAAAAACTGGAAAGAAGCTCTCTGAGAAACCGTTTTGTGTTCTGTTAATTCATCTAACAGAGTTACAGCTTGCCCCTCAGGAAGCCTTTCGCTAAGATTGTTCTTGTGGAATTTGCAAAATGAGACTTGGAAGCCCATAGAGGGCATTGTTGAAAAAGGAAATCGTTTTCGTCAAAAACTGGAAAGAAGCATTCTGCGAAAGGCTTTGTGTTCTGTTGATTCATCTCACAGAGTTACAGCTCTCCACTTAAGAAGCCTTTGGCTAAGAGTGTTCTTGTGGAATTTAAGAAGTGATATTTGGAAGCCCATAGAGAGCTGTGGTGAAAAAGGAAATATCCTAAGATAAAAACTGAAAAGAAGCTTTTTGAGAAACTCCTTTGTGTTCTGTTAATTCATCTCACAGAGTTACAGCTTACCCCTCAAGAATCCTTACGCTAAGACTGTTCCTGTGGAATTTGGAAAGTGATATTTGGAAGCCCATAGAGGGCTATGGTGAAAAGGGAAATATCTTCCGTTAAAAACTGGAAAGATGCCTTCTGAGAAACCGCTTTGTGTTCTGATAATTCATCTCACAGAGTTATAGCTTTCCCCTCAAGAAGCCATTTGCTAAGATTGTTCTTGTGGAATTTTCAAAGTGATATTTGGAAGCCCATAAAGATCTATGTTGAAAAAGGAAGTCTCTTCATTAAAAACTGGAAAGAAGCTTTTTGAGAAATTGTTTTGTGTTCTGTTAATTCATCTCACAGAATTACAGCTTTCCCCTGAAGAAGCCTTTTGCTAAGACTGTTCTTGTGGAACATGCAAAGTGATATATGGAAGACCTTGGAGGGCTATGGAGAAAAAGGAAATATCCTAAGATAAGAACTAAAAAGAAGCCTTTTGAGAAACTGCTTTGTGATCTGTTAATTCACCTCGCAGAGTTACATCTTTCCCCTCAAGAAGCCTTTCGCTAAGACTGTTCTTGTGGTATTTGCAAAGTGATAATTGTAAGCCCAAAGAGGGCTATGGTGAAAAAGGAAATTCCTTCCGTTAAAAATTGGAAAGAAGCTTTTTGAGAAACTGCTTTGTGTTATGTTAAGTCATCTCACAGAGTTACCGCTTTCCCCTCAAGAAGATTTTCGCTAAGACTGTTCTTGTGGAATTTGCAAAGTGGTATTTGGAAGGACCTAGAGGGCTATGGTGAAAAAGGAAATATCCTCTGTTAAAAAGTGGAAAGAAGCATTCTCAGAATCTGTTTTGTGTTCTGTTATTTCATCTCACAGAGTTAGAGCTTTCCCCTCAAGAAGCCTTTCGCTAAGACTGTTCTTGTGGAATATGCAACGTGATATCTGGAGCCCATAGAGGGCTATGGTGAAAAAGGAAATATCTTAAGTTAAAAAGTGGAAAGAACCTTTCTGAGAAACTGCTTTGTGTTCTGTTAATTCATCTCACAAAGTTACTGCTTTCCCCCAAGAAGCCTTTCGGTAAGACTGTTCTCGAGGAATTTGCGAAGTGATATTTGGAAGCCCATAGAGGTCTACCGTGAAAAAGAAAATATCTTCCGTTAAAAACTGGAAAAAAGCTTTCTGAGATACTGCTTTGTGTTCTGTTAATTCATTTCACAGAGTTACAGCTTTCCCCTCAAAAAGCCTTTCGATAAGACGGCTCTTGTAGAATATTCAAAGTGATATTTGGAAGCCCTTAGAGGGCTATGGTGAAAAAGGAAATATCTTCCGTTAAAAACTGGAAAGAAGCTTTCGGAGAAACTACTTTGTGTTCTTTTAATTCATCTCACATAGTTACAGTTTTCCCCTCAAGAAGCCTTCCGCTAAGACTGTACTTGTGCAATTTGCAAATTGGTATTTGGGAGCCGACAGAGGGCTACGGTGAAAAGGGAAATATCTTAAGATAAAAACCTGAAAGAAACTTTCTGAGAAACTACTTTGTGTTCTGTTAATTTATCTCAAAGAGATACAGCTTTCCCCTCAAGAGGCCTTTCGCTAAGACTGTTCTTGTGCTATTTTCATGGTGATATTTGGAAGCCATAAGAGGGCTATGGTGAAATAGGAAATATCTTCAGTTAAAAAGGTGAAATAAGCTTTCTAAGAAACTGTTTGTGTTCTGTGAATTAATCTCACAAAGTTACAGATTTCCCTTCAAAAAGCATTTCATTAAGACTGTTCTTCTGGAATTTGCAAAGTGATATTTGGAAGCCGATAGAGGGCTGTGGTGAAAGAAGAAATATCTTCTGTTAAAAACTAGAAAGAAGCTTTCTGAGAAACTGCTTTGTGTTCTGTTAATTTATCTTAGAGAGTTAAAGCTTTCCCCTCAAGAAGCCTTTCTGTAAGTCTGTTCTTGTGTAATTTGCAAAGTGATATTTGGAAGCCCATAGAGGGCTATTGTGAAAAAGGAAATATCTTCAATTAAAAACTGGAAAGATGATTTCTGAAAAGCTGCTTTGTGTTCTGTTAATTCATCTCACAGAGTTACAGCTTTCCCCTCAAGACACCTTTCGCGAAGACTGTTCTTGTGGAATTTGCAAAGTGATATTTGGACGCCCATAGAGGTCTATGGTGAAAAAGGAAATATCTTCCGTTAAAAACTGGAAAGAAGCTTTCTGAGAAACTGCTTTGTGTTCTGTTAATTCACATCAGGGAGTTACAGCTTTCCCCTCAAGAAGCCTTTCGCAAAGAAACTTCTTGTTGAATTTGCAAAGTGATATTTGGAAGCCATTAGAGGGCTATAGTGAAAAAGGAAATATCCTCAATTAAAAAGTGGAAAGAAGTTTTCTGAGAAACTGCTTTGTGTTTTGTTAATTCATCTCACAGAGTTAGAGCTTTCCGCTCAAGAAGCCTTTCGCTAACACTGTTCCTCTGGAATATGCAAAGTGTTATTTTGGAGCCCATAGGGGGCTACGATGAAAAGGAAATATTTTCAGTTTAAAAATGGAAAGAAGATTTTGAGAATCTGCTTTGTGTTCTTTTAATTCATCTCACAGAGTAGCAGCTTTCCCATCTAGAAGCCTTTCGTTAAGACTGTTCTTGTGGAATTTGCAAAGTGATATTGGGAAGTCCATAGAAGGCTATGGTGAAAAAGGAAATATCTTCCGTTAAAACTCTAAAGAAGCATTCTGTGAAATTGTCGTGTGTTCTGTTAATACATCTCACCGTGTTACATTTTCACATCCAGATGCCTTTCGCTAAGACTGTTCTTGTGGGATTTGCAAAGTGATATTTGGAAGCCCATAGAGGGCTATGGTAAAAAAGTAAATATCTTCAGTTAAAAACTGGAAAGAAGCTTTCTGAGAAACTGCTTTGTGTTCTCTTATTTCATCTCACAGAGTTACAGATATTCCCTCATGAAGCTTTTCACTAAGATTGTCTTTGTGGGATTTGCAAAGTGATAATTGGAAGCCCATAGAGGGCATGGTAAAAAAGGAACTATTTTCAGTTAAAAACTGGAAAGAAGCTTTCAGATAAACTGCCGTGTGTTCTGTAAATACATCTCACCGAGTTACAGCTCTCCCCACAAGAAGCCTTTCGCAAAGACTGTTCTTGTGGGATTTTCTAAGTGATATTTTGAAGCCCATAGAGGGCTATGGGGAAAAAGGAAATATCTTCTGTTGAAAACTGGAAAGAAGCTTTCTGAGAAACAGCTCTGTGTTCTCTTAATTCATTTCAGAGAGTTACAGCTTTCCGCTCCAGAAGCCTTTCGCTAAGACTGCTCTTTTGGAATTTGCAAAGTGATATTTGGAAGCCGTTAGATGGCTATGGTGAAAAAGGAAATATCTTCCGTTAAAAACTGGAAAGAAGCATTCTGAGATACTGCCGTGTGTTCTGTAAATACATTTACCCGAGTTACAGCTTTAACCTGAAGAAGCCTTTCGCTAAGTCTGTTCTTGTGGCATTTGCAATGTGATATTTGGAAGCCCATAGAGGGCTAGGGTGAAAAAGGAAATATCTTCCGTTGAAAACTGGAAAGAAGCTTTCTAAGAAACTGCTTTGTGTTCTGTTAATTCATCTCACATAGTTACAGGATTCCCCTCCAGAAGCCTTTCGCTTAGACTGTTCTTGTGGAATTTGCAAAGTGATATTTGGAAGCCCATAGAGGGCTATGGTGAAAAAGGACATACCTTCCATTAAAAACTGGAAAGAAATTTTCTGAGAAACTGCTTTGTGTTCTTTTAATTCGTCTCACGGAGTTAAAGCTTTCTTCTCAAAAAGCCTTTCGGTAAGACTGTTCCTGTGCAATTTGCAAAGTGATATTTGGAAGCCCATTGAGGGCCATGATGAAAAAGGAAATATCTTCAGTTAAAAACTGGAAAAAAACTTTCTGAGAAACTGCTTTGTGTTCCGGTAATTCATCTCACAGAGTTACAGCTTTCTTCTCAAGAAGCTTTTCGGTAAGTCTGTTTTGTGGGATTTGCAAAGTGATATTTGGAAGCCCATAGTGGGCTATGGAGAAAAAGGAAATACCTTCCGTTAAAAACTGGGAAGAAGATTTCTGAGACACTGCTTTGTGTTTTGTTAATTTATCTAACAGAGTTACAGCATTCCCCTACAGAAGTCATTCGGTAAGAGTGTTACTGTGGAATTTGCAAAGTGATATTTGGAAGCCCCTAGAGGGCTTCGGTGAAAAAGGAAATATCTTCAGTTAAAAACTGTAAAGAAGCTTTCTGAGAAACTGCTTTGTGTTCTGATATTTCATCTCAAAGAATTACAACTTTCCCTTCAAGAAGCCTTTCGATAAGACTGTTCTTATGGGATTTTCAAAGTGATATTTGGAAGCACAAATAGGGCTACGGTGAAAAAGAAAAATTCTTCAGTTAAAAACTGGAAAGAAGCTTTCTGAAAAACTGCTTTGTGTTGTGTTAATTCAACTCACTGAGTTACAGCTTTCCCCTCCAGAACACTTTCCCTAAAACTGTTCTTGTGGAATTTTCAAAGTGATATTTGGAAGCCCATAGAGGGCTTTGGAGAAATAGGAAATATCTTAAGATAATAACTGAAAAGAAGTTTTCTGAGAAACTGCTGTGTGGTTTGTTAATTCAACTCACAGAGTTACAGCTTTCCCCTCAAGAAGCCTTTCGGTAAGGCTCTTCTTGTTAAATTTGCAAAGTGATATTTGAAAGCCCATATAGGGCTATGGTGAAAAAAAAAAAAAATCTTTCGTTAAAAACTGGAAAGAAGATTTCTGAGAAACTGACGTGTGTTCTATTAATTCATTTAACACAGTTACAGCTTTTCTCTCAAGAAGACCTTCGCTAAGACTGTTCTTGAGGGATTTGCAAAGTGATATTTGGAAGCCCACAGAGGGCTATGTTGAAAAAGGAAATATCTTCCGTTAAAAACTGGAAAAAAGCTTTCTGAGAAACTGCCGTGTGTTCTGTTAATATATCTCACCGAGTTACAGCTTTTCCCTGAAGAAGCCTTTCGCTAAGACTGTACTTGTGGGATTTGCAAAGTGATATTTGGAAGTCTATAGAGGGTTATGGTGAAAAAGGAAATATCTTTCGTTAAAAACTGAAAAGAAGCTCTCTGAGAAACTGCTATGTGTTCTCTTAATTCATCTCAAAGAGTTACAACATTCCCCTCAGGAAGCCTTCAGCTAAGGCTCCTCTTGTGTAATTTGCAAAATGATATTTGGAAGCCGATAGAGGTCTACTGTGAAAATGGAAATATCCTCAGATAAAAAACGAAAAGAAGCTTTGTGAGAAACTGCTTTGTGTTCTGTTAGTTCATCTCACAGAGTTACAGCTTTCCCCTCAAGAAGCCGTTCACTAAGATTGTTTTTGTGAAATTTGCAAAGAGATAGTTGGAAGCCCATAGAGGGCTACGGTGAAAAAGGAAATATCCTAAGATAAAAACTGAAGAGAAGCTTTCTGAGAAACTGCTTTGTGTTCTGTTAATTCATCCCACAGAGTTACAGCTTTCCAATCAAGAAGACTTTCGCTAAGACTGTTCTTGTGTAATTTGGAAAGTGATATTTAGAAGCCCCTACAGGGCTATGGAGAAAAAGGAAATATCTTCCGTTAAAAACTGGAAAGAAGCTTTCTGAGAAACTGCTTTGTGTTCTGTTAATTCATATCGAAGAGTTAGAGTTTCCCCTCAAGAAGCCTTTCGCTAAGACTGTTCTTGTTGAATTTGCAAAGTGATATTTGGAAGACCATAGAGAGCTATTCTGAAAAAGGAAATATCCTAAGAAAAAAACTGAAAAGAAGTTTTCTGAGAAACTGCTTTGTGTTCTGTTAATTCATGTCAAAGAGTTAGAGCTTTCCTCTCAAGAAGCCTTTCGCTAAGACTCTTCTGGTGGTATTTGCAAAGTGTTATTTGGAAGCCCATAGAGGGTTATGGTGAAATTGGAAATATCCTAAGATAAAAACCGAAAACAAGCTTTCTGAGAATCTGCTTTGTGTTCTGTTATTCATCTCACAGAGTTACAGCTTTCCCCTCAAGAAGCCGTTCAAGAAGGCTGATCTTGTGTAATTTGCATAGAGATATTTGGAAGACCATAGAGGGCTATGTTGAAAAAGGAAATATCTTCCGTTAAAAACTGGAAAGAAGCATTCTGAGAAACTGCTATGTGTTCTGTTAATACATCACAATGAGTTACAGCTTTCCCATCAATAAATTTTTCGCTAGGAGTGTTCTTGTGGAATTTGCAAAGTGATATTTTGAAGCCCATAGAGGGCTACGGTGAAAAAGGAAATATATTACGTTAAAAACTGGAAAGAAGATTTCTGAGAAACTACTTAGTGTTCTCTTAATTCATCTCACAGTGTTACAGCTTTCCCCTCAAGAAGCCTTTTGCTAAAACTTTTCTTGGTGAATTTGCAAAGTGATATTTGGAAGCCCATAGAGGGCTACGGTGAAAAAGGAAATATCTTCGGTGTAAAACTGGAAAGAAGGTTTCTGAGAAACTGATGTGTGTTCTGTTATTTCATCTCACAGAGTTACAGATTTTCCCACAAGAAGCTTTTCTCAAAGACTGTTCTTATGGAATTTGCATAGTGATATTTGGAAGCCCCGCAAAGTCTATGGTGAAAAAGGAAATATCATCCGTTAAAAACTGGAAAGAAGATTTCTGAGAAACTGCTTTGTGTTATGTTAATTCATCTCACAGTGTTAGAGATTTCCCCTCCAGAAGCCTTTCACTAAGACTGTTCTTGTGGAATGTGCAAGGTGATATTTGGAATCCCATAGAGAGCTATGGGGAAAACTGAAATATCTTCCGTTAAAAACTGGAAAGAGGCTTTCTGAGAAACTGCTTTGAGTTCTGTTAATTCATCTCACAGAGTTACAGCTTTACCTGAAAGAAGCCTTTCGCTAAGACTGTTCTTCTGGAAATTGCGAAGTGATATTTGGAAGACTCTAGAGGGTTAGGGTGAAAAAGGAAATATTTTCCGTTAAAAACTGGAAAAAAGATTTCTGAGAATCAGTTTTGTGTTCTGTTAATTCATCTAAAAGAGTTACAGCTGTCCCCTACAGAAGCCTTTCGCTATGACTTTCCTTGTGGAATTTTCAAAGTGATATTTGGAAGCCCTTAGAAGGCTATGGTGAAAAAGGAAATATCCTAAGATAAAAACTGAAAAGAAGCTTTCTGAGAAACTGTTTTGTGTTCTGTTAATTCATCTCACAGAGTTACAGCTTTTACCTCAAGATGCCTTTCGCTAAGACTGTTCTTGTGCAAATTGCAAAGTGATATTTGGAAGCCCATAGAGAGCTATGTTGAACAATTAGAATCTTCCATTAAAAACTGGAAAGAAGTTTTCTGAGAAACTGCTTTGTGTTATGTTAATTCATGTCACAGAGTTACAGCTTTCTCCTCAAGTAGCCGTTCTCTAAGACTATTTTTGTGGAATTTTCAAAGTGATATTTGAAAGCCCATAGAGGGCTATGGTGAAAAAGGAAATATGCTAAGATAAAAACTGAAAAGAAGCTTTCTGAGAAACTACATTGTGTTCTGTTAATTCATCTCACACAGTTACAGCTTTCCCCTCAAGAATCCTTTGGCTAAGACTGTTCTTGTGCAGTTTACAAAGTGATATTTGGAAGTCCGTAGAAGGCTATGGTGAAAAAGGAAATATCTTCAGTTAAAAACTTGAAAGAAGTTTTATGAGAAACTGCTCTGTGTTCTGTTAATTCATCTCACAGAGTTACGGTTTCTCCTCAAGAGGCCTTCCGCTAAGACTGGTCTTGTGGAATTTGCAAAGTGGTATTTGGAAGCCCATAGAGGGCTATGGTGAAAATGGAAATATCCTAAGATAAAAACCGAAAAGAAGCTATCTGAGAAAGCACTTTGTGTTCTGTTAGTTCATCTCAAGGAGTTACAACCTTCCCCTAAAGTAGCTGTTCTCTAAGACTGTTCTTGTGAAATTTGCAAAGTGATATTTGGAAGCCAATAGAGGGCTATGATGAAAAAGGAAATATCTTCAGTTAAAAACAGGAAAGAAGCTTTCTGAGAAATTGCGTTGTGCTCTGTTAATTCATCTCACAGAGTTACAGCTTTCCCCTCAAGAAACGTTTTGCTAAGGCTGTTCTTGTGGAATTCGCAAAGTGATATTTGGAAGCTCATAGAGGGCTACGGTTAAAAAGGAAGTATCCTAAGATAAAAACTGAAAATAAACTTTCCGAGAAACTACTTTGTGTTCTGTAAGTTCATCTCACAGAGTTACAGCTTTCTCCTCAGTGAGACTTTCGCTAAGACTGTTCTTGTGGAATCTGCAAAGTCATATTTGGAAGCCCAAAGAGCGCTAAGGTGAAAAAGGAAATATCTTCCGTTAAAAAGTGGAAAGTAGATTTCTGAGAAACTGCTTTGTGTTCTGTTAATTCATCTCACAGAGTTACAGCTTTCCTCTCCAGAATCCTTTCTCTAATATTGTTACTGTTTAATTTATTAAGTGATACTTGGAAGAGAGTAGAGGGCTATGGTGAAAAAGGAAATATCTTCAGGTAAAAACTTGAAAGAAGCTTTTGGAGAAACTGCTTTGTGTTCTGTAAATTCATCTCACAGAGTTACAGCTTTCCACTCAAGAAGCCTTTCTTTATGACAGTTCTTGAGGAATTTTCAAAGTGATATTTGGAAGCCCTTAGCGGGCTACGTTAAAAAAGGAAATATCTTCAGTTAAAAACTGGAAAGAAGCTTTCTGAGAAACTTCTTTGTGTCCTGTTAATTCATCTCACAGAGTTACAGCTTTTCCCTCAAGAAGGCTTTCGCTAAGATTGTTCTTGTGGAATTTGCAAAGTGACATTTGGAAGCCCATAGACAGCTATGGTGAAAAAGAAAATGTGTTCAATTAAAAACTGCAAAGAAGTTTTCTGAGTAACTGCTTTGTGTTCTGTTAATTCATGTCACAGAGTTACAGTTTTACCGTCAAGAAGCCTTTCGCTAAGACTGTTCTTGTGGAATTTGAAAAGTGATATTTGGAAGCCCGTGGAGTGTTATGGTGAAAATGAAATATCTTCCGTTAAAACTGGAAAGAAGGTTTCTGAGAAACTGCTTTGTGTTCTGTTAATTCATCTCACAGCGTTATAGCTTCCCCCTCTAGAAGCCTTTTGCGAAGACTGTTCTTGTGCAATTTGCAAAGTGATATTTGGAAGCCCATAGAGGGCTATGCTGAAAAAGGAAATATCCTATGATAAAAACTGAAAAGAAGCTTTCTGAGAAAGTGCTTTGTGTTCTGCTAATTCATCTCACAGTGTTACAGCTTTCCCCTCAAGAAGCGTTTTACTAAGACTCTTCTTGTGGAATTTGCAAAGTGATATAAGGAAGACAATAGAGGGCTATGGTGAAAAAGGAAATATCTTCAGTTAAAGACTGAAAGGAAACTTTCTGAGAAATTGCTTTGTATTCTGTTAATTCATCTCACAGAGTTTCAGCTCTCCCCTCAAGAAGCCATTTGCTAAGACTGTTCTTGTGGAATTTCCAAAGTGATATTTGGAAGCCCATAGAGGGCTATGGTGAAAAAGGAAATATCCTAAAATAAACACTGAAAAGAATCATTCTAATATACTGCTTTGTGTTCTGTTATTTCTTCTCACAGAGTTACAGCTTTTCCCTTAAGAAGCCTTTCGCTAAGACCGTTCTTGTGTAATTTGCAAGGTGATATTTGGAAGCCCATAGAGGTCTATGGTGAAAAGGGAAATATCTTCCGTTAAAAACTGGAAAGAAGCTTTCTCAGAAACTGCTTTATGTTGTGTTAATTCATCTCACAGACTTACAGATTTCTCCTCAAGAAGCGTTTCACTAAGACTGTTCTTGTGAAATTTACAAAGTGATATTTGGAAGCCCATAGAGGGCTATGGTGAAAAAGAAAATATCTTCAGTTAAAAACTGGAAAGAAGCTTTCTGGGAAACTGCTTTTTGTTTTGATAATTCATCTCACAGAGTTACATCTTTTCCCTCAAGAAGCCTTTCGCTAAGACTGTTCTTGTGGAATTTGCAAAGTGATATTTGCAAGCCCCTGGAGGGTTATGGTGAAAATGAAATATCTTCCGTTAAAAACTGGAAAGAAGCTTTCTGAGAAACGGCTTTGTGTTCTGTTAATTCATCTAACAGAGTTACAGCTTTCCCCACATGAAACGTTTCGCTAAGACTGTTCTTGTGGAATTTGCAAAGTGATACTTGGAAGCCCATAGAGGGCTATGGTGAAAAAGGAAATGTCTTCCGTTAAAAACTGGAAAGAAACTGTCTGAGAAACTGCTTTGTGTTCTGTTAATTCATCTCACAGACTTACGGCTTTCCCCTTAATACTCCTTTCGCTAAGTCTGGTCTTGTGGAATTTGCAAAGAGATTTTTGGAAACCCCTAGAGGGCTAGGGTTAAAAAGGAACCATCTTCCGTTAAAAACTGGAAAGAAGCTTTCTGAGAGACTGCTTTGTGTTCTGTTATTTCATCTCACAGAGCTAAACTTTCCCCTCAAGAAGGCGTTCCCTAAAACTGTTCTTGTGGAATTAGCAAAGTGATATTTGGAAGCCCATAGAGGGCTATGGTGAAACAGGAAATATCTTCCGTTAAAAACTGGAAATAAGCTTTCTGAGAAACTGCTTTGTGTTTTGTTAGTTCATCTCACAAAGTTATAGCTTCCCCCTCAAGATGCCTCTCGATAAGTTTCTTCTTGTGGAATTTCCAAAGGGATATTTGAATGCCCATAGAGTGCTACCGTGAAAAAGGAAATATCTTCAGTTAAAGACTGAAAAGAAGCTTTCTGAAAACTGCTTTGTGTTCTGTTAATTCATCTCACAGTGTTACACCTATCATCTCAGGAAGCCATTCGCTAACACTGTTGTTGTGGAATTTCCAATGTGATATTTGAAAGCCCATAGAGGGCTATGGTGAAAAAGGAAATATCCTAAGGTAAAAACTGAAAAGAATCTTTCTGAGAAACTGCTTTGTGTTCTGTTAATTGTTCTCACAGAGTTACAGCTTTCCCCTCAGGAAGCCTTTCGCTGAGACTGTTCTTGTGGAATGTTCAAAGTGATATTTGGAAGCCCATAGAGGGCTATGGTGGAATAGGAAATATCTTCCGTTAAAAACTGGAAAGAATCTTTCAGAGAAACTGCTTTGTGTTGTGTTAATTCATCTCACAGTGTTACAGCTTTCCCCTCAGAGAGCCGTTAACTAAGACTGTTCTTTTGAAATTTGCAAAGTGATAATTCGAAGGCCGTAGAGGGTTATGATGAAAAAGGAAATATCTTCAGTTAAAAACTGGAAGGAAGCTTTCTGAGAAACTGCTTTGTGTTCGGTTAATTCAT
Source organism: Chlorocebus sabaeus (assembly GCF_047675955.1). Classification (NCBI taxonomy): domain Eukaryota; kingdom Metazoa; phylum Chordata; class Mammalia; order Primates; family Cercopithecidae; genus Chlorocebus; species Chlorocebus sabaeus. The sequence goes on along the minus strand of NW_027327458.1, from coordinate 35,104 downwards.
CTCACAGAGTTGCAGCTTTCCCTTCAAGAAGCCTTTCGCTAAGAGTGTTCTTGTGGAATTTGCAAAGAGATTTTTGGAAACCCCTAGAGGGCTAGGGTAAAAAGGAACCATCTTCCGTTAAAAACTGGAAAGAAGCTTTCTGAGAAACTGCTTTGAGTTGTGTTAATTCATCTCACAGACTTACAGCATTCCCCTCAGGTAGCCGTTAACTAAGACTGTTCTTTTGAAATTTGCAAAGTGATAATTCGAAGCCCATAGAGGTTTATCGTGAAAAAGGAAATATCTTCAGTTAAAAACTGGAAAGAAGCTTTCTGAGAAAATGCTTTGTGTTCGGTTAATTCATCTCACCGAGTTACAGCTTTCCCCTAAAGAAGCCGTTAACTAAGACTGTTCTTGTGGAATTTGCAAAGTGATATTTGTAAGCCCGTAGAGGGCTATGGTGAAAAAGAAAATATCTTCGGTTAAAAACTGGAAAGAAGCTTTCTGAGAAACTGCTTTGTGTTATGTTAATTCACCTCACAGAGTTACAGCATTCCCCTCATGAAGCCATTCGCTAAGAGAGTTCTTTTGGAATTTGAAAATGATATTTGGAAGCCTATATAGGGAAATGGTGAAAAAGGAAATATCCTAAGATAAAAACTGGAAAGAAGCTTACAGAGAAACTGCTTTTTGTTCTGTTAATTCATCTCACAGTGTTACAGCCTTCAACTCAGGAAGCCTTTCGCTAAGACTGTTCTAGTGGAATTTGCAATGTGATATTTGGAAGCCCATGCAGAGCTATGGTGAAAAAGGAAATATCTTCCAATAAAATCTGGAAAGAAGCTTTCTGAGAATCTGCCTTGTGTTCTGTTAATTCATCTCACAGAGTTACAGCTTACCCCTCAAAAAGCCTTTCGCTAAGACTGTTGTTGTGGAATTTGAAAAGTGATATTTGGAAGCTCCAGAGGGCTATGCTGAAAATGAAATATCTTCCGTTAAAAACTGGAAAGAAGCGTTCTGAGAAACTGCTTTGTTTTCTGTTAATTCATCTCACAGAGTTACAGCTTTCCCCTCAAGAAGCCGTTAACTAAGACAGTTCTTGCGGAATTTGCAAGGTGTTATTTGGAAGCCCATAGAAGACTATGGTGAAATAGGAAATATCCTAATATAAAAACTTAAAAGAAGCTTTCTGAGAAACTGCTTTGTTTCTGTTAATTCATCTCACAGAGTTACAGCTTTCCCCACAAGAAGCCATTCGCTAAGTCTGTTTGTGTGGATTTTGCAAAGTGATATTTGGAAGCCCATAGAGGGCTATGGTGAAAAACAAAATATCCTAAGAGAAAAACTGAAAAGAAACTTTCTGAGAAACTGCTTTGTGTTCTGTTAATTCATCTCACAGAGTTACAACTTTCCCCTCAAGAAGCCTTTCACTAAGACTGTTCTTGGGGAATTTGCAAACTGATATTTGGAAGACCATAGAGGGCTATGGTGAAAAAGGACATATCTTCCGTTAAAAACTGTAAAGAAGCTTTCTGAGAAGCTGCTTTGTGTTCTGTTTATTCATCTCACAGAGTTCCAGGATTTCCCTTAAGAAGCCTTTCGCTAAGACTGTTCTTGTGGAATTTGCAAAGTGATATTTGGAAGCCCATAGCGGCCTATGGTGAAAAAGGAAACATCTTCAGTTAAAACTGGAAAGAAGCTTTCTGAGAAACTGCTTTGTTTTGTGATAATCCATCTCACAGAGTTACAGTTTTCCCCTCAAGAAGCCGTTCACTAAGACTGTTCTTGTGAAATTTGCTAAGTGATAATTGGAAGCCCAAAGAGGGCTATGGTGAAAAAGGAAATACCTTGGGTTAAAAACTGGAAAGAAACTTTCTGAGAAACTTCTTTGTGTCCTGTTAATTCATCTCACAGAGTTACAGCTTTTCCCTCAAGAAGGCTTTCGCTAAGATTGTTCTTGTGGAATTTGCAAAGTGACATTTGGAAGCCCATAGACAGCTATGGTGAAAAAGAAAATGTGTTCAATTAAAAACTGCAAAGAAGTTTTCTGAGTAACTGCTTTGTGTTCTGTTAATTCATGTCACAGAGTTACAGTTTTACCGTCAAGAAGCCTTTCGCTAAGACTGTTCTTGTGGAATTTGAAAAGTGATATTTGGAAGCCCGTGGAGTGTTATGGTGAAAATGAAATATCTTCCGTTAAAACTGGAAAGAAGGTTTCTGAGAAACTGCTTTGTGTTCTGTTAATTCATCTCACAGCGTTATAGCTTCCCCCTCTAGAAGCCTTTTGCGAAGACTGTTCTTGTGCAATTTGCAAAGTGATATTTGGAAGCCCATAGAGGGCTATGCTGAAAAAGGAAATATCCTATGATAAAAACTGAAAAGAAGCTTTCTGAGAAAGTGCTTTGTGTTCTGCTAATTCATCTCACAGTGTTACAGCTTTCCCCTCAAGAAGCGTTTTACTAAGACTCTTCTTGTGGAATTTGCAAAGTGATATAAGGAAGACAATAGAGGGCTATGGTGAAAAAGGAAATATCTTCAGTTAAAGACTGAAAGGAAACTTTCTGAGAAATTGCTTTGTATTCTGTTAATTCATCTCACAGAGTTTCAGCTCTCCCCTCAAGAAGCCATTTGCTAAGACTGTTCTTGTGGAATTTCCAAAGTGATATTTGGAAGCCCATAGAGGGCTATGGTGAAAAAGGAAATATCCTAAAATAAACACTGAAAAGAATCATTCTAATATACTGCTTTGTGTTCTGTTATTTCTTCTCACAGAGTTACAGCTTTTCCCTTAAGAAGCCTTTCGCTAAGACCGTTCTTGTGTAATTTGCAAGGTGATATTTGGAAGCCCATAGAGGGCTATGGTGAAAAGGGAAATATCTTCCGTTAAAAACTGGAAAGAAGCTTTCTGATTACAGCTTCCCCTCAAAAGCCTTTCGCTAAGACTCTTGTTGTGGAATTTTAAAAGTGATATTTGGAAGCCCAAATAGGGCTTTGGTGAAAAAGGAAATATCTTCAGTTAAAAACTGGAAAGAAGCTTTGTGAGAAACTGCTTTGTGTCTTCTTAATTCATCTCACAGAGTTGCAGCTTTCCCTTCAGGAAGCCTTTCGCTAAGTCTGCTCTTGTGGAATTTGCAAAGTGATATTTGGAAGCCCATAGACGGCTACGGTGAAAAAGGAAATATCTTAAGTTAAAAACTGGAAAGAAGCTTTGTGATCTACTGCTTTGTGTTCTGTTAATTCATCTCACAGAGTTACAGCTTTCCCCTCAAGAAGCCTTTCGCTAAGACTGTTCTTGTGGAATTCGCATGGTGATATTTGCAAGACCAAAGAGGGCAATAGTGAAAAAGGAAATATCTTCAGTTAAAAACTGGAAAGAAGCTTTCTGAGAAACTGCTTTGTGTTCTGTTAATTCATTTCGCAGAGTTACAGCTTTCCCCTCAAGAAGTATTTCGCTAACACTGTTCTTGTGTAATTTGTAAAGTCATATTTGGAAGCCCAAAGATGGCTTTGGTAAAAAAGGAAATATCTTCCGTTAAAAACTGGAAAGAACTTTCTGAGAAAATACTTTGTGTTCTGTTAATTCATCGCAAAGAGTTACAGCTCTCCACTCAAGAAGCCTTTCGTTAAGATTGTTCTTGTGGAATTTGAAAAGAGATATTTGGAAGCCCATAGGGGGCTATGGTGAAAAAGGAAATATCTTCGTAAAAAACTGGAAAAATGATTTCTGAGAAACTGCTTTGTGTTCTGTTATTTCATCTCACAGAGTTACAGCTTTCCCCTCAAAAAGCCTTCCCCTAAGACTGTTCTTGTGGTATTTGGAAAGTGATATTTAGAAGGACATAGAGGGCTATGGAAAAAAAGGAAATATTCTCCGTTAAAAATGGGCAAGAAACTTTCTGAGAAACTGCTTTGTGTACTGTAAATTCATCTCACAGCGTTACAGCTTTCCCCTCAAGAAGCCTTTCGCTATGACTGTTCTTGTGGAATTTAGAACGTGATATTAGAAGCCCATACAGGGCTATGGTGAAAAAGGAAATATCCTCCGTTAAAAACTGGAAAGAAGCTTTCTGAGGAACTGCTTTGTGTTCTGTTTATTCAGCTCACAGAGTAACAGCTTTTCCCTCAATAAGCGTTTCGCTAAGACTCTTCTTGTGGAATGTGCAAAGTTATATTTGGAAGCCCATAGAGGGCTATGGTGAAAAAGTTAGCATCCTAAGATAAAAACTGAAAAGAAACTTTCTGACATACCACTCGGTGTTCTTATAATTCATCTCACAGAGTTACAGCTTTCCCCTCAAGATGCCTTTCGCTAAGACTGTTCTTGTGGAATTTGCAAAGTGATATTTGGAAACCCAGAGAGGGCTATCGTTGAAAAGGAAATATATTCCGTTAAAAACTGAAAAGAGGCATTCTGAGAAACTGCTTTGTGTTCTGATATTTCATTTCACAGAGTTACAGCTGTCTCCTCAAGAAGCCATTCGCTAAGGCTGTTCTTGTGGAATTTGCTAAGTGATATTTGGAAGCCCATAGAGGTCTATGGTGAAAAAGGAAATTCTTCCGTTACAAAGTGGAAAGAGGCTTTCCAGGAAACTGCTTTGTGTTCTGTTAATTCATCTCACAGAGTTACAGCTTTCCCCTCAAGAAGCCTTTCGCTAAGATTGTTTTTGTGGAATTTGCAAAGTGATATTTGGAAGCCCATAAACGGCTACTGTGAAAAAGGAAATATCTTCTGTTAAAAACTGGAAAGAAGCTCTCTGAGAAACAGCTTTGTGTTCTTTTAATTCATGTCACTGTTACAGCTTTCCCCTCAAAAAGCCTTTCGCTAAGACTGTTCTTGTGGAATTTTCAAAGTGATCTTTGGAAGCCCATTGACGGCTATGGTGAAAAAGGAAATATCTTCAGTTAAAAACTGGAAAGAAGGTTTCTTAGAAAGTTCTTTTGTCCTGTTAATTCATCTCACAGAGTTACAGATTTTCCCTCAAGAAGCCTTTCGCTAAGACTGTTCTTTTGGAATTTGAAAAGTGATATTTGGAAGCCCATAGTGGGGTTTTGTGAAAAAGGAAATATCTTCCATTAAAAACTGGAAAGAAGCTTTCTGAGAAACTGCTTTGTGTTCTGTTAATTCATCTCACAGAGTTACAGCTTTCCCCTGAAGAAGACTTTCGCTTAGAGTGTTCTTGTGGAATTTGCAAGGTGATATTTGGTAGCCCGTAGTGGGCTTTGGTGAAAAAGGAAATATCTTCAGTTAAAAACTGGAAAGAAGCTTTCTGAGAAACTGCTTTGTGTTCTGTAAATTTATCTCACAGAATTACAGCTTTCTCCACAAAAATCCTTTCGCTAATACTGTTGATGTGGAATTTTGAAAATGATATTTAGAAGCCCATAGAGGGCTATGGTGAAAAAGGAAATATCTTCAGTTAATACTGAAAAGAAGCTTTCTGAGAAACTGCTTTGTGTTCTGTTAATTCATGTCACAGAGTTGCAGCTCTTCCCTCAAGAATCCATTCGCTAAGACTGTTCTTGTGAAATTTCCAGAGTGATATTTGGTAGCCCATAGAGGGCTACGGTGAAAAAGGAAATATCCTAAAATAAAAAGTGAAAAGAAGCTTTCTGAGAAACTGCTTTGTGTTCTTTTATTTTCTCACAAAGTTGCAGCTTTTCCACCAAGAAGACTTTTGCTCAGCCTGTTCTTGTGGAATTTGCAAAGTGATATTTCGAGGCCCAAAGAGTGCTATGGTGAAAAAGGAAATATACTCAGTTTAAAACTTCAAAGATGTTTTCTGAGAAACTCCTTTGTTTTCCGTGAATTCATCACACAGAGTTACAGTTTTCCCTCAAGAAGCAATTCGCTAAGACCGTTTTTGTGGAATTTGCGAAATGATATTTGGAAGTGCATAGAGGGCTGTGGTGAAAAAGGAAATATCCTGAGTTAAACACGGAAAAGAAGATTTCTGAGAAACTGCCTTGTGATCTGTTAATTCATCTCAAAGAGTTCCAGCATTCCCCTCAAGAAGACTATCGCTATGACTGTTTTTGTCGAATTTGCAAAGTGTTATTTGGAAGCTCATAGAGGGCTATGGTGAAAAAGGAAATATCTTGAGTTGAAAACTGGAAAGAAGCTTTCTGAGAAACTGCTTTCTGTTCTGTCAATTCATCTCACAGATTTGCAGCTTTACCCTCAAGAAGCCGTAGACTAAGACAGTTCTTGTGAAATTTGGAAAGTGATATTTGGAAGCCTATAGAGGGCTATGGTGAAAAAGGAAATATCTTCCGTTTAAAACTGAAAAGAAGCTGTCTGGGAAACTGCTTTGTGTTCTGTTAATTCATCGCAGAGAGTAACAGCTTTCCCTTCAAAAAGCCATTTGCTAAGACTGTTCCTGTGGAATTTGCAAAGCGATAATTGGAAGCCCATAGAAGGCTACGGTGAAATTGAAATATCTTCCATTAAAAACTGGATAGAAGCTTTCTGAGAAACTGCTTTGTGTTCTGTTAATTCATCTCACAGAGTTACACCTTGCCCCTCAAGAAGGCGTTCACTAAGTCTGTTCTTGTGAAATTTGCAAAGTGATATTTGGAAGCCCATGGAGTGCTATTGTGAAAAAGGAAATATCTTCAATTTGAAACTGCAAAGAAGCTTTCTGAGAAACTCCTTTGTTTTCTGTGAATTAATCTCACAGAGTTACAGCTTTCCCTCAAGAAGCCATTCGCTAAGACTGTTCCTGTGGAATTTGCGAAGTGATATTTGGAAGTGCATAGAAGTCTATGGTGAAAAAGGAAATATCCTAAGATAAAAACCGCAAAGAAGCTTTCTGAGAAAATGCTTTGTGTTCTGTTAATTCATCTCACCGAGTTACAGCATTCCCCCCAAGAAGCCTTTCGCTAATACTGTTCTTGTGGAATTTGCAAAGTGATATTTGGAAGCCCATAGAGGGCTATGGTGAAAAAGGAAATATCTTCAGTTGAAAATTTTAAAGAAGCTTTCTGAGAAACTGCTTTGTGTTCTGTTAATTCATCCAACAGAGTTACAACTTTCCCCTCAAGAAGCCTTTCCCAAGAATGTTCTTGAAGAATTTGCAAAGTGATATTTGGAAGCCCATTGAAGGCTATGGTGAAAATGAAATATCTTTCATTAAAAACTGGAAAAACGCTTTCTGAGACTGCTTTGTGTTCTGCTAATTCATCTCAGAGAGTTACAGCATTCCCCTCAAGAAACGGTTCACTAAGACTCTTCTTGTGAAATTTGCAAAGTGATATTTGGAAGCCCATAGAGGGCTATGGAGAAAAAGGAAATATCTTCAGTTAAAACCTGCAAAGAAGCTTTCAGAGAAACTACTTTGTGTTCCGTTAATTCATCTCAGAGAGTTATAGCTTTCCCCTCAAGAACGCATTTGCTAAGACAGTTCTTCTGGAATTCGCAAAGTGATATTTGGAAGCCCATAGAGGGTTATGGTGAAAATGAAATATATTTCGTTAAAAACTGCAAAGAAGCTGTCTGAGAAACTGCTTTGTGTTCTGTTAATTCGTCTCACGGAGTTACAGTTTTCCCCTCAAGAAGACGTTCACTAAGACTGTTCTTGTGAAATTTACAAAGTGATATTTCGAAGCCCATAGAAGGCTACGGTCAAAAAGGAAATATCTTCAGTTTAAAACTGCAAAGAAGCTTTCTGAGAACCTGCGTTGTTTTCTGTTAATTCATCTCCCAGAGTTGCAGCTTTCCCCTAAATAAGCCTTTCGATAAAGCTGTTCTTGTGGAATTTGCAAATTGATATTTGGATGTCCTTAGAGGGCTATGGTGAAAAAGAAAATATCTTCCGTTAAAAACTTTAAAGAAGCTTTCTTAGAAAGTGCTTTCTGTTCTGATAATTCATCTCACAGAGTTACAGTTTTCCCTTCAAGAATCCTTTCGATAAGACTGTTCTTGTGGAATTTGCAAAGTGATATATGGAAGCCCATAGAGGGCTATGGTGAAAAAGGAAATATCTTCAGTTAAAAATTGGAAAGAAGCTTTCTGAGAAACTTCTTTGTGTTCTGTTAATTCATCTCACAGAGTTACAGCATTCCCCTCAAGAAGCCTTTCGATGAGACTGTTCTTGTGAAATTTGCAAGGTGATATTTGGAAGCCCCTGGAGAGCTATGGTGTTTAAGGAAATATCTTCAGGTAAAAACTGCAGAGAAGATTTCTGAGAAAGTGATTTGTGTTCTGTTAGTTCATCTCACACAGTTACAGCTATTCCCTCAAGAAGCCTTTCGCTAAGACTATTCTTGTGGAATTTGCAAAGTGATATTTGAAAGCCCATAGAGGGCTATGGTGAAAAAGGAAATATCTTCCGTTAAACACTGGAAAGGAGCTTTCTGAGAAACTGGTTTGTGTTCCGTTAATTCATCTCACAGAGTTACAGCTTCCCCTAAAGAAGCCGTTCACTAAGACTGTTCTTTTGAAATTAGCAATATGATATTTTAAGCCCTTAGAGGGCTATGTTGAAAAAGGAAATATCTACAGTTAAAAACTGCAAGGAAGATTTCTGAGACACTGCTTTGTGCTTTGTTATTTCATCTCACAGTGTTACAGCTTTCCCTTCAAGAAGCCTTTCGCTAAGACTCTTCTTGTGGAATTTGCAAAGTGATATTTGTAAGCCCATAGAGGGCTATGGTGAAAGAGGAAATATCTTCAGTTAAAAACTGAAAAGAAGCTTTCTGAGAAACTGCTTTGTGTTCCGTTAATTCATCTCACTGAGTTACAGCTTTCCCCTCAAGAAGCCGTTCACTAAGACTGTTCTTGTGAAATTTGCAAAGTGATATTTTAAACCAATAGAGGGCTATGGTGAAAAAGGAAATATCTTCCGTTAAAACCTGGAAAGAAGCTTTCTGAGAAACTGCTTTGTGTTGTCTTAATTCATCTCGGAGAGTTAGAGCTTTCCCCTAAAGAAGCCTTTCACGAATTCTGTTCTTGTGGAATTTACGAAGTGATATTTGGAAGCCCATAGAGGGCTACGGTGAAAAAGGAAATATCTTCCGTTAAAAACTGGATAGAAGCTTTCCGAGAAACTGCTTTGTGTTCTGTTAATACATCTCACAGAGTTACAGCTTTCCCCTCAAGAAGCCGTTCACGAAGACTGTTCTTGTAAATTTGCAACGTGATATTTGGTACCCCATGGAGGGCTATGGTGTAAAAGGAAATATCTTCAGTTAAAAACTGCAAAGAAGATTTCTGAGAAACTGCTTTGTGTTCTGTTAATTTATTTCACAGAGTTACAGCTTTCCCCTCAAGAAGCCTTTCGCTAAGACTGTTCTTGTGGAATTTGCAAAGTGATATTTGGAAGCCCATAGCGGCCTATGGTGAAAAAGGAAATAACTTCAGTTAAAAACTGTAAAGAAGCTTTCTCAGAAACTCTCCTGTGTTCTGTTAATTCATCTCACAGAGTTACAGCTTTCCCCTCAAGAAGTCTTACGCTAAGACAGTTCTTGTGGAGTTTCCAAGGTGATATTTGGAAGCATATATTTGGCAGGGGTGAAAAAGGAAACATCTTCAGTTAAAACTGGAAAGAAGCTTTCTGAGAAACTGCTTTGTTTTGTGATAATCCATCTCACAGAGTTACAGTTTTCCCCTCAAGAAGCCGTTCACTAAGACTGTTCTTGTGAAATTTGCTAAGTGATAATTGGAAGCCCAAAGAGGGCTATGGTGAAAAAGGAAATACCTTGGGTTAAAAAGCGAAAAGAAGCTTTCTGAGAAATTGCTTTGTGTTCTGTTATTTCATCTCATAGAGTTACAGCTTTCCCCTCAAGATGCCGTTCACTAAGACTATTCTTGTGAAATTTTCAAAGTGATATTTGGTAACCCATAGAGGGCTATGGTGAAAAAGGAAATATCCTAAGATAAAAACTGAAAAGAATCTTTCTGAGAAACTGCTTTGTGTTCTGATAATTCATTTCACAGAGTGACAGTTTTCTCCTCAAGAAGCCATTCGCTAATGCTGTTGTTGTGGAATTTGCCAAGTGATATTGGGAAGCCCATAGAGGGCTACGGTGAAAAAGGAAATTCTTCCGTTAAAAAGTGGAAAGAAGCTTTCCGAGAAACTGCTTTGTGTTCTCTTAATTCATCTCACAGAGTTACTACTTTCCCCTCAAGAAGTCTTTCGCTAGGTCTGTTCCTGTGGAATTTGCAAAGTGATATTTGGAAGCCTATAGACGGCTATGGTTAAAAAGGAAATATCTTCAGTTAAAAACTGGAAAGAAGCTCTTTGGGAAACTACTTTTTGTTCTGCTAATTCATCTCACAGAGTTACACCTTTCCACTCAGGAAGCCTTTCGCTAAGACTGTTCTTGTAGAATTTGCAAAGTGATCTTTGGAAGCCCATAGATGGCTATGGTGAAAAAGGTAATATCTTAAGTAAAAAACTGGAAAGAAGCTTTCTGATCAACTGCTTTGTGCTCTGTTAAATCATCTCACAGAGTCACAGCTTTCCCCACAAGAAGCCTTTCGCTAAGACTATTCATGTGGAATTTTCAAAGGGATACTTGGAAGAGAATAGAGGGCTATGGTGAAAAAGGAACTATCTTCAGTTAAAAACTGGAAAGAAGCTTTCTGGGAAACTGCTTTGTGTTCTGTTAATTCATTTCAAAGAGTTACATCTTTTCCCTCAAGAAGCCTTTCGCTAAGACTGTTCTTGTGGAATTTGCAAAGTGATATTTGCAAGCCCCTGGAGGGTTATGGTGAAAATGAAATATCTTCCGTTAAAAACTGGAAAGAAGCTTTCTGAGAAACGGCTTTGTGTTCTGTTAATTCATCTAACAGAGTTACAGCTTTCCCCACATGAAACGTTTCGCTAAGACTGTTCTTGTGGAATTTGCAAAGTGATACTTGGAAGCCCATAGAGGGCTATGGTGAAAAAGGAAATGTCTTCCGTTAAAAACTGGAAAGAAACTGTCTGAGAAACTGCTTTGTGTTCTGTTAATTCATCTCACAGACTTACGGCTTTCCCCTTAATACTCCTTTTGCTAAGTCTGGTCTTGTGGAATTTGCAAAGAGATTTTTGGAAACCCCTAGAGGGCTAGGGTTAAAAAGGAACCATCTTCCGTTAAAAACTGGAAAGAAGCTTTCTGAGAGACTGCTTTGTGTTCTGTTATTTCATCTCACAGAGCTAAACTTTCCCCTCAAGAAGGCGTTCCCTAAAACTGTTCTTGTGGAATTAGCAAAGTGATATTTGGAAGCCCATAGAGGGCTATGGTGAAACAGGAAATATCTTCCGTTAAAAACTGGAAATAAGCTTTCTGAGAAACTGCTTTGTGTTTTGTTAGTTCATCTCACAAAGTTATAGCTTCCCCCTCAAGATGCCTCTCGATAAGTTTCTTCTTGTGGAATTTCCAAAGGGATATTTGAATGCCCATAGAGTGCTACCGTGAAAAAGGAAATATCTTCAGTTAAAGACTGAAAAGAAGCTTTCTGAAAACTGCTTTGTGTTCTGTTAATTCATCTCACAGTGTTACACCTATCATCTCAGGAAGCCATTCGCTAACACTGTTGTTGTGGAATTTCCAATGTGATATTTGAAAGCCCATAGAGGGCTATGGTGAAAAAGGAAATATCCTAAGGTAAAAACTGAAAAGAATCTTTCTGAGAAACTGCTTTGTGTTCTGTTAATTGTTCTCACAGAGTTACAGCTTTCCCCTCAGGAAGCCTTTCGCTGAGACTGTTCTTGTGGAATGTTCAAAGTGATATTTGGAAGCCCATAGAGGGCTATGGTGGAATAGGAAATATCTTCCGTTAAAAACTGGAAAGAATCTTTCAGAGAAACTGCTTTGTGTTGTGTTAATTCATCTCACAGTGTTACAGCTTTCCCCTCAGAGAGCCGTTAACTAAGACTGTTCTTTTGAAATTTGCAAAGTGATAATTCGAAGGCCGTAGAGGGTTATGATGAAAAAGGAAATATCTTCAGTTAAAAACTGGAAGGAAGCTTTCTGAGAAACTGCTTTGTGTTCGGTTAATTCATCTCACAGAGTTGCAGCTTTCCCTTCAAGAAGCCTTTCGCTAAGAGTGTTCTTGTGGAATTTGCAAAGAGATTTTTGGAAACCCCTAGAGGGCTAGGGTAAAAAGGAACCATCTTCCGTTAAAAACTGGAAAGAAGCTTTCTGAGAAACTGCTTTGAGTTGTGTTAATTCATCTCACAGACTTACAGCATTCCCCTCAGGTAGCCGTTAACTAAGACTGTTCTTTTGAAATTTGCAAAGTGATAATTCGAAGCCCATAGAGGTTTATCGTGAAAAAGGAAATATCTTCAGTTAAAAACTGGAAAGAAGCTTTCTGAGAAAATGCTTTGTGTTCGGTTAATTCATCTCACCGAGTTACAGCTTTCCCCTAAAGAAGCCGTTAACTAAGACTGTTCTTGTGGAATTTGCAAAGTGATATTTGTAAGCCCGTAGAGGGCTATGGTGAAAAAGAAAATATCTTCGGTTAAAAACTGGAAAGAAGCTTTCTGAGAAACTGCTTTGTGTTATGTTAATTCACCTCACAGAGTTACAGCATTCCCCTCATGAAGCCATTCGCTAAGAGAGTTCTTTTGGAATTTGAAAATGATATTTGGAAGCCTATATAGGGAAATGGTGAAAAAGGAAATATCCTAAGATAAAAACTGGAAAGAAGCTTACAGAGAAACTGCTTTTTGTTCTGTTAATTCATCTCACAGTGTTACAGCCTTCAACTCAGGAAGCCTTTCGCTAAGACTGTTCTAGTGGAATTTGCAATGTGATATTTGGAAGCCCATGCAGAGCTATGGTGAAAAAGGAAATATCTTCCAATAAAATCTGGAAAGAAGCTTTCTGAGAATCTGCCTTGTGTTCTGTTAATTCATCTCACAGAGTTACAGCTTACCCCTCAAAAAGCCTTTCGCTAAGACTGTTGTTGTGGAATTTGAAAAGTGATATTTGGAAGCTCCAGAGGGCTATGCTGAAAATGAAATATCTTCCGTTAAAAACTGGAAAGAAGCGTTCTGAGAAACTGCTTTGTTTTCTGTTAATTCATCTCACAGAGTTACAGCTTTCCCCTCAAGAAGCCGTTAACTAAGACAGTTCTTGCGGAATTTGCAAGGTGTTATTTGGAAGCCCATAGAAGACTATGGTGAAATAGGAAATATCCTAATATAAAAACTTAAAAGAAGCTTTCTGAGAAACTGCTTTGTTTCTGTTAATTCATCTCACAGAGTTACAGCTTTCCCCACAAGAAGCCATTCGCTAAGTCTGTTTGTGTGGATTTTGCAAAGTGATATTTGGAAGCCCATAGAGGGCTATGGTGAAAAACAAAATATCCTAAGAGAAAAACTGAAAAGAAACTTTCTGAGAAACTGCTTTGTGTTCTGTTAATTCATCTCACAGAGTTACAACTTTCCCCTCAAGAAGCCTTTCACTAAGACTGTTCTTGGGGAATTTGCAAACTGATATTTGGAAGACCATAGAGGGCTATGGTGAAAAAGGACATATCTTCCGTTAAAAACTGTAAAGAAGCTTTCTGAGAAGCTGCTTTGTGTTCTGTTTATTCATCTCACAGAGTTCCAGGATTTCCCTTAAGAAGCCTTTCGCTAAGACTGTTCTTGTGGAATTTGCAAAGTGATATTTGGAAGCCCATAGCGGCCTATGGTGAAAAAGGAAACATCTTCAGTTAAAACTGGAAAGAAGCTTTCTGAGAAACTGCTTTGTTTTGTGATAATCCATCTCACAGAGTTACAGTTTTCCCCTCAAGAAGCCGTTCACTAAGACTGTTCTTGTGAAATTTGCTAAGTGATAATTGGAAGCCCAAAGAGGGCTATGGTGAAAAAGGAAATACCTTGGGTTAAAAACTGGAAAGAAACTTTCTGAGAAACTTCTTTGTGTCCTGTTAATTCATCTCACAGAGTTACAGCTTTTCCCTCAAGAAGGCTTTCGCTAAGATTGTTCTTGTGGAATTTGCAAAGTGACATTTGGAAGCCCATAGACAGCTATGGTGAAAAAGAAAATGTGTTCAATTAAAAACTGCAAAGAAGTTTTCTGAGTAACTGCTTTGTGTTCTGTTAATTCATGTCACAGAGTTACAGTTTTACCGTCAAGAAGCCTTTCGCTAAGACTGTTCTTGTGGAATTTGAAAAGTGATATTTGGAAGCCCGTGGAGTGTTATGGTGAAAATGAAATATCTTCCGTTAAAACTGGAAAGAAGGTTTCTGAGAAACTGCTTTGTGTTCTGTTAATTCATCTCACAGCGTTATAGCTTCCCCCTCTAGAAGCCTTTTGCGAAGACTGTTCTTGTGCAATTTGCAAAGTGATATTTGGAAGCCCATAGAGGGCTATGCTGAAAAAGGAAATATCCTATGATAAAAACTGAAAAGAAGCTTTCTGAGAAAGTGCTTTGTGTTCTGCTAATTCATCTCACAGTGTTACAGCTTTCCCCTCAAGAAGCGTTTTACTAAGACTCTTCTTGTGGAATTTGCAAAGTGATATAAGGAAGACAATAGAGGGCTATGGTGAAAAAGGAAATATCTTCAGTTAAAGACTGAAAGGAAACTTTCTGAGAAATTGCTTTGTATTCTGTTAATTCATCTCACAGAGTTTCAGCTCTCCCCTCAAGAAGCCATTTGCTAAGACTGTTCTTGTGGAATTTCCAAAGTGATATTTGGAAGCCCATAGAGGGCTATGGTGAAAAAGGAAATATCCTAAAATAAACACTGAAAAGAATCATTCTAATATACTGCTTTGTGTTCTGTTATTTCTTCTCACAGAGTTACAGCTTTTCCCTTAAGAAGCCTTTCGCTAAGACCGTTCTTGTGTAATTTGCAAGGTGATATTTGGAAGCCCATAGAGGTCTATGGTGAAAAGGGAAATATCTTCCGTTAAAAACTGGAAAGAAGCTTTCTCAGAAACTGCTTTATGTTGTGTTAATTCATCTCACAGACTTACAGATTTCTCCTCAAGAAGCGTTTCACTAAGACTGTTCTTGTGAAATTTACAAAGTGATATTTGGAAGCCCATAGAGGGCTATGGTGAAAAAGAAAATATCTTCAGTTAAAAACTGGAAAGAAGCTTTCTGGGAAACTGCTTTTTGTTTTGATAATTCATCTCACAGAGTTACATCTTTTCCCTCAAGAAGCCTTTCGCTAAGACTGTTCTTGTGGAATTTGCAAAGTGATATTTGCAAGCCCCTGGAGGGTTATGGTGAAAATGAAATATCTTCCGTTAAAAACTGGAAAGAAGCTTTCTGAGAAACGGCTTTGTGTTCTGTTAATTCATCTAACAGAGTTACAGCTTTCCCCACATGAAACGTTTCGCTAAGACTGTTCTTGTGGAATTTGCAAAGTGATACTTGGAAGCCCATAGAGGGCTATGGTGAAAAAGGAAATGTCTTCCGTTAAAAACTGGAAAGAAACTGTCTGAGAAACTGCTTTGTGTTCTGTTAATTCATCTCACAGACTTACGGCTTTCCCCTTAATACTCCTTTCGCTAAGTCTGGTCTTGTGGAATTTGCAAAGAGATTTTTGGAAACCCCTAGAGGGCTAGGGTTAAAAAGGAACCATCTTCCGTTAAAAACTGGAAAGAAGCTTTCTGAGAGACTGCTTTGTGTTCTGTTATTTCATCTCACAGAGCTAAACTTTCCCCTCAAGAAGGCGTTCCCTAAAACTGTTCTTGTGGAATTAGCAAAGTGATATTTGGAAGCCCATAGAGGGCTATGGTGAAACAGGAAATATCTTCCGTTAAAAACTGGAAATAAGCTTTCTGAGAAACTGCTTTGTGTTTTGTTAGTTCATCTCACAAAGTTACAGCTTCCCCCTCAAGATGCCTCTCGATAAGTTTCTTCTTGTGGAATTTCCAAAGGGATATTTGAATGCCCATAGAGTGCTACCGTGAAAAAGGAAATATCTTCAGTTAAAGACTGAAAAGAAGCTTTCTGAAAACTGCTTTGTGTTCTGTTAATTCATCTCACAGTGTTACACCTATCATCTCAGGAAGCCATTCGCTAACACTGTTGTTGTGGAATTTCCAATGTGATATTTGAAAGCCCATAGAGGGCTATGGTGAAAAAGGAAATATCCTAAGGTAAAATCTGAAAAGAATCTTTCTGAGAAACTGCTTTGTGTTCTGTTAATTGTTCTCACAGAGTTACAGCTTTCCCCTCAGGAAGCCTTTCGCTGAGACTGTTCTTGTGGAATGTTCAAAGTGA
This sequence comes from Chlorocebus sabaeus, assembly GCF_047675955.1. Classification (NCBI taxonomy): domain Eukaryota; kingdom Metazoa; phylum Chordata; class Mammalia; order Primates; family Cercopithecidae; genus Chlorocebus; species Chlorocebus sabaeus. Next base: position 18,951 of record NW_027327458.1, on the reverse strand, counting down.
TATTTGGAAGCCCATAGAGGGCTATGGTGGAATAGGAAATATCTTCCGTTAAAAACTGGAAAGAATCTTTCAGAGAAACTGCTTTGTGTTGTGTTAATTCATCTCACAGTGTTACAGCTTTCCCCTCAGAGAGCCGTTAACTAAGACTGTTCTTTTGAAATTTGCAAAGTGATAATTCGAAGGCCGTAGAGGGTTATGATGAAAAAGGAAATATCTTCAGTTAAAAACTGGAAGGAAGCTTTCTGAGAAACTGCTTTGTGTTCGGTTAATTCATCTCACAGAGTTGCAGCTTTCCCTTCAAGAAGCCTTTCGCTAAGAGTGTTCTTGTGGAATTTGCAAAGAGATTTTTGGAAACCCCTAGAGGGCTAGGGTAAAAAGGAACCATCTTCCGTTAAAAACTGGAAAGAAGCTTTCTGAGAAACTGCTTTGAGTTGTGTTAATTCATCTCACAGACTTACAGCATTCCCCTCAGGTAGCCGTTAACTAAGACTGTTCTTTTGAAATTTGCAAAGTGATAATTCGAAGCCCATAGAGGTTTATCGTGAAAAAGGAAATATCTTCAGTTAAAAACTGGAAAGAAGCTTTCTGAGAAAATGCTTTGTGTTCGGTTAATTCATCTCACCGAGTTACAGCTTTCCCCTAAAGAAGCCGTTAACTAAGACTGTTCTTGTGGAATTTGCAAAGTGATATTTGTAAGCCCGTAGAGGGCTATGGTGAAAAAGAAAATATCTTCGGTTAAAAACTGGAAAGAAGCTTTCTGAGAAACTGCTTTGTGTTATGTTAATTCACCTCACAGAGTTACAGCATTCCCCTCATGAAGCCATTCGCTAAGAGAGTTCTTTTGGAATTTGAAAATGATATTTGGAAGCCTATATAGGGAAATGGTGAAAAAGGAAATATCCTAAGATAAAAACTGGAAAGAAGCTTACAGAGAAACTGCTTTTTGTTCTGTTAATTCATCTCACAGTGTTACAGCCTTCAACTCAGGAAGCCTTTCGCTAAGACTGTTCTAGTGGAATTTGCAATGTGATATTTGGAAGCCCATGCAGAGCTATGGTGAAAAAGGAAATATCTTCCAATAAAATCTGGAAAGAAGCTTTCTGAGAATCTGCCTTGTGTTCTGTTAATTCATCTCACAGAGTTACAGCTTACCCCTCAAAAAGCCTTTCGCTAAGACTGTTGTTGTGGAATTTGAAAAGTGATATTTGGAAGCTCCAGAGGGCTATGCTGAAAATGAAATATCTTCCGTTAAAAACTGGAAAGAAGCGTTCTGAGAAACTGCTTTGTTTTCTGTTAATTCATCTCACAGAGTTACAGCTTTCCCCTCAAGAAGCCGTTAACTAAGACAGTTCTTGCGGAATTTGCAAGGTGTTATTTGGAAGCCCATAGAAGACTATGGTGAAATAGGAAATATCCTAATATAAAAACTTAAAAGAAGCTTTCTGAGAAACTGCTTTGTTTCTGTTAATTCATCTCACAGAGTTACAGCTTTCCCCACAAGAAGCCATTCGCTAAGTCTGTTTGTGTGGATTTTGCAAAGTGATATTTGGAAGCCCATAGAGGGCTATGGTGAAAAACAAAATATCCTAAGAGAAAAACTGAAAAGAAACTTTCTGAGAAACTGCTTTGTGTTCTGTTAATTCATCTCACAGAGTTACAACTTTCCCCTCAAGAAGCCTTTCACTAAGACTGTTCTTGGGGAATTTGCAAACTGATATTTGGAAGACCATAGAGGGCTATGGTGAAAAAGGACATATCTTCCGTTAAAAACTGTAAAGAAGCTTTCTGAGAAGCTGCTTTGTGTTCTGTTTATTCATCTCACAGAGTTCCAGGATTTCCCTTAAGAAGCCTTTCGCTAAGACTGTTCTTGTGGAATTTGCAAAGTGATATTTGGAAGCCCATAGCGGCCTATGGTGAAAAAGGAAACATCTTCAGTTAAAACTGGAAAGAAGCTTTCTGAGAAACTGCTTTGTTTTGTGATAATCCATCTCACAGAGTTACAGTTTTCCCCTCAAGAAGCCATTCACTAAGACTGTTCTTGTGAAATTTGCTAAGTGATAATTGGAAGCCCAAAGAGGGCTATGGTGAAAAAGGAAATACCTTGGGTTAAAAACTGGAAAGAAACTTTCTGAGAAACTTCTTTGTGTCCTGTTAATTCATCTCACAGAGTTACAGCTTTTCCCTCAAGAAGGCTTTCGCTAAGATTGTTCTTGTGGAATTTGCAAAGTGACATTTGGAAGCCCATAGACAGCTATGGTGAAAAAGAAAATGTGTTCAATTAAAAACTGCAAAGAAGTTTTCTGAGTAACTGCTTTGTGTTCTGTTAATTCATGTCACAGAGTTACAGTTTTACCGTCAAGAAGCCTTTCGCTAAGACTGTTCTTGTGGAATTTGAAAAGTGATATTTGGAAGCCCGTGGAGTGTTATGGTGAAAATGAAATATCTTCCGTTAAAACTGGAAAGAAGGTTTCTGAGAAACTGCTTTGTGTTCTGTTAATTCATCTCACAGCGTTATAGCTTCCCCCTCTAGAAGCCTTTTGCGAAGACTGTTCTTGTGCAATTTGCAAAGTGATATTTGGAAGCCCATAGAGGGCTATGCTGAAAAAGGAAATATCCTATGATAAAAACTGAAAAGAAGCTTTCTGAGAAAGTGCTTTGTGTTCTGCTAATTCATCTCACAGTGTTACAGCTTTCCCCTCAAGAAGCGTTTTACTAAGACTCTTCTTGTGGAATTTGCAAAGTGATATAAGGAAGACAATAGAGGGCTATGGTGAAAAAGGAAATATCTTCAGTTAAAGACTGAAAGGAAACTTTCTGAGAAATTGCTTTGTATTCTGTTAATTCATCTCACAGAGTTTCAGCTCTCCCCTCAAGAAGCCATTTGCTAAGACTGTTCTTGTGGAATTTCCAAAGTGATATTTGGAAGCCCATAGAGGGCTATGGTGAAAAAGGAAATATCCTAAAATAAACACTGAAAAGAATCATTCTAATATACTGCTTTGTGTTCTGTTATTTCTTCTCACAGAGTTACAGCTTTTCCCTTAAGAAGCCTTTCGCTAAGACCGTTCTTGTGTAATTTGCAAGGTGATATTTGGAAGCCCATAGAGGTCTATGGTGAAAAGGGAAATATCTTCCGTTAAAAACTGGAAAGAAGCTTTCTCAGAAACTGCTTTATGTTGTGTTAATTCATCTCACAGACTTACAGATTTCTCCTCAAGAAGCGTTTCACTAAGACTGTTCTTGTGAAATTTACAAAGTGATATTTGGAAGCCCATAGAGGGCTATGGTGAAAAAGAAAATATCTTCAGTTAAAAACTGGAAAGAAGCTTTCTGGGAAACTGCTTTTTGTTTTGATAATTCATCTCACAGAGTTACATCTTTTCCCTCAAGAAGCCTTTCGCTAAGACTGTTCTTGTGGAATTTGCAAAGTGATATTTGCAAGCCCCTGGAGGGTTATGGTGAAAATGAAATATCTTCCGTTAAAAACTGGAAAGAAGCTTTCTGAGAAACGGCTTTGTGTTCTGTTAATTCATCTAACAGAGTTACAGCTTTCCCCACATGAAACGTTTCGCTAAGACTGTTCTTGTGGAATTTGCAAAGTGATACTTGGAAGCCCATAGAGGGCTATGGTGAAAAAGGAAATGTCTTCCGTTAAAAACTGGAAAGAAACTGTCTGAGAAACTGCTTTGTGTTCTGTTAATTCATCTCACAGACTTACGGCTTTCCCCTTAATACTCCTTTCGCTAAGTCTGGTCTTGTGGAATTTGCAAAGAGATTTTTGGAAACCCCTAGAGGGCTAGGGTTAAAAAGGAACCATCTTCCGTTAAAAACTGGAAAGAAGCTTTCTGAGAGACTGCTTTGTGTTCTGTTATTTCATCTCACAGAGCTAAACTTTCCCCTCAAGAAGGCGTTCCCTAAAACTGTTCTTGTGGAATTAGCAAAGTGATATTTGGAAGCCCATAGAGGGCTATGGTGAAACAGGAAATATCTTCCGTTAAAAACTGGAAATAAGCTTTCTGAGAAACTGCTTTGTGTTTTGTTAGTTCATCTCACAAAGTTACAGCTTCCCCCTCAAGATGCCTCTCGATAAGTTTCTTCTTGTGGAATTTCCAAAGGGATATTTGAATGCCCATAGAGTGCTACCGTGAAAAAGGAAATATCTTCAGTTAAAGACTGAAAAGAAGCTTTCTGAAAACTGCTTTGTGTTCTGTTAATTCATCTCACAGTGTTACACCTATCATCTCAGGAAGCCATTCGCTAACACTGTTGTTGTGGAATTTCCAATGTGATATTTGAAAGCCCATAGAGGGCTATGGTGAAAAAGGAAATATCCTAAGGTAAAATCTGAAAAGAATCTTTCTGAGAAACTGCTTTGTGTTCTGTTAATTGTTCTCACAGAGTTACAGCTTTCCCCTCAGGAAGCCTTTCGCTGAGACTGTTCTTGTGGAATGTTCAAAGTGATATTTGGAAGCCCATAGAGGGCTATGGTGGAATAGGAAATATCTTCCGTTAAAAACTGGAAAGAATCTTTCAGAGAAACTGCTTTGTGTTGTGTTAATTCATCTCACAGTGTTACAGCTTTCCCCTCAGAGAGCCGTTAACTAAGACTGTTCTTTTGAAATTTGCAAAGTGATAATTCGAAGGCCGTAGAGGGTTATGATGAAAAAGGAAATATCTTCAGTTAAAAACTGGAAGGAAGCTTTCTGAGAAACTGCTTTGTGTTCGGTTAATTCATCTCACAGAGTTGCAGCTTTCCCTTCAAGAAGCCTTTCGCTAAGAGTGTTCTTGTGGAATTTGCAAAGAGATTTTTGGAAACCCCTAGAGGGCTAGGGTAAAAAGGAACCATCTTCCGTTAAAAACTGGAAAGAAGCTTTCTGAGAAACTGCTTTGAGTTGTGTTAATTCATCTCACAGACTTACAGCATTCCCCTCAGGTAGCCGTTAACTAAGACTGTTCTTTTGAAATTTGCAAAGTGATAATTCGAAGCCCATAGAGGTTTATCGTGAAAAAGGAAATATCTTCAGTTAAAAACTGGAAAGAAGCTTTCTGAGAAAATGCTTTGTGTTCGGTTAATTCATCTCACCGAGTTACAGCTTTCCCCTAAAGAAGCCGTTAACTAAGACTGTTCTTGTGGAATTTGCAAAGTGATATTTGTAAGCCCGTAGAGGGCTATGGTGAAAAAGAAAATATCTTCGGTTAAAAACTGGAAAGAAGCTTTCTGAGAAACTGCTTTGTGTTATGTTAATTCACCTCACAGAGTTACAGCATTCCCCTCATGAAGCCATTCGCTAAGAGAGTTCTTTTGGAATTTGAAAATGATATTTGGAAGCCTATATAGGGAAATGGTGAAAAAGGAAATATCCTAAGATAAAAACTGGAAAGAAGCTTACAGAGAAACTGCTTTTTGTTCTGTTAATTCATCTCACAGTGTTACAGCCTTCAACTCAGGAAGCCTTTCGCTAAGACTGTTCTAGTGGAATTTGCAATGTGATATTTGGAAGCCCATGCAGAGCTATGGTGAAAAAGGAAATATCTTCCAATAAAATCTGGAAAGAAGCTTTCTGAGAATCTGCCTTGTGTTCTGTTAATTCATCTCACAGAGTTACAGCTTACCCCTCAAAAAGCCTTTCGCTAAGACTGTTGTTGTGGAATTTGAAAAGTGATATTTGGAAGCTCCAGAGGGCTATGCTGAAAATGAAATATCTTCCGTTAAAAACTGGAAAGAAGCGTTCTGAGAAACTGCTTTGTTTTCTGTTAATTCATCTCACAGAGTTACAGCTTTCCCCTCAAGAAGCCGTTAACTAAGACAGTTCTTGCGGAATTTGCAAGGTGTTATTTGGAAGCCCATAGAAGACTATGGTGAAATAGGAAATATCCTAATATAAAAACTTAAAAGAAGCTTTCTGAGAAACTGCTTTGTTTCTGTTAATTCATCTCACAGAGTTACAGCTTTCCCCACAAGAAGCCATTCGCTAAGTCTGTTTGTGTGGATTTTGCAAAGTGATATTTGGAAGCCCATAGAGGGCTATGGTGAAAAACAAAATATCCTAAGAGAAAAACTGAAAAGAAACTTTCTGAGAAACTGCTTTGTGTTCTGTTAATTCATCTCACAGAGTTACAACTTTCCCCTCAAGAAGCCTTTCAATAAGACTGTTCTTGGGGAATTTGCAAACTGATATTTGGAAGACCATAGAGGGCTATGGTGAAAAAGGACATATCTTCCGTTAAAAACTGTAAAGAAGCTTTCTGAGAAGCTGCTTTGTGTTCTGTTTATTCATCTCACAGAGTTCCAGGATTTCCCTTAAGAAGCCTTTCGCTAAGACTGTTCTTGTGGAATTTGCAAAGTGATATTTGGAAGCCCATAGCGGCCTATGGTGAAAAAGGAAACATCTTCAGTTAAAACTGGAAAGAAGCTTTCTGAGAAACTGCTTTGTTTTGTGATAATCCATCTCACAGAGTTACAGTTTTCCCCTCAAGAAGCCGTTCACTAAGACTGTTCTTGTGAAATTTGCTAAGTGATAATTGGAAGCCCAAAGAGGGCTATGGTGAAAAAGGAAATACCTTGGGTTAAAAACTGGAAAGAAACTTTCTGAGAAACTTCTTTGTGTCCTGTTAATTCATCTCACAGAGTTACAGCTTTTCCCTCAAGAAGGCTTTCGCTAAGATTGTTCTTGTGGAATTTGCAAAGTGACATTTGGAAGCCCATAGACAGCTATGGTGAAAAAGAAAATGTGTTCAATTAAAAACTGCAAAGAAGTTTTCTGAGTAACTGCTTTGTGTTCTGTTAATTCATGTCACAGAGTTACAGTTTTACCGTCAAGAAGCCTTTCGCTAAGACTGTTCTTGTGGAATTTGAAAAGTGATATTTGGAAGCCCGTGGAGTGTTATGGTGAAAATGAAATATCTTCCGTTAAAACTGGAAAGAAGGTTTCTGAGAAACTGCTTTGTGTTCTGTTAATTCATCTCACAGCGTTATAGCTTCCCCCTCTAGAAGCCTTTTGCGAAGACTGTTCTTGTGCAATTTGCAAAGTGATATTTGGAAGCCCATAGAGGGCTATGCTGAAAAAGGAAATATCCTATGATAAAAACTGAAAAGAAGCTTTCTGAGAAAGTGCTTTGTGTTCTGCTAATTCATCTCACAGTGTTACAGCTTTCCCCTCAAGAAGCGTTTTACTAAGACTCTTCTTGTGGAATTTGCAAAGTGATATAAGGAAGACAATAGAGGGCTATGGTGAAAAAGGAAATATCTTCAGTTAAAGACTGAAAGGAAACTTTCTGAGAAATTGCTTTGTATTCTGTTAATTCATCTCACAGAGTTTCAGCTCTCCCCTCAAGAAGCCATTTGCTAAGACTGTTCTTGTGGAATTTCCAAAGTGATATTTGGAAGCCCATAGAGGGCTATGGTGAAAAAGGAAATATCCTAAAATAAACACTGAAAAGAATCATTCTAATATACTGCTTTGTGTTCTGTTATTTCTTCTCACAGAGTTACAGCTTTTCCCTTAAGAAGCCTTTCGCTAAGACCGTTCTTGTGTAATTTGCAAGGTGATATTTGGAAGCCCATAGAGGTCTATGGTGAAAAGGGAAATATCTTCCGTTAAAAACTGGAAAGAAGCTTTCTCAGAAACTGCTTTATGTTGTGTTAATTCATCTCACAGACTTACAGATTTCTCCTCAAGAAGCGTTTCACTAAGACTGTTCTTGTGAAATTTACAAAGTGATATTTGGAAGCCCATAGAGGGCTATGGTGAAAAAGAAAATATCTTCAGTTAAAAACTGGAAAGAAGCTTTCTGGGAAACTGCTTTTTGTTTTGATAATTCATCTCACAGAGTTACATCTTTTCCCTCAAGAAGCCTTTCGCTAAGACTGTTCTTGTGGAATTTGCAAAGTGATATTTGCAAGCCCCTGGAGGGTTATGGTGAAAATGAAATATCTTCCGTTAAAAACTGGAAAGAAGCTTTCTGAGAAACGGCTTTGTGTTCTGTTAATTCATCTAACAGAGTTACAGCTTTCCCCACATGAAACGTTTCGCTAAGACTGTTCTTGTGGAATTTGCAAAGTGATACTTGGAAGCCCATAGAGGGCTATGGTGAAAAAGGAAATGTCTTCCGTTAAAAACTGGAAAGAAACTGTCTGAGAAACTGCTTTGTGTTCTGTTAATTCATCTCACAGACTTACGGCTTTCCCCTTAATACTCCTTTCGCTAAGTCTGGTCTTGTGGAATTTGCAAAGAGATTTTTGGAAACCCCTAGAGGGCTAGGGTTAAAAAGGAACCATCTTCCGTTAAAAACTGGAAAGAAGCTTTCTGAGAGACTGCTTTGTGTTCTGTTATTTCATCTCACAGAGCTAAACTTTCCCCTCAAGAAGGCGTTCCCTAAAACTGTTCTTGTGGAATTAGCAAAGTGATATTTGGAAGCCCATAGAGGGCTATGGTGAAACAGGAAATATCTTCCGTTAAAAACTGGAAATAAGCTTTCTGAGAAACTGCTTTGTGTTTTGTTAGTTCATCTCACAAAGTTACAGCTTCCCCCTCAAGATGCCTCTCGATAAGTTTCTTCTTGTGGAATTTCCAAAGGGATATTTGAATGCCCATAGAGTGCTACCGTGAAAAAGGAAATATCTTCAGTTAAAGACTGAAAAGAAGCTTTCTGAAAACTGCTTTGTGTTCTGTTAATTCATCTCACAGTGTTACACCTATCATCTCAGGAAGCCATTCGCTAACACTGTTGTTGTGGAATTTCCAATGTGATATTTGAAAGCCCATAGAGGGCTATGGTGAAAAAGGAAATATCCTAAGGTAAAAACTGAAAAGAATCTTTCTGAGAAACTGCTTTGTGTTCTGTTAATTGTTCTCACAGAGTTACAGCTTTCCCCTCAGGAAGCCTTTCGCTGAGACTGTTCTTGTGGAATGTTCAAAGTGATATTTGGAAGCCCATAGAGGGCTATGGTGGAATAGGAAATATCTTCCGTTAAAAACTGGAAAGAATCTTTCAGAGAAACTGCTTTGTGTTGTGTTAATTCATCTCACAGTGTTACAGCTTTCCCCTCAGAGAGCCGTTAACTAAGACTGTTCTTTTGAAATTTGCAAAGTGATAATTCGAAGGCCGTAGAGGGTTATGATGAAAAAGGAAATATCTTCAGTTAAAAACTGGAAGGAAGCTTTCTGAGAAACTGCTTTGTGTTCGGTTAATTCATCTCACAGAGTTGCAGCTTTCCCTTCAAGAAGCCTTTCGCTAAGAGTGTTCTTGTGGAATTTGCAAAGAGATTTTTGGAAACCCCTAGAGGGCTAGGGTAAAAAGGAACCATCTTCCGTTAAAAACTGGAAAGAAGCTTTCTGAGAAACTGCTTTGAGTTGTGTTAATTCATCTCACAGACTTACAGCATTCCCCTCAGGTAGCCGTTAACTAAGACTGTTCTTTTGAAATTTGCAAAGTGATAATTCGAAGCCCATAGAGGTTTATCGTGAAAAAGGAAATATCTTCAGTTAAAAACTGGAAAGAAGCTTTCTGAGAAAATGCTTTGTGTTCGGTTAATTCATCTCACCGAGTTACAGCTTTCCCCTAAAGAAGCCGTTAACTAAGACTGTTCTTGTGGAATTTGCAAAGTGATATTTGTAAGCCCGTAGAGGGCTATGGTGAAAAAGAAAATATCTTCGGTTAAAAACTGGAAAGAAGCTTTCTGAGAAACTGCTTTGTGTTATGTTAATTCACCTCACAGAGTTACAGCATTCCCCTCATGAAGCCATTCGCTAAGAGAGTTCTTTTGGAATTTGAAAATGATATTTGGAAGCCTATATAGGGAAATGGTGAAAAAGGAAATATCCTAAGATAAAAACTGGAAAGAAGCTTACAGAGAAACTGCTTTTTGTTCTGTTAATTCATCTCACAGTGTTACAGCCTTCAACTCAGGAAGCCTTTCGCTAAGACTGTTCTAGTGGAATTTGCAATGTGATATTTGGAAGCCCATGCAGAGCTATGGTGAAAAAGGAAATATCTTCCAATAAAATCTGGAAAGAAGCTTTCTGAGAATCTGCCTTGTGTTCTGTTAATTCATCTCACAGAGTTACAGCTTACCCCTCAAAAAGCCTTTCGCTAAGACTGTTGTTGTGGAATTTGAAAAGTGATATTTGGAAGCTCCAGAGGGCTATGCTGAAAATGAAATATCTTCCGTTAAAAACTGGAAAGAAGCGTTCTGAGAAACTGCTTTGTTTTCTGTTAATTCATCTCACAGAGTTACAGCTTTCCCCTCAAGAAGCCGTTAACTAAGACAGTTCTTGCGGAATTTGCAAGGTGTTATTTGGAAGCCCATAGAAGACTATGGTGAAATAGGAAATATCCTAATATAAAAACTTAAAAGAAGCTTTCTGAGAAACTGCTTTGTTTCTGTTAATTCATCTCACAGAGTTACAGCTTTCCCCACAAGAAGCCATTCGCTAAGTCTGTTTGTGTGGATTTTGCAAAGTGATATTTGGAAGCCCATAGAGGGCTATGGTGAAAAACAAAATATCCTAAGAGAAAAACTGAAAAGAAACTTTCTGAGAAACTGCTTTGTGTTCTGTTAATTCATCTCACAGAGTTACAACTTTCCCCTCAAGAAGCCTTTCACTAAGACTGTTCTTGGGGAATTTGCAAACTGATATTTGGAAGACCATAGAGGGCTATGGTGAAAAAGGACATATCTTCCGTTAAAAACTGTAAAGAAGCTTTCTGAGAAGCTGCTTTGTGTTCTGTTTATTCATCTCACAGAGTTCCAGGATTTCCCTTAAGAAGCCTTTCGCTAAGACTGTTCTTGTGGAATTTGCAAAGTGATATTTGGAAGCCCATAGCGGCCTATGGTGAAAAAGGAAACATCTTCAGTTAAAACTGGAAAGAAGCTTTCTGAGAAACTGCTTTGTTTTGTGATAATCCATCTCACAGAGTTACAGTTTTCCCCTCAAGAAGCCGTTCACTAAGACTGTTCTTGTGAAATTTGCTAAGTGATAATTGGAAGCCCAAAGAGGGCTATGGTGAAAAAGGAAATACCTTGGGTTAAAAACTGGAAAGAAACTTTCTGAGAAACTTCTTTGTGTCCTGTTAATTCATCTCACAGAGTTACAGCTTTTCCCTCAAGAAGGCTTTCGCTAAGATTGTTCTTGTGGAATTTGCAAAGTGACATTTGGAAGCCCATAGACAGCTATGGTGAAAAAGAAAATGTGTTCAATTAAAAACTGCAAAGAAGTTTTCTGAGTAACTGCTTTGTGTTCTGTTAATTCATGTCACAGAGTTACAGTTTTACCGTCAAGAAGCCTTTCGCTAAGACTGTTCTTGTGGAATTTGAAAAGTGATATTTGGAAGCCCGTGGAGTGTTATGGTGAAAATGAAATATCTTCCGTTAAAACTGGAAAGAAGGTTTCTGAGAAACTGCTTTGTGTTCTGTTAATTCATCTCACAGCGTTATAGCTTCCCCCTCTAGAAGCCTTTTGCGAAGACTGTTCTTGTGCAATTTGCAAAGTGATATTTGGAAGCCCATAGAGGGCTATGCTGAAAAAGGAAATATCCTATGATAAAAACTGAAAAGAAGCTTTCTGAGAAAGTGCTTTGTGTTCTGCTAATTCATCTCACAGTGTTACAGCTTTCCCCTCAAGAAGCGTTTTACTAAGACTCTTCTTGTGGAATTTGCAAAGTGATATAAGGAAGACAATAGAGGGCTATGGTGAAAAAGGAAATATCTTCAGTTAAAGACTGAAAGGAAACTTTCTGAGAAATTGCTTTGTATTCTGTTAATTCATCTCACAGAGTTTCAGCTCTCCCCTCAAGAAGCCATTTGCTAAGACTGTTCTTGTGGAATTTCCAAAGTGATATTTGGAAGCCCATAGAGGGCTATGGTGAAAAAGGAAATATCCTAAAATAAACACTGAAAAGAATCATTCTAATATACTGCTTTGTGTTCTGTTATTTCTTCTCACAGAGTTACAGCTTTTCCCTTAAGAAGCCTTTCGCTAAGACCGTTCTTGTGTAATTTGCAAGGTGATATTTGGAAGCCCATAGAGGTCTATGGTGAAAAGGGAAATATCTTCCGTTAAAAACTGGAAAGAAGCTTTCTCAGAAACTGCTTTATGTTGTGTTAATTCATCTCACAGACTTACAGATTTCTCCTCAAGAAGCGTTTCACTAAGACTGTTCTTGTGAAATTTACAAAGTGATATTTGGAAGCCCATAGAGGGCTATGGTGAAAAAGAAAATATCTTCAGTTAAAAACTGGAAAGAAGCTTTCTGGGAAACTGCTTTTTGTTTTGATAATTCATCTCACAGAGTTACATCTTTTCCCTCAAGAAGCCTTTCGCTAAGACTGTTCTTGTGGAATTTGCAAAGTGATATTTGCAAGCCCCTGGAGGGTTATGGTGAAAATGAAATATCTTCCGTTAAAAACTGGAAAGAAGCTTTCTGAGAAACGGCTTTGTGTTCTGTTAATTCATCTAACAGAGTTACAGCTTTCCCCACATGAAACGTTTCGCTAAGACTGTTCTTGTGGAATTTGCAAAGTGATACTTGGAAGCCCATAGAGGGCTATGGTGAAAAAGGAAATGTCTTCCGTTAAAAACTGGAAAGAAACTGTCTGAGAAACTGCTTTGTGTTCTGTTAATTCATCTCACAGACTTACGGCTTTCCCCTTAATACTCCTTTCGCTAAGTCTGGTCTTGTGGAATTTGCAAAGAGATTTTTGGAAACCCCTAGAGGGCTAGGGTTAAAAAGGAACCATCTTCCGTTAAAAACTGGAAAGAAGCTTTCTGAGAGACTGCTTTGTGTTCTGTTATTTCATCTCACAGAGCTAAACTTTCCCCTCAAGAAGGCGTTCCCTAAAACTGTTCTTGTGGAATTAGCAAAGTGATATTTGGAAGCCCATAGAGGGCTATGGTGAAACAGGAAATATCTTCCGTTAAAAACTGGAAATAAGCTTTCTGAGAAACTGCTTTGTGTTTTGTTAGTTCATCTCACAAAGTTACAGCTTCCCCCTCAAGATGCCTCTCGATAAGTTTCTTCTTGTGGAATTTCCAAAGGGATATTTGAATGCCCATAGAGTGCTACCGTGAAAAAGGAAATATCTTCAGTTAAAGACTGAAAAGAAGCTTTCTGAAAACTGCTTTGTGTTCTGTTAATTCATCTCACAGTGTTACACCTATCATCTCAGGAAGCCATTCGCTAACACTGTTGTTGTGGAATTTCCAATGTGATATTTGAAAGCCCATAGAGGGCTATGGTGAAAAAGGAAATATCCTAAGGTAAAAACTGAAAAGAATCTTTCTGAGAAACTGCTTTGTGTTCTGTTAATTGTTCTCACAGAGTTACAGCTTTCCCCTCAGGAAGCCTTTCGCTGAGACTGTTCTTGTGGAATGTTCAAAGTGATATTTGGAAGCCCATAGAGGGCTATGGTGGAATAGGAAATATCTTCCGTTAAAAACTGGAAAGAATCTTTCAGAGAAACTGCTTTGTGTTGTGTTAATTCATCTCACAGTGTTACAGCTTTCCCCTCAGAGAGCCGTTAACTAAGACTGTTCTTTTGAAATTTGCAAAGTGATAATTCGAAGGCCGTAGAGGGTTATGATGAAAAAGGAAATATCTTCAGTTAAAAACTGGAAGGAAGCTTTCTGAGAAACTGCTTTGTGTTCGGTTAATTCATCTCACAGAGTTGCAGCTTTCCCTTCAAGAAGCCTTTCGCTAAGAGTGTTCTTGTGGAATTTGCAAAGAGATTTTTGGAAACCCCTAGAGGGCTAGGGTAAAAAGGAACCATCTTCCGTTAAAAACTGGAAAGAAGCTTTCTGAGAAACTGCTTTGAGTTGTGTTAATTCATCTCACAGACTTACAGCATTCCCCTCAGGTAGCCGTTAACTAAGACTGTTCTTTTGAAATTTGCAAAGTGATAATTCGAAGCCCATAGAGGTTTATCGTGAAAAAGGAAATATCTTCAGTTAAAAACTGGAAAGAAGCTTTCTGAGAAAATGCTTTGTGTTCGGTTAATTCATCTCACCGAGTTACAGCTTTCCCCTAAAGAAGCCGTTAACTAAGACTGTTCTTGTGGAATTTGCAAAGTGATATTTGTAAGCCCGTAGAGGGCTATGGTGAAAAAGAAAATATCTTCGGTTAAAAACTGGAAAGAAGCTTTCTGAGAAACTGCTTTGTGTTATGTTAATTCACCTCACAGAGTTACAGCATTCCCCTCATGAAGCCATTCGCTAAGAGAGTTCTTTTGGAATTTGAAAATGATATTTGGAAGCCTATATAGGGAAATGGTGAAAAAGGAAATATCCTAAGATAAAAACTGGAAAGAAGCTTACAGAGAAACTGCTTTTTGTTCTGTTAATTCATCTCACAGTGTTACAGCCTTCAACTCAGGAAGCCTTTCGCTAAGACTGTTCTAGTGGAATTTGCAATGTGATATTTGGAAGCCCATGCAGAGCTATGGTGAAAAAGGAAATATCTTCCAATAAAATCTGGAAAGAAGCTTTCTGAGAATCTGCCTTGTGTTCTGTTAATTCATCTCACAGAGTTACAGCTTACCCCTCAAAAAGCCTTTCGCTAAGACTGTTGTTGTGGAATTTGAAAAGTGATATTTGGAAGCTCCAGAGGGCTATGCTGAAAATGAAATATCTTCCGTTAAAAACTGGAAAGAAGCGTTCTGAGAAACTGCTTTGTTTTCTGTTAATTCATCTCACAGAGTTACAGCTTTCCCCTCAAGAAGCCGTTAACTAAGACAGTTCTTGCGGAATTTGCAAGGTGTTATTTGGAAGCCCATAGAAGACTATGGTGAAATAGGAAATATCCTAATATAAAAACTTAAAAGAAGCTTTCTGAGAAACTGCTTTGTTTCTGTTAATTCATCTCACAGAGTTACAGCTTTCCCCACAAGAAGCCATTCGCTAAGTCTGTTTGTGTGGATTTTGCAAAGTGATATTTGGAAGCCCATAGAGGGCTATGGTGAAAAACAAAATATCCTAAGAGAAAAACTGAAAAGAAACTTTCTGAGAAACTGCTTTGTGTTCTGTTAATTCATCTCACAGAGTTACAACTTTCCCCTCAAGAAGCCTTTCACTAAGACTGTTCTTGGGGAATTTGCAAACTGATATTTGGAAGACCATAGAGGGCTATGGTGAAAAAGGACATATCTTCCGTTAAAAACTGTAAAGAAGCTTTCTGAGAAGCTGCTTTGTGTTCTGTTTATTCATCTCACAGAGTTCCAGGATTTCCCTTAAGAAGCCTTTCGCTAAGACTGTTCTTGTGGAATTTGCAAAGTGATATTTGGAAGCCCATAGCGGCCTATGGTGAAAAAGGAAACATCTTCAGTTAAAACTGGAAAGAAGCTTTCTGAGAAACTGCTTTGTTTTGTGATAATCCATCTCACAGAGTTACAGTTTTCCCCTCAAGAAGCCGTTCACTAAGACTGTTCTTGTGAAATTTGCTAAGTGATAATTGGAAGCCCAAAGAGGGCTATGGTGAAAAAGGAAATACCTTGGGTTAAAAACTGGAAAGAAACTTTCTGAGAAACTTCTTTGTGTCCTGTTAATTCATCTCACAGAGTTACAGCTTTTCCCTCAAGAAGGCTTTCGCTAAGATTGTTCTTGTGGAATTTGCAAAGTGACATTTGGAAGCCCATAGACAGCTATGGTGAAAAAGAAAATGTGTTCAATTAAAAACTGCAAAGAAGTTTTCTGAGTAACTGCTTTGTGTTCTGTTAATTCATGTCACAGAGTTACAGTTTTACCGTCAAGAAGCCTTTCGCTAAGACTGTTCTTGTGGAATTTGAAAAGTGATATTTGGAAGCCCGTGGAGTGTTATGGTGAAAATGAAATATCTTCCGTTAAAACTGGAAAGAAGGTTTCTGAGAAACTGCTTTGTGTTCTGTTAATTCATCTCACAGCGTTATAGCTTCCCCCTCTAGAAGCCTTTTGCGAAGACTGTTCTTGTGCAATTTGCAAAGTGATATTTGGAAGCCCATAGAGGGCTATGCTGAAAAAGGAAATATCCTATGATAAAAACTGAAAAGAAGCTTTCTGAGAAAGTGCTTTGTGTTCTGCTAATTCATCTCACAGTGTTACAGCTTTCCCCTCAAGAAGCGTTTTACTAAGACTCTTCTTGTGGAATTTGCAAAGTGATATAAGGAAGACAATAGAGGGCTATGGTGAAAAAGGAAATATCTTCAGTTAAAGACTGAAAGGAAACTTTCTGAGAAATTGCTTTGTATTCTGTTAATTCATCTCACAGAGTTTCAGCTCTCCCCTCAAGAAGCCATTTGCTAAGACTGTTCTTGTGGAATTTCCAAAGTGATATTTGGAAGCCATAGAGGGCTATGGTGAAAAAGGAAATATCCTAAAATAAACACTGAAAAGAATCATTCTAATATACTGCTTTGTGTTCTGTTATTTCTTCTCACAGAGTTACAGCTTTTCCCTTAAGAAGCCTTTCGCTAAGACCGTTCTTGTGTAATTTGCAAGGTGATATTTGGAAGCCCATAGAGGTCTATGGTGAAAAGGGAAATATCTTCCGTTAAAAACTGGAAAGAAGCTTTCTCAGAAACTGCTTTATGTTGTGTTAATTCATCTCACAGACTTACAGATTTCTCCTCAAGAAGCGTTTCACTAAGACTGTTCTTGTGAAATTTACAAAGTGATATTTGGAAGCCCATAGAGGGCTATGGTGAAAAAGAAAATATCTTCAGTTAAAAACTGGAAAGAAGCTTTCTGGGAAACTGCTTTTTGTTTTGATAATTCATCTCACAGAGTTACATTCTTTTCCCTCAAGAAGCCTTTCGCTAAGACTGTTCTTGTGGAATTTGCAAAGTGATATTTGCAAGCCCCTGGAGGGTTATGGTGAAAATGAAATATCTTCCGTTAAAAACTGGAAAGAAGCTTTCTGAGAAACGGCTTTGTGTTCTGTTAATTCATCTAACAGAGTTACAGCTTTCCCCACATGAAACGTTTCGCTAAGACTGTTCTTGTGGAATTTGCAAAGTGATACTTGGAAGCCCATAGAGGGCTATGGTGAAAAAGGAAATGTCTTCCGTTAAAAACTGGAAAGAAACTGTCTGAGAAACTGCTTTGTGTTCTGTTAATTCATCTCACAGACTTACGGCTTTCCCCTTAATACTCCTTTCGCTAAGTCTGGTCTTGTGGAATTTGCAAAGAGATTTTTGGAAACCCCTAGAGGGCTAGGGTTAAAAAGGAACCATCTTCCGTTAAAAACTGGAAAGAAGCTTTCTGAGAGACTGCTTTGTGTTCTGTTATTTCATCTCACAGAGCTAAACTTTCCCCTCAAGAAGGCGTTCCCTAAAACTGTTCTTGTGGAATTAGCAAAGTGATATTTGGAAGCCCATAGAGGGCTATGGTGAAACAGGAAATATCTTCCGTTAAAAACTGGAAATAAGCTTTCTGAGAAACTGCTTTGTGTTTTGTTAGTTCATCTCACAAAGTTACAGCTTCCCCCTCAAGATGCCTCTCGATAAGTTTCTTCTTGTGGAATTTCCAAAGGGATATTTGAATGCCCATAGAGTGCTACCGTGAAAAAGGAAATATCTTCAGTTAAAGACTGAAAAGAAGCTTTCTGAAAACTGCTTTGTGTTCTGTTAATTCATCTCACAGTGTTACACCTATCATCTCAGGAAGCCATTCGCTAACACTGTTGTTGTGGAATTTCCAATGTGATATTTGAAAGCCCATAGAGGGCTATGGTGAAAAAGGAAATATCCTAAGGTAAAAACTGAAAAGAATCTTTCTGAGAAACTGCTTTGTGTTCTGTTAATTGTTCTCACAGAGTTACAGCTTTCCCCTCAGGAAGCCTTTCGCTGAGACTGTTCTTGTGGAATGTTCAAAGTGATATTTGGAAGCCCATAGAGGGCTATGGTGGAATAGGAAATATCTTCCGTTAAAAACTGGAAAGAATCTTTCAGAGAAACTGCTTTGTGTTGTGTTAATTCATCTCACAGTGTTACAGCTTTCCCCTCAGAGAGCCGTTAACTAAGACTGTTCTTTTGAAATTTGCAAAGTGATAATTCGAAGGCCGTAGAGGGTTATGATGAAAAAGGAAATATCTTCAGTTAAAAACTGGAAGGAAGCTTTCTGAGAAACTGCTTTGTGTTCGGTTAATTCATCTCACAGAGTTGCAGCTTTCCCTTCAAGAAGCCTTTCGCTAAGAGTGTTCTTGTGGAATTTGCAAAGAGATTTTTGGAAACCCCTAGAGGGCTAGGGTAAAAAGGAACCATCTTCCGTTAAAAACTGGAAAGAAGCTTTCTGAGAAACTGCTTTGAGTTGTGTTAATTCATCTCACAGACTTACAGCATTCCCCTCAGGTAGCCGTTAACTAAGACTGTTCTTTTGAAATTTGCAAAGTGATAATTCGAAGCCCATAGAGGTTTATCGTGAAAAAGGAAATATCTTCAGTTAAAAACTGGAAAGAAGCTTTCTGAGAAAATGCTTTGTGTTCGGTTAATTCATCTCACCGAGTTACAGCTTTCCCCTAAAGAAGCCGTTAACTAAGACTGTTCTTGTGGAATTTGCAAAGTGATATTTGTAAGCCCGTAGAGGGCTATGGTGAAAAAGAAAATATCTTCGGTTAAAAACTGGAAAGAAGCTTTCTGAGAAACTGCTTTGTGTTATGTTAATTCACCTCACAGAGTTACAGCATTCCCCTCATGAAGCCATTCGCTAAGAGAGTTCTTTTGGAATTTGAAAATGATATTTGGAAGCCTATATAGGGAAATGGTGAAAAAGGAAATATCCTAAGATAAAAACTGGAAAGAAGCTTACAGAGAAACTGCTTTTTGTTCTGTTAATTCATCTCACAGTGTTACAGCCTTCAACTCAGGAAGCCTTTCGCTAAGACTGTTCTAGTGGAATTTGCAATGTGATATTTGGAAGCCCATGCAGAGCTATGGTGAAAAAGGAAATATCTTCCAATAAAATCTGGAAAGAAGCTTTCTGAGAA